>NC_050451.1:22863600-23180267 GCF_903995425.1 Onychomys torridus
ATGTAGCCTATACACAATCTGTATTCAGGGTTTTCCACCCTATTCTCTGAAAATAATTGCTACTGATAAGTTCTCTCTTAAACTCCCGAGGCCCCAGATCTGCTCACTGATTAGCAATCTCATATGTTGTTGGGCTGCAGTTTTTATCCTGCTCTCCAGCCACATGGAACTGTCTATCATCTCGACTCCAGTCCTTGTGGCTTTTTTTGGCAACTGCGTTTTTGTACTTGTTCAGTCTGAGATCTGCCCCTAGAAACTGACCAAAGAAATTCTTGATGTGTCCTCCAAAATCCCCCATTTTCTCTTGTGTCTCTTCATATATGTCCCTATCTATCTCTACATGCCTCTCCATCGCTCCTCCCTCCTTCCTGAGATTCTGTTCAGACCCTCTCCTCAAATGTCACACCTTACATGAAAAACTGTCCAAATTGTACACTGATTCCCAGGGCTCTCAAACTATGTCCCTCTCTTATACGAGTCTGTGAATGGCTTCTCGGAGTACTAAAAATTAAATCTTTACTTTGGCATGCAAGCAAGGCCTGTACCACACTCCATTTCTCACTGACGCATGTCCTCCCCTCTCCTCCAAACTACAATGCAGCTCTCAGGCTGCTCAGTTCATAGTCAGAGGTCCATATAAGAGGTAAGTATAGTCCATACCCACAGAGATCAAGACAGTTTTGCTAATGTTGAGACACTTCTGGCTTCTCCTGTCAAGTGTGTTGCACTCAGTGATGCAGAAGCAGCAGTGAAGAGCTGTGGCTGCCTGAGCACCACAGAGCAGTGAATGGATAATTTCTATAGCTGCATTGAGAGAAGATTCTGTGAACACAACAACTTTTCAGCATCTGGTGTGTGCCACAGGAACATGGTTTGGTGCCACTGCCTTGGTGTTGCCAACCACATTCAACCCACACTCCAAGCCCACTCACTTCTCCCTTACTTCTCCTGGATACTCTCAACTGTATTTCATGTCAGGTTTATTAGATTACATTGGATCTGATAGAGACAGATATGCAGAAATTACTGCCTGCTTATATATAACATCTGGAGTTCACTGTGAGAACAAAGATGGAGTATTTTGTCCTTCCAAGTCTGCTTTAGTTCATTTAACATGATGCTCATCAATTCTATACACTTTCCTGCAAAATGACATCATTTCATGCTTTATGGCTGAATAGAGTTCCACTGTGTATTTATACAACATTATCAGTTTATCTGATGGTCACCTCGATGGGTCCACAACTTGGAGTCTGTGACACAGTGCTGCAGGAACACAGGTGTGCAGCTGTGTGTGCTATTGTGAGAGTGCTGCAGGCACACAGGTGTGTGTGTGTGTGTGTGTGTGTGTGCGCGCGCGTGCGCGCGCGCGCGCGCGCGCACTATTGTGGCTGGACTTCCCTGAGCATACTGACAAGTTGCATTACTGGATTCTATGGTAGATCTATTTTCACATTTTTGGAGTAACATCCAAAATGACTTTAACAACATTTTTATTGAAAAAACATCTATAAGACAATTTAAGTGTTTCACTCATATTTTATAGAAATGAATATAGGGAACCAAGTTCAGGAAAATACCAGACATTGTTTTGCTGATGTTAGAGTTGAAGATTTCAACACACCACCATGAGCAGGACAGTTTTCTCACAGCTTTCTTTGCAGGCGTGCGGGTAATACTTGTGATGATATTAAGTAATATGGCATCTTTGCATATTACATAATAACATTTGTTGCCATTTGAAATACTTGCATGACTCAATGAACAAATGTTTTTGTATGAACAAATTTCCTTGACTTACATGGATGATTCTTTCAAAGAGCAAAATAAAACGATAAATCTGATGTTGTTGACTATAAGACATTTATAGATATAGTTTCGAATTTATTTGTAAATAAAAGCTTAGTAGAAGCTCACCCTTTGAGCCTTGCCATGGTGCTGGAGAAGACTGACCCATTTCCCTTGCACGGCTATCAAAATTCTTCTTTGGCAATCAATGCCATATCCACAAAAGAACAGGTCTCGTCCATGTACATCAAACAGAAAAGAACACTGGGAACAGATTTAATACTAAAGCAGAACTGAGCATCCACCTGTCTACTTTCTGTCCAACACAGATTTGAAATACTATTAAATGTTCCAAATGTTTTCACTATTAACCTTTTTTCTTAAAAAAAGTATTTTCATACAGTGTATTATTTATGTAAACATATAATGAGCTTATTCTTGTCAGTTTTAATGAATGAATAAATACTTTAAACCACCCAGTTTTAATCTCAGCTACAGTAGACATCAAAAGTTACAACATGATTTGCCTAATGGAAGCCCTTTGGGGTCCTCAGCTGTGTTTCAAGTTACGGAAAGATAGAAACAAAAGGCTCAGGGCTTTGAACAAGCCTTTGATCTGACAAAGGAATCTGAGTGACCACTGCCTCTGTGCCTCCAAAGTGGAGGAAATGTTTCCTTCTAAAGAATGCATTGTTTTCAATTCACTGTTCTGCAGAACTGGTGGGAGTGAGCTTCTCTCCTTCCTTGTCTCCCTCTTCCCTTCTCACTTTTCCCTCCTTAAGCCCCATCTTCCTTTATCTTTATGTTACTGTGTTATTTGGATAGTAGTAAGGCTGGAACCCAGGGCCTTCCACCTGCTCACTGTGCCTACACGTGCTAGCATCCTATGCCTTGAGTATTTCATCCCCTCCTCCAGCCAGCTGTTAGCCCTGAGCCATTCTCTAAATTCCTTTTCCTGTCCTGCTCTGTTAGGTTGCTGTTTGGTGGGATAGTCCTGTTTTAATCCAAAAGAGTTCCCTTATTGCTTCCAAGATTGTGTCCTTTTAGGTCCCAGAACTCTTTGTGGTATGTCATATAGTGGTCCTCTGTCCTTTTTCTTTCTTTCTTGCACAAATAGATTTTTAAGAATACCATGATAGATGAGTTTTTTCTATTACTTAATGATTTTAAAACTCAGTCTTAATTTATGGAATATAATTAAATATATTCAGCTCTAAAATTAATACACACACATGATAAGTAGATGTACTATGACAGATCATATATATTTTAGTCATAGCTACAAGAGAAAGCCTATGATTTTCAGACAATTGCTTAGAACAGGTTTTAATTTTGAAGATGGAATTATTTGAAATATATTTCAAACTAAAGCAAATAATGATAGTGGACTATAGTCTGTCTCAGAAAATATGGTGGAGAGTGAAAGAAGGTACCCAATGCCAATGTATGTGTGTAGGGGCACACTCACACCACATGAATATGTGCATATAACAAAGAAGATACCCAGTGCCAATGTATGTGTATGTGGGCACACTCACACCACATGAATATGTGCATATAACAAAGAAGATACCCAGTGCCAATGTATGTGTATGTGGGCACACTCACACCACATGAATATGTGCATATAACAAAGAAGATACCCAGTGCCAATGTATGTGTATGTGGGCACACTCACACCACATGAATATGTGCATATAACAAAGAAGGTACCCAATGCCAATGTATGTGTGTGGGTGCACACTCACACCACATGAATATGTGCATATAACAAAGAAGATACCCAGTGTCAATGTATGTGTATGTGGGCACACTCACACCACATGAATATGTGCATATGACAAAGAAGAAGGACAAGCCCCACACACCCCACCTCTAATACTGAAGAACAGCTTTCTACTCTCTCGTCTATGTGCAGAATGATACATTGTTAGATTCAGGCTTAGAGGAGGAACATGGCTTTCTTTTCCCTTGGTACAGTTGTATAATAGGAAGCATGCTCACCAGCGAGTACCACAGCAACTGTGCTTTCTTCTGTGGCAGAGCAAGAACAAGTCCACTCATTTATTGCTCCCATCATTAAGTCTAGAGATCAGTGTTAGCGAACATTGATTCACAGTTCCTGTTATGTTCATGGTCTTTAAATACTGTATCTGTGTTTGCTCAGTCCAGAAAAGAGGTGACAGGAAGGAACCGATGATGTCTCTGAGTGATGTCCTCCTTTTTGTGGGGATCTCAAATGTGCCCCCACAAAGTCCTTAGATGTCTGCCACTGTCACATGGCCACCCCAATTTCAAGGAGATTTGGGAGAAATAACAGGCTTTCTAACCCCTAAAATGGAAAGGCTAAGGAAGAAATGATGAAGATTTCCAGCCACATTCATGTAATTTGGAAAGTGAGTAAATAAGCAAAAAGAAATGTGAAAAAGATGAAAGGTAAAAAAGGAAAATTAAATAATGGCAACAATACTTTTAATATAGCAGGAGCCCTTGCTGTACACTGGGCAGTGGTCTGCGTGACTCGTATACATCATCTTGTCTGGGCCCCATGAAAATCCTGTAAGTAGAAAGCACTATTCTCTAGGAAACAGCACTGTCCCTTGTTTTTAGGGGAGAGACACCAAAGTCAATTATTTGTTCAAGATATTGCAGTATAACCAAGGTGTAACCAGAGTAGGCTTTGCCTTCACTGTTCTTCTGCTAAGGCCAGCACTTAGAACAGGATGCTTTCTCCTCACGGAAGCTCCACCTCACACTCCTGCAAATGCCGCAGTGAGTTACAGATGGCCCAGAGTGCAGTGGGAATTTCCAGCCCTTGGTTAATGAGCTAGATTAAGTCAGGGTGTCTGGGTGGCTCTAGCGGGACAGCAGCAGCGTGCAGCGCTGCCCTCTGCTCTGGACCTTCCCTCTCTGCGTTTTCTGCTCTGGGAACTCATCCTCAGTCTGCCCTTGATGCACACGTGCCTTCTGCACATGGTAAATGCTCTTAGGTGGTCTGCTGTCTTAGGAGGCTGTTGGTGAGTGGCTTGTCCGGGTTGGTTTGTTTACAGTTGGGCTACCATGGTCAGCTCCCCTAGACCAACCATTTCAGGTTGTCCTCTGGACTCAGTCTGTCTACCAGGTCAGTTAACTTTTACCCAGACAGAAACTGTTTACCAACTGATTCTTAGACTAGCTGTTTTTTTTTTTTAACCTTTCATTTTATTTATTCTATGTGTCTTTCACATCATGAGTCTGGATCCTGTTTATTTCCCATCCTTCTACATCTGCCCTCCACTCTTGCTAATCTCCCCTCACAATAAAACAAAATTTAGGACAAAAAAAAAAGGAAAAAGATAAAATTTTGTCCCGGAACCTCGGTGTGACACAGTGATTCATGCAATAAACTCTGTTGTCCATCCATCTTTACTTACAAGTGTTCATTGCAAAGACTCACTGGTCTGGTTTGAGGCCTCTGGTTTCTACCACACTATCAATGCTGGGCCCTCACTGTACTCTTCCTGGATATCTGGTTGTTGTCCTGTGTTTCAGAAATCTTGCAGCTTTGGGTCTGTGGGTCAGGACCCTTTGCATACTCCAGCAGATCATTGATGGGCTGGATGTTGGGGTGGGCCAACACATAACCCTGGTTATGGGCCTGGGCAGCTGGAGAGCTGGTCAGCCCACCAGTTCTCCACTTCCTCACTACCAGGGTGAGCTCTTCAGCATCACTCCAGCCAGTTCATCCCTTGCAGCAAAGAGTGAGGGGTGGCGTCATAGACTAGCTGTTTTTATGAGCTCCTAAGATTTTCATTTTAAAAGACAATGACACAGGATGTTAGGAAGTCAAGTGAACATATGATCTCTGACCTGAGAGCTAAGATTGTGCCTTAGTAATCTCCAGAACCTAGTGTACATGAAGCATTCAGTAAGTCAGATTTATTCACTCAACACATATTTGTTGAGAGCTAATTATGTCCCAGAGTCTAAGCACATCAGTATAGGTGGATGGGTTGTTATACTTACGAAATGTGTTTATGTGGGAGGCAGATCATGATCAAATACCGAAGGCTAAATGCCCATCAGTTAGAAACTAGACAAAAAGCAGTAGATTCATACATTGGAACACTACTCAGCAATAATGGTGAACAAACTATTGCTCCTCCCAACCCTGTGGATAAACCTACTGTGCATGACTGTACCAGCATCACACAGAGAAGCTGTAAAAATACCCTGTGATAACAGAATGTCAGGCTGTTGGTCATCTTTGGGGAGTGTTCTGACAAAAAAGAAAAGGCAGAGATGAGATGACTCAACAGGAAAAGGTACCGGCTGTCAAAGCGACAGCCCAAGTTCCATCGCAGACCCAGAGGGTAGAAGGAGATGAATGACTCCCACAGGCTGCTTTCTGACCAACACATGAACAATGTGCCTACATATGCTCACACACACACACACACACAAATAAAAGTGTAATCAAATGGTTTTAGAAAGAAAAAGAAGGTCCTATTGGTTTGCAGAGAAGGAAGTGAAGACCAATTCTTATTCAGAAATGAGCTCTATTAGGAGAAAGGCCTTGTGACAAGGCAGACCATGATCCAGATGTGAGGTGTGAGAGCAATTAGTCGGGCTAATATCAGAGACATGATAGAGCCTTAAAGAAAAAGAGAAGCATCCCTTTAAAACCTGGAGAGGAGACCCATTGAGTAAGAGAGAGAGCTGCCATGAGCAGCATGATGGCAGCTGGAGAGGGAAGAAGGAAGGAAAGAAGTTGGGAAGGGGGCAATCACTTTTCTCCAGGACTAGGGGGCCTGGCCACTGTAAGCAGCAGAGATAAGGAAAAAAATTGCTTACAAGTCCCGCCTACAGAGACCAGTAGGAAGAAGAGACCAAGTCCATTGGGGAGGAGAGGCCTGATTTCTGACACAGAGAGGGTATCTGTGATCTAACAGGACCATCTATGACTCTGGAGTCCTGCAGGAGTTTCTCAGATCTGGGCACTCACTGTTTTGTCTTGATATGAGAGTTGGTTGGTACATTGGAAAGTTAATTTTGTAAGAATGTATGTTTCCTGTTTTTGCTATTTGTTTTTGTACATGTGTATGTTGTGATCCATTCAAACAAATTTATGTTTGATAATATAAATACTGACAATGATAAAGACTTGATAGAAATGCATAGAACCAATGTGATGTGATAGACATTAGCCCAAGGACACTAGCTAGACACTTGTTCAGGGAAGGTTCTCCTAGAGGCATGGACTGAGTTTGGATCCAGGGAGTACCTATAGGGATAGCCAGAGAGATGACCTCACCAGGGAGTAACAAAGACAAGGGTTTCAGACAGCAAAGGCTTGCAGACTCCTGAGCATCAGCAAGACAGCAACTTGCTATGGCAGAGCAGAATGGTGTGGGGAGGGGCAGAGAGTGTGGCCTCAGCCAGGACCTTGGAACTATCTCATTACTGTCTCCTCTAATTCACTTGATTGAATGTGCCAGGTGGTGGGCCAAGTCCAAATTCCCCTTCAATATTCCAAACAATCTGGGGAAGCAGGTCTTACATAATCCCCACATTTTTACCTAAGGAGCCAAGGCTTAAGAAATGCAGTTTTTCCAAACTTGGAAATAAGTGGGAACACCAAACTATGAATCTATGTCCCTTTGACACTAAATATGTGGTCTGAACTCCAACCTATGCCCCTGCCTCTGAGTGTAGTACCTTGTGTTACTTCTTCAGAGTTCCGAGAAGATAGTGGAACTCTACATGGGTCCTCTGGGAAAGAACACATAGGCTAAATTTGGTAGATATGTGTAATTCTCAGTCTGGTCCTATCAAGGGAACACTGTGTACAGTCACAATGGTAAGAATCCATCGGCAGTAACCCGCACAGGCTGAGCACTCACCCCACGCCAGCCTTTGCACTGAGGATCCTCACTGCAGTCCTTTGCAATCAGCTTTGACTCCAGGACACAGAAGCAAACACTGAGGTCAACACAGGCTCCTTTTCGCTCAATGAGACAAAGCTGGAGCTAAATGCTCTCTGTAGGAAGGAAATGGCAAGTGTGGATGGGAAGGAAGTGATGGGAGAATTCAGGGGGTGCTACCTGAGCTACCCTTGCTCCACTGCAGCTGCGAGCCTAATGTGCCTGGAGAAGTGTGGCTTGTTTTGTGAGTCTTTGTGGTGTTTGTTCTCTGAAATGAACTGAGGTTAATGCTCTTAAAGGTTTTTTGAAGCCAGAATTGGGCCCATGATACCAGTGACTTTCAGAAGCCAATCGGCAGGGACAGGAATTGAATTTAAATGTGATAGGTAGTCATCAAATCATTCGGAGAAGGAAAGCAAAAGCAGCTTCATCCCAAACCTTAATCTTGTTCCTCTGGTCAGTGACCAGTCTCTATCTCTGAGATTTATGTTACTGAGACTTTTCTTCTTATCTTACACTCCATACACCAGGGAGAATGAGCCTCAAGTTTGGATTACATCTAGAGCAAAGGTTAGTTCAGAGCAAATAAATCATTAATAGTGTATACGTGATAAGCTACTTACAATGTGTATGTTCAAAAGCACACACACCTGTCCCTTCTCACTTTTTCTCCTGAGACTTTTATAATCTGTAATTTCTCTCCTCTGATATCCTAGAACATAATTTGGCATAACTCTTTATGCTTTTCCTTTTCCATATAAATGGAAGGTTGCCAAAGATATGCCTTGATACCTTTGGATTACCCAGTACTTTGGCTTGGCAAGTGAGATCAAAGGATGTTGACTAGTGAACCCTTAGGTCCCAGAGGAGCTCTGGGTGCATACTGGGCTCTTCGTAAATGTCTGCATATAAATGAGCTTCATGCCTATTTTTTTAAATTCAGATAGTGGATTTGGCTTTAGTCAGCAATCAATCCTGATCACTCAGATGGTGTGTGCTCCTAATTTTGTCTCTATTACTCTTAAGTACTAAAGGCAAAAGCTTACCCGAGGTTGCATGCCTTCCACATCTTACAGAGCTAGGGTTGACCTGACCTGAAAATAATCCTAAACATAAAGTCCGTGAAATGGCCTGGTTTGTCCTGAGTGGCTAGGAATTCTGTCTTGAATAAGTTCCACCTATCCTGCTTTGGAGGGATCCATGCTAGAATGCCATCTTGTGAGTGGATCCTCTGTGGCTGCACAGAGCAGCTCAGTCTCAGAGGCATACAAAGTCACTATGCAATATTCCTGGGTCTCAAGAGGACAGTGTAAATGAAGATGTGAGTCCTTCCATGTTCTAAGGCTATGCCATTCAACATGGCAGTCCCAGCCACCTGCAATGACTCAGCTGTAATGTCTTAGAAGAGAAAAAATTGGTATATTTCTAAGATATGGCATTACACAAATGAAGTATCTCATCAGAAGTTCCTGTTGCAATTATATGTTGAAGTGGTTTCAGGACATATTGATTAAAATAAAGCATTTTAAAGATCATTTGACTGTTTTAAACTTTAAATTACAAATGTGGCTGATGTTGAGTGGTAGATCTTCCAGAACATAGCAAGTATGGACCTCAGGGTGGGGGAGATGGCTCAGTCTGTAAAATGCCTGCTGCATTAGCATGAGGATGACTTTGAACCCAGCCCACATACCAGTCTGTGATCCCAGCACCCACAGACAAGTACACATCTGTGATCCCAACACCCACAGACAGGTATACATCTGTGATCCCAGCACCCATGGACAGGCACACATCTGTGGTTCCAGCACCCATGGACAGGTATATATCTGTGATCCTAGCCCACAGACAGGTACATATCTGTGATTCTAGCACCTATGAACAGGTACATATCTGTGATCCCTGTCCCATGTACAGGTAGACATTTAAAGTCTCAGCCACACACACAAGTACACACTTATAATCCCAACACAGGAGAGGCAAAAAAGGACCAAGCCCTGGCACTTGCTGACATTTCAGCCCAGTCTATTCTGCAAACCTCTGGTCCCAGTGAGAAAGCCTGCTTCAAAAGATATGGTGGATGGTTTCTGAAGAACTATACCCAAGGTTGACCTGTGGCTTCCTCATACCCACACACATATGAACAAGCATGCTTACATACATATACAAGAAATTTAAAAACACAAACAAGCATGAATCTCATCAAGTTTAAATCTTTTCATCTTCCCTTGCCTCCATATTCCCCCATTCTTCAAAACTTACAAACTTTAATCAGAGCTCCCCAGCGGCAAGTCATGAACATTCAAAAAAACTCCTTGCTTTACTTCTAAAGTAGAAATCAGATGAGGTTTCAGTCTCCTGGAGATTTACACATTATCTTATGCTTGTATCCAGTCTAGTAGAAAAGGCATTTGAACTCCATAGAGAAACTTAATACCACTTTAATTAACAGACAAAATTGTGTTTGTTGTTAACCTGCTTTGATTATGCTCCTGCTATGTTGTGGGTGAAACCTAAGTGGCAAAGGCATCACCTCACATGAATAGCATTTTTGTAGTAGGAACACTCACCTCCATGCTGTTTAAGGATGCAGCATCTGAGCTGTAGAGATAGTTCTGTGGTAGAATGCTTGCCTAGTGTGCAAGAAGAAAATGAAACCACGGGAAACACAGGCTTTATCCCTAGCACCACACCACACACACACACACACACACACACACACACACACACACACACACACACATACATGCTCACACACACATACACACACATACATGCTCATGCACACACACATACACACATACACACACATACACACACACATACACACACACATACATGCTCATGCACACACACATACACACACACACATACACACACACACATACACACACACACACTATATCACTTGTAGTTACTCTGTCGCCTTGCTGGGCAATACACTTTAATTTGCAGAAAGGATTCATGTCACTGAAGAACTGTAATCTCATGAGGCAGTGAGTGGTTAGAGTGATTACTGTACTCCAAAGGAGATGGGTAGTGACATCAAATGCATTATCTAGGCCCTGCCCCATCCTACAGAAGCTTCAGCTCTCTGGTCAAGTCAGAACGGGGAAGTGGCTTTCCCACATGCCTTGGTGCCCAGACATCATGGTGCTGCTGGAATGTTCTTTTTCTTTTAGAACAGTGGTCTTCAGAAGTGTCTCATCTTTCATTTTGAAATGTAACTTTTTAAAAGAATTTACTTTTTTAGAAGTCAGGAACTTGAACTTTGAGTAGTTTATTAACTTAACATAATGTCAACAGAAGCTAGGCTGTTTCAAGGCAATCCACAGATAGCATCTTTCCTGCACTTTATTTACTCAGTTAAATCAATGTTAATTGACTGCTTGTCACATGTAAGTCACTAGTGCAGCCCTTAGGAAACCTTAGAGAAAAAAATAGCAAAATGCATCTAACGCATTTAATCATAACCACGAGTTGTAAAGACAAATGTTTGCCTTTGAGTCATGTGTGAGGAAGTCTTAGCTGGGGTTTTGAGTGTTTCTTATACTGATGCTGATCATGTTTGAGGGAAAGGAGGAGGGACGAGGTATTCACAAGCACAGAAGGATACAGCTTGGATCTCACAGGACTGTTTTCCTTGGAAACAAAACTGACTGGGGTTGCGAGGGTGGAGAGTTGTATATAACCTACAGCCCAAATATGCCTCCTTCCTCCTTGAACCTCAGAGATACTATTTTATGCTCAGGGGTGTACTCACACCACCAATGGCTCCAAAGCCTCTGCATGCTGCATTCTGCAAGGTATTCAGACTCCCAAAACACCTGCAGGTAGAGTATCCATTACACATAGGGAAGTGTCTGCTATGCATGGTGGGGTGTCCACTAGGCAACGTTCCAACAGCTAACTCTTCTCTAAAGTTATAAATAAATAAATAAACAAGTCTGCCTGCTTATTTGGTGGTATTTGCTGATTGCTGCAATATAAATAGTCCCATGTGGCTGATAACACCAGCCAGTGATGCATCCCTAAACATGAATCTGGGAAGAGATGTGACCCAATTTTCTCTACAGTTTCTATCTTACAAGCTCTGTGCCTATAAATAACCATGGGCACAGATCAAAGTAAGGTATGGAAAAAAATAGCAAATTCTGAATATAACCAAGCATCATTCCCAGTGAAATGCTTCAACAGCCAACTCTTTTTTAAAAGTTAGAAATAAACATATATACCTGTTTGGTAGCACTTGATGATTTCTGTGGTATAAGCAGTCCCACATGGTTGAAAGCAATGTATTTAACTGTGTCTTGTATTATTTTTAGTGCTGACTCTGTTCCATACTAGTTGAGAAAGTTTGCTCACTTATCAGGCAGGTCCCCATTCTGATAGGGGGGCATCTTTGTTGTAAAGTAGTCATGTTCCTGTTTCCATGAAGCCTTCAAGGGTCTCTTTCTCTCTCTGCAGATCAGCAAACAGCAGCTGCAGACTGTCAAGGACCGGTTCCAGGCTTTCCTCAATGGGGAGACCCAAATCGTGGCTGATGAGGCCTTTATGAATGCCGTCCAGAGCTACTATGAGGTAAGCGCAGCCTGCAGGATGGGCCAAGGCTGCACAGGCAGTAGTCTGGGCTATTGAGCTGAGAAATATAGAAGGCACAGCACTTGGCTGATGCAGAGGGGTCAGCAGTCAGCTGACAAGGAACACTGGAGTTCTGTTACAGGGAGTGATGTCACTAGAAGCTGCTGTTGGGGGCTGAGTAGCTGACTCAGTAGACAGATTACTAGCCACATAGTCCTGGAGACTGGAGTGGAATCCCTAGCTCAGCATAAAAGTCTGGGTTCAATTCTGTATGCTTGCAATTCCAGTGTTGGGGAAGTAGGGACAGGAGGATTCACTGGTATCTTAGTGTTTCACCATGAAGAGACACCATGACCATGGCAACCCCTATAGAAGAAGGCATTTGATGGGGACTTGCTTACCCTTTCAAAGGTTTAGTCCATTATGATTGTGGTGGGAAGCATGATGGTGTGTAGGCAGACATGATGCTATGGATGTAGCTGGGATTCCTGCATCGGGGTCCACAGGCAGCAAGAAGAGACTCTGGGCTTGGAATGGGCTGTTTGAAACCTCAAAGCCTACCCCCAGTGACACACGTACTCTAACAAGGCCACACCTCTGAATATTTTCAAACAGTGCCACTCCCTGGTGACCAAATATTCAAATCTAAGAGCCTATGGGGGCCATCCTCATTCAAACTACCACAGATGGTCAGCGAACCTAACTCTTAAAGTCTTAGGTTCCTTTCTCAAGAGACTCTTTAACCTCCACATGTACTGTGCACATACATGTGTATACACACATGGACACACATCCATGAAAATGTTGCTATTGTCAAGATGATTTTTATAACAAGTGATGTGCTAAGTGTTATCTTAGAACATAGAATACTTTTACACTTAGTTATCAATAACATTTTCTATTTTAGCAATGGACTGAGACTTGGAGAGGGCTATCAACTACTCAAAGCTACACAGCCATTAACATGTTGAAGACAATGTTGAGTCTGAGCCTTAGACCATTTCCAATGTATAGCAGTACCTCCCAGAGTTCACTGGGCCACTTCCCTTCCTCCTTCTATTGGAGTGGTGCTGGTTGGGTCTCTTCTACAGAATTTCCAGGATTCTTACCTCGTGAGAAACCCTCTCAAAGAGAGAGTGTATCTTGAGTACATATCTCAAGTAAATTTACCACTGGATTTCTGGGGTTCCATGAGAACTTTTATAAGTATTGTTTTTCCAAGCATATACTGCCTATCATGTGTGCATCACTAAGGATATGACCATACCACACCCTCTAATGGGCAGTATTTTCCTGATGTGTAGGTTTTCCAATGTGATTACTTAGTCAGTGCCAAGCATTTCACTTTATAGAGTGGTTTGTCAATGTGAACCACATAAAAGTGGTCTGGATTTGTAATCCTGTGCCCAAGGTGGCTTATTTGTTGTCACAATAGATGACAACCCTAGCCGGAGTCTAGCTTCAGCAGGTCAGAGAACATGGGAGTAGGCAGCTATTAAACACACTGAGGACAAAACTTAATCTTCTCTGTCTTTATTTTTCTCGTAAGCCTTGTATACCACCTAAGGAAAAAAATCTCTATGCAAGCAGAAAATCATCTCACAACCACAAGCTACATATTTTCCACAAACAAATTAACATCTTTACACAGGAAGAAATCACATTATGATGACAAGTTACATGTTTTCCTTATAAGCCCCCATGTAGTTAAACATTGTCCTTTGTCTTCATGTTCCCACCATAACATCGTCACCTTAATGAAGTTCTAAGCAAGCCACTGTATTTCAGTTGGTCCTCTGTGCTGGCATGCAGCTGCCTGCTCCTTCAGTGCAGCCAATTCCTGTCCCACATCTCCTCTACAAAACCTTAAACGTGTGCTCTAGCCAACCGTCTACCTTTCTTTTGTCGCTACACACAATAGGTCATTTAATTTCCTTTCACAACTTTGTTTTTAAAGGTGCACACTAAAGCCTGTGATTGATTCTGTAAGCTACACGACCAGGGAACTCAGGCCTAACCTTGGGTGTAGGGACATAATTGTTCTCTCTGATCATCAGCCTGTTTTTCCACAGGTAGAATTCATGGCTCTATAATGCATGAAACTTCCTTTTATTTTTGTTAGTTTCCACCATGGTAGCAGCCCGCCTCTGCTGCTGCAGCAGTTACATCATCACCTGGCGCCAGTTGCCTGCCGGGAAGACTCACTCTCCTGCTCCTCTCTTGACTCTTCTTTCTCTTGTGTCTCTTGTCTTTCTCACTTCTTGCCTCTTCTCTGCTCTCTCGCTCTCTCTCTCTCTCTCTCTCTCTCTCTCTCTCTCTCTCTCTCTCTCTCTCTCTCTCTCTCTCTCCTTTTCACTCTTTCCCTCCCTCCCTCCCCCAATGAACCGCTTGCACTAACTCTGTTGCACAAGGAGCATTTGCTCAGTGGCACACCTGCAGGGCCCACTGAAAGGCACCCACTATCACCTTTCTCTTTTTATCATTACAGTTTTCATTTTCCATCCTTGGCAAATCTCACATCTCTAAGCATCATTGCTCTATAAAAATCATCTTCATTGTGATCTGCACATAACTTGAGTGAGGTTTTCCCATGAAACAATCACACTGTACTAGATGCGGTGGGATTCTTTCACCTAGTAATCACACCATGACAAACACAGGGGGACCAGGACATCACAAGCAGGAGAAGGCACAGCAGAAGCAAGGGGCATTCTGGAGACAATCCCCCACCAGGGGCTTTGCACTCACCATAGCTGTGTTACCCAGTGAGCTGCACTCCATAAGCCCCATTGCTGTTCTTCCAACATGGGCCACCTCCAAAACCTAAGAAACCAATTCATAAACATTCATAGTATGGGGCACCATGCCATCATTAATGCACAATAACCATGAAAAACTGTGAAATAAATATAAAGAAATGTTACACAATTTTTTCCTCATGGGATTACTTCATGTGTGTTCTCTCCACCCTCCTCCCCTCCCCGCTTACTTCTTCCCTTTCTCCTTCTCCAGAGTTAGGTCACTGTTCAGTGCATGCAGCCAGCCCACCAGTAAGTCTCATCCATGTGCTTTCAATATAATTGACACCTTGGAACAGAACCTGGGATATTGCAATACTCTCTTTCCCACTTAGAGAATTTTCCTCCTATCATGAAGAGAGTTGAACAAGTTTGTAGTGAGCTCTTGTAAGCAACATACTGTTCCTTGGCTTGCTAGGTAGCATTCACTAATAAGTTTAGAACCATAGATTCACTTGATGCACCATGTTCTTAATGGGGTTTCTGTATGGGGCTATTCTGGAAGTTGAGGTCACTTTTATATATGTCCCAATTGAAACCCTTCCTTTTAAATGTTATAAGTAACACCTACTATTGCCAGTGATCATCCATCTTGTAGCTTTATTTTGAATGATACAAATCTTCAGTTGTAGAAATGAGGTTTGGAATCTCAGTCATGTATGGCTTTGAATAGTTTGAATATATCTAACAAAATATTTTGCATAGAAACAGTCTGGAAATGAAATTAATCCCTCTTTTCCTCAGGTTCTGAACGCCAGTGGGAGAGTAACAAGAGAACGTCTGTCAGAACAAGCAGCCCCTCCTAATGTTTATGCTCATCCACTGGAGTTTATAAATCTGTATATTATAAATCCTAATTAGGATGCTCATTTGACTAATGATGCAAATTAAAAGGAAGTGTCATTTCTATTAATTAAATTTGAAGATTAATCAGCAGCAGCATGATAATGAGTCTTTGGAAGTTATGATATCTATAGCAATTTGGGTTTTGTTGTTTGTTATTTTCCGTGATAGTGGCTAGTTTTATATGAAAGAGCCCCTATGGTTCTGGTTAAGAATATAGGAATGGAGAATGCTTGAATCTTTCCTGTTAGGATTTCAGTAAAATAGGGAAGGATGTAGGGATTAGAGATCCAGCTGCTGTCTTCATTATTGAGGATTTAGTGAGCCTTAGATTCAAGTTTCTGGAAAGTCTAATCCACTAAAGCAGAGGTGAGAGATCAGGATTAGTACTGTGCCTGCAGACCTCCCAGGGGGTGGGACATCCCTTCCTCCTTTCCCTTCTCCCCTGGGCTGCAGAGAAGCTGGTCCATCTTCTCCACCCTACTCAAAGATCCCTGTGCACCCCTCTTAACCTTCACCTCTGCCAGGACTTGGTGTTGAAGATGACCTGCAGGTAACTTAAACTAGTTTCAATCTAAAGGAGATTTTTCTCAAGAAACAAAATTCTAGGGTTAGGGCTAGCCTTAGCCATGGCTGCATTCAGAGATGCCAATAGTGTGCATTCTCCCTCCATCCTTCTGATTTTCTGCAAATAGGGGGCGCTAGGATGTCCACCAGTACAGTGACCCCAGCCCAAAGGGGGCATGCTTCTTTGCTGAAAACTCCAGCAAAGGCCCAGGGACTTTTTCACTGTGGGTGGGGTTGAACTCACCTGGCTACAGGACTCAAGACCAGGGCTGCTTCTGGAACCCGAGTTTAGGCTCAGCCTGTTTCAAAGTATAGTGGTTTCCCAGTGAAAAATTAGGAGTTATTACTGTCATTTTGTCAGAGCTGTGTGGCTGTATTCTCAGCAGAGGAAAGGACCCCAGATAAACCTTCCTTCAACTTACTTGTCACTCAGCACTTCCCCATCCCTGGGCTTTCTCCTTTCTCTGTCCTCCCTCCCTCCCGCTCTCCATGTCTCTGTCTGTTTCTCACTTCCTCTCTCACACACTTGCTCTCTCTTCCTCTCTCCCTCCCTGCCTCTCCTTTTCTCCATCTCTCCCTCTCCCCTGTGTTTGCAAGTACATACCGGTGCATATGTGTATACACACACACACACACACACACACACACACACACACACCCTCCACCCCACCATGCCATTTCTTCCTATTTCACCCTACCAATTGCAATGGCATGACATTTTAAAGAACTCGTCCTCAAAGATTCTGAGAGTACTACAGGAAACAAGCCAGTTATTGTTTGCTGGGGGATGAATTGTCTACATTCTACAGTAGTAAAGAGCCATTATGGGAAAATGAAAGGAGCTGGGAAGCACTGTCCTTTATCCACTGATGTGTGAATCCAGACTACTCTGGCCCAAACCAGCCATCAATGGACACAAGGGGAAAGGGGAAGGGGGCACAGCTGGATCCCAAGCTTTCTAGTGGCTGTACAGAACACACACACACACACACACACACACACACACACACACACATTTAGTTTGTTCCTTTCTAGTGGCCCTGATTGCCAGGAAAAGTCAAATCCTTCCATCCCTTGAATTATGCCTATGAGGTCTGAGGGCTACAGTATATATATATATATATATATATATATATATCTATATCTATCTATCTATCTATCTATATATATATATATATATATATATATATCAGGTGCAATCCAGTCACTGTACCCTTTTCACATTCACATGGTCCCTGGGCCAGCTGTGAAGGCCCTATTACGATGCCCAGATTTTTAGATAAATGTCTCATAAGTTTGAACCTCAATTTCTTCATCTATAAAAGTGTTCCCTCTGTGTGTGTATATGTGTGTGTGTGTGTACATGTGGTAGTTTCATTTTATTTTATTTGATTTTAATATCAAGCTTTAGTCTTACTCATGTTGGGATACTTTGCTTTTTAAAAAAATGTATTTATTTAGTGTCTGTGTGTGTGCACATGTGTGTACACTCATGCCACAGTGCACATGGCGCTGTCAGAGGACGACTTAGTAGGAGCCTATTCTCTCCTCCCACATTTTTTATTTAGGCAGGGTCTCTCTTGTTGCTTCTGCTATGGATTTTTGTGTGAGTTCAAGGGATTGGATGTCTGATTTGTGCTGTGAATTCATTTACCTTCTGGGCTATATCCTAGGCCAAGAATAATTTACTTTTTTAAAAGAGAATAAGATCTGCACTAGCCTCAGTCTGCCAGCCAGAAAGTGGGAGCTTACACAACCTCCCCATCTAGCAGGCACATCTGTTAGGTGTGAATGTGCTCATTTATAAAACAATCTGGAGGTTGCTTAGCAATCGCACAGGAAGGCTGGGCTAATGATGGACCTCATGTATATGTATACCTTCTACCTCTCATTGAGGCCTGTCTGGGAGATGACAGAGGACTAGGGAAGGTCTATGGATGTCCTGGATAGAACTGTTCCTGAGCTTGAAGTCTCATATCTCAACCACTAATAAAGGAAACAAAAACAAAGAATGCAAAGAAATCCAGTAGTGCTCATACAAGCTGATGCCAGCCTGGGTCTCACTTCTTTGTCGACAGACTAGAAAAGCAGGGAACTTAGTCTCCAGCTAGTGTCCTCTGTCTCTGGCTGTTGTACCTCCTTCTGACATTTCATTTTCCCTGCTTCCTCAATCCTCAGTCTCTTTCCCACACTGATGTCTCCTGCAGGGACTGAAGTCACATTTACTTCTAAACTGATAGATCACTTCCTTTTTCACAGTCCTCTTGGCCCTATCCTCATCAAAGATGGATGGCTAGATTGCCTTCATGTGCTGGTGAAAGACAATGAGGTCAAAGGGAGTTAACAGTGGGTTTAACATATACTGAGTGACTAGTCTGTTCAAGGCAGGGACCAGAAGTAGCATTCCAGAATGTAGTGTTATTATCCTGTCTGTTCCTGGCTATAACTCCCATAGCATGTTAGTCCTAGCTCACTTTTCTGGAGGCCCACACATGTGTCTGCCAACTCCCCTTTTCCCATCTCACCCAGATATAATCTGGTTAGTCAGCAGGTTTCTGCTGGAAAAGTGTGCTGTTCTCATCAGTGCATGCCAACAAGTATGTATCGGGCATCAGCTGTATGGTAGATAGTATTTTAGATACAAAAAACTAATTTACAAACAAAACAAGGAGTTTGTAAGATGGCTTAGTTGATAAAAACATTTCCAGTAATGATATGAGCTTGGACCCTTAGGACCATGTAGAAAAGATGTGTGACTGCAACCACAGTACTTCTAGGACAAGATGGGAGACAGAGAAACAAGAACCCCCAGAAACTCATGGGTCAGCTAGCCTGGTGTAGGCAGCAGTCTCAAACAAGGTGGAAGGCAAGGAACAACACCTAAGGTTATCTTCTGACCTCTCTATGTACACAGTAACACTTGTGAGTACACACACACACACACACACACACACACACACACACCACACACCACACACCACACACCACACACCACACACACACACACACACACACACACACACACACACACCACACACACACACACACACCACACACACACACCACACACACACACACACACACACACACACACACCACACACACACACACACACCACACACACACACACACACACACACACACACACACACACACCACACACCACACACCACACACACACACCACACACACACACACACACACACACACACACACACACACACACATGGAGGTGGAGTTAAGAATGACAAGTAAAAGAAAATATAACACTGTCTTCCCAAAACTTAGAATCTACCTTGAGATTCAAGTATTTACCAAATAGTCATCAGATCATGACGGATGGAAGCTACGGAGAGGCTCGGGGGAAAATGAATGTGATTCTAAGAGTTTAGTCGGGCTCTCCTTGGTTTGTGGGACACTGGCATGGACACTGGAGCTTGGGGGAGCATGGCTCCATTTTGAACACTTCTAAACTTCTGTGGTCCTTACAGCTAAGAACAGACATGGAGGCCCTCCCATTTATTCCACCGTTGCTCTTTACTTGTCCTCTGGAAGGACCTCTCAGCTGGCTCCCCCACTCTTGTGCGTGTCCCAATTCACAACCATCAGAGTTTCTCTAGTGCCCTTAAAATGCAGCCCAGTGGCTGTCATGCCTCTGCCCTAGCTCTGGATGTGTAGTTGTTCCTGTCAATCTCATGCCAGCACTCCCCAACACCTCATTGCCGTGGCCTACACTCAATTCTCTGTGTCTTCAGACACTCGGCATTGTTACATAAATTGTTCCTTCAGTGTGAAATACCTGTGTCCTCTCTCTTCTGTCTTTTGCTTCACATGTACTGCCATCTCAGAGTTGTTTACTTTTGGAAAGTTTTCATGACCACCATAGACTCCCATGCAGGCACCCATAACTGCTGGGTTCTCCTTGACCACCATAGACTCCCATACAGGCACCATGACTGCTGGGTTCTCCTTGACCACCATAGACTCCCATACAGGCACCCATGACTGCTGGACTCTATGCTGTCAGTGATCATTCCAGATTGTGATTATTTGATATGAGATTATTAGGGTTACTTCTGTTACCCTCTGTGATTGCTCAGTCTGGGCCTTTCTACTATTATACCTCAGCACCTACTACAGTGTGTCCTATCTAGTAAGAAAGAATAAAATGGCCCATGAAGACACTGAAGCAGGTTGGGGATTTAGCTCAGTGGTAGAGCGCTCGCCTAGCAAGCACAAGGCCCTGGGTTCAGTCCTCAGCTAAAAAAAAAAAAAAAAAAAAAAGACATTGAAGCTAGAAGACCTCATAATTCAATTTTCTCAGCCTACATATGTGAAATTGGGAAATCAGAGAGAGGGTGATTTATCCCAGGTAACACAGCATCTTAGTTTTGCATCCTCACCCACAATGCTGCATTATCTTCCTAAAGATACCTCAATTTGCTTTTACAACATTACTGTTCTTCTGTGTATGTATACATGTTCTTTCCCTCTCTCTCTCTCTCTCTCTCTCTCTCTCTCTCTCTCTCTCTCTCTTTCTCTCTCTTTCTGTGTGTGTTTGTGTATGTGTGTGTGAGTGTGTGTATGCACACATGTGTGCAAGTGCACATTGAAGATTGACATTAACCTCATGTGTTTTCCTCAATAACTCTCCAACTTATTTCTTGAAACATGATCTCTCATTGAACACAGAACTTGTACATTTGGGCAGGCTGGCTGGCTGGCTAGTGAGCTTCAGGGTTCCCCCTAACTTCACCTTGCCAGTGCTGGGATTATAGTCCACATCACCATGCCCAGATCATTTACACGGCCGCTAGGGATCAAACTCAAGTCCTCATGCTTGCCCACCAAGTGCATTACGAACTGAGCCATCTTTCCAGCTCCCTATTCCTTGAGACCTAGGCCTATAGCTGAGACTCAGGTTAAGCAAATCCTCATTTAGCAGAGCATCTTCCCATGTGAACTCTGTAGTTCATAAAAGCTGTGTCAGACCTGAAACATATTTGAAATACTCCTTCTAGTTGACTTTAAAGTTAACTCTCAAATATAGCTGAGCTCCAGGTCCCAGGCAGCCAGAACATGCCAGGAAGACAAATCCTCAGACCTCTTTTCTAAATCACTGCATCAAGTTAACAATAGATGGAAGCCACATTGGTTAACAGTTCTTTACCTAGTATGTTGCTGTCATAACGCACAAGGCCACCTTCTTTCCACCAAGCCCCTAGGTGATACCCTCAGAGCCTACAAGGCAAGTGCTGGCATCTGGCAGGGGATGAATGTTTGCACATCCTCTGGAGAACCTTTGTGCACCTTCTGGAGCATGACCAGGACAGAGCTCCAGTGTGTCAGTTACTTTCCTCTCAGTGAATATGAAGCGGTAGCAGCAGTACCTTGTAGTACATTCCATAACTGTGTGTGAGCTTGTGTGACCTTCCAAGTGTGGGCAGTGGAGCAAGAGAAAACTAGTGAGTGGCAACTTCCCAGGACTCAGCAAAGCTGTAAGGTCCTCCACTTAGTGGAGGAGACCCAAAGGGAAAGAAGAAGCAGAGTGAAGGAAGAGACCACGTGGAGACTGAGGAGATAGTTTAAATGATAAAAGTACTTGCTGGACAAGCATGAGGACCTGACTTCAAATCCTCAAAATCCACAGCAAAAGCTGACTATGGTTGTGAATGCGTCTGTAACCTCAATCACAAAAGGGATGCGAGAACAACAGCAGTACTGGTCTTGCCGGCTGCCAGCCGGACTCCAGGTTAAGTGAGAGAAATGTGGTGGGAAGTGATCAAGCAGGCCACTGACTATCCTCCCAGGCTCTAAGCATGCACCAGTGTGGGTATTCATACATACATGTGTGTGTACATCACTCTCTCCCCCAGTCTTCCTCTCTATCACTAGACACAATAATCAGGCTGGAGTCGTTATGATGGGCAAGTTACTACCCCTCTGTGGAGTCTCAGATTCCTATCTACACTCAGGTCATATGTGACTAAGGACAGGTATAAAGGCTGCCCAATACACATTCATAAACTTACTGGAAACATGAATTCGAGGAAGTTTTTCATTTGGGAACTTGACTGTACAGTTCTTGAACATTTGCCTATGATAACATTCTATCACAATGGCACAAAGCTGGACATACCTTCCAGAGTAGACTGAACCTAACAGCTACAGTATTTTTAGTTCATTTTCAGAGTACCATGAGGCTGGAGATCATTTGAAGATCATGTATACACTCCTTTCACACTAGTCAAGGAGACAGAAAATTAGCACATATTTTCCTGATACTTAACTCCAGTTATGACAAGTATCCTTTAGAGCATGAACAAGATGCATGTGGTGATTAACATGTAAGTGTTGTGTGCTAGATACTTAATGACCATAATAAGGACCCCTGTGGCATTTAAGGATCCAGGCACCGTTGTAAGTGCTCTTTTCAAAACGACTCACTTAATTAAAATACCTATATAGAGTCGATTATCTCCCTAGTTTATAGATAGGAACACTAACGTTTTGAAGAGGTTCACAGCACCGTTTGCACAGCCACTGAGCAGCAGCGTTAGGGAAGCCCCGCCCAGTCTAAGCTTGTGGCCTATGCTTTTGACGCACCTGTCCTGAGCTCAATCCTTCCGGCCCACGGGTAAGCTCCCTTCTGTTGTAGTCTCAATTTCCACAGCTTTATTTAGGTATTAAATGAAAAATCCTGGAGTTAAGCAATTCACACACTTTAAATAGCTCTTATTATAATGTATCGCTGTAATTGTTTTCTCGCTGGAATTGGTGCTGGTCTTTTTCAGACTTAGAGATTAAACTTTATCAGAGTCTCCAAGTGAAACAAACAACAAGCAAGTAAAGTGCACTGACATCTGTGGTTTCAGACATCCGGGGAGGGTCTTGGGACACACCCTCACATAAGGGGGCCTACTGCATTCTTCAGACATCCGGGGAGGGTCTTGGGACACACCCTCACATAAGGGGGGCTATTGCATTATTTTTACGCTTGCTTTAAGATTTGTGTATGAAAAAAAGCATGCAAGGGACTTGTTTGAAATCACACAGCAAGGACCCAACCAGTGGAAAATGACCACGCTGGTGCATTCCCTGATATATGTGAAGGATGCAGTCCAGGGCACTGGCACCTTCACGACTGACCCCATCCTTCTTGGTCCTCTCTCGCTCAGGTGTTTCTCAAGAGTGACCGTGTGGCCCGCATGGTGCAGAGTGGTGGCTGCTCAGCCAATGACTCTCGGGAGGTCTTCAAGAAACACATTGAGAAGAGGGTGCGAAGCCTGCCTGAGATTGATGGGCTCAGCAAGGAGACCGTGCTGAGCTCCTGGATGGCCAAGTTTGATGCCATCTACCGTGGTGAGGAGGACCCCAGGAAGCAACAAGCCCGGATGACAGCCAGTGCAGCTTCTGAGTTGATTCTGAGCAAAGAACAACTCTATGAGATGTTCCAAAACATTCTTGGTATCAAGAAGTTTGAGCATCAACTCCTGTATAATGCCTGTCAGGTAGGTGCCTCTTCCTTGGGCCTAGAACTATGTATGGGTCAGCAGAGCCCATTATGAATTTTTATGGGCCACTTCTTGATGGAAAAACATTAAAATCATATTTTATAAGTGTTCTGATGAAAGATCGACTTATTGAAGACTAGATTATAATTGTGGTTTTATCAGATGTTAAAAGACACTGAATCATTTATGTGAGCCCTTAAGTGGCTCCTGGTCTCATGGATCCTAGGACTGGCCTCATTGTGGCTGAGGAGTAAGTAGGCACTATAAGAATGGTATAGCCTTGTATAAAAAGAGCTAGCAACCAACAGTATGATTTTATTACAAAGATAGTTCTGCTTTAAAGTGGGTAGTGTGTACAGAATGAGACATTCCTGTGTCTCCAGCTAAGAAGAGAGCTAGACACTAAGCCTGGGTATCCAGAGTGATTGACACAGAAATCCTGCTCAAGTTTGAGTTGAATCATAGCCCAATCCATCATGAGTCTCTGAATGCATCAGAGTAAGAGCTGGACCTTAGATTCTGCTCAGTACTACCCCCACATAGGCCAGTATTTCCCCTGGATGAAAGCTTGGAGAGCAAGCTACAGGAGATTTTGGTTTCCTATATACCCATCTGGTGCTATCTACTCCCTCAGAAAATATTCATTGAATTTACTTCACATAGCTTTGAACTATTCTGTGTGTGGCACATAAGAGCATGTTTTAAATGCATGTTCCAGCTACATCCCTAGAGAGTTTCAACCTGGGGCCAGCCTAGGAATTTGAATTTCAAACAAGGCCTTCCCTTTCTGGTAACTATGTTGTCCATTCCCTCTAAGAGCTGTCAGAATCCTTTACCCTTGCTCTTGTTCCCCTGGGTCAACTGTAGGCCCTGCAGCAGGTTAAGCAGAAACACTAATGGATTAGCCAAGAGCTGCCAGTGCTCAAACTCTCGGAGACTGAGGAGACTCTCTTCTGACCTCTCACTAGCTTTGAGGCCTTTGGGTTTTGTGACCCTCTCTCCATACTGATTTGAAATTATGCAGAGTTAAGCATTGATTGAGCCTTATGATGGTATGCACTTCATGTGGTAAGAGTTAAAGAACACATTCCATTTTAAAGTTTTCATTCGCTGTCACTAGGTCAAAAATGGTACTCTAAAAGCAACCTGGCACTTAGCCCCGTATTGTTATGGGCAGAAGGATGGAAGCAGCAGAGAGTTGATGGCTTATCTTTAGAAGGAAGCATCAGGCTTGGTTTTTATATTTCCCATTTGTGCTTTTCTACGTTTCTAAACTTTCTGTCTTAAGTATATATTTATTTTATAGATAGAAACAAATAACAAAAATCTCAGCAAATAAGTAGTGAAAACACCTGGGAGTGAGAACATGACCTTCTGAACCATTTCTTAGCCTTCAGCTGTTGACACTGAGTCTTCATGCCTTTGCCGTTTCCAAGGTTTGCCTGGGACTATTTGTATGCTTACTATACCTACTCAAATTCACTTTCTTTCCTAGCTCACCTTTACCTTAAGGAGTAATGCATGTGAAATCCCAACTTTGATGTTCTAGGTTTTCTTTTTAAAAACACACTCATTAAAGTGAAGCACAGCTATTAAAATAGAAACCCATCAGCACTAAGCCCTCTTAGATCATTTCACAGCACTGAGGACATGCAAGAGCAGCCAGAGCAGCCAGTGCTCTGGCATATTGAGAGTGGGGGGCAGTCTCTAATGCCACTCCCTCAATAATGCAACAGTGACCAGAGCAGCTCTCATCTAATGATTGCCTGAGCTGGCCGCAAAGATAGATAGCATTTACCCTCTCTCCCCACTGCCTGGTAGGATGGCAAGACAGGCCAGAGAGGGCTTTGGACTTCCTGAGCCCTGTAATGAAGAGTCACAGATGAAAGATCCGTACCCCCTCTTTCTCAGAGTGCACTCCACTTAGCAAAACACTGCCAATTCATAAGAGCCAGGATATGGAACTGAGTTGATTTCATCCTCAACCTAGTGACACTTTTTATTGTTTAGTTATACATTTTCTATGCCTTTGTGTTCTTGCAAGACAAGCAATTTCTAGGTGCTTCCAAAGCAGAATGTGCACATAGCATGTTCCTCTTATGCACAGCGCTTCTGAGGGAAAGCTGTAATCTGTTTTCAGGAGCTGTTTTTTTGTTTGTTTGTTTTGTGTTGTGTTGTGTTGTGTTGTTTTGGGTTGTTTGTTTGGGTTTTTTTGTGTGTTTTTGTTTTGTTTTGTTTTGTTTGCAAATTTCAGTGATGTCCCTCTCTAAAAAGCTGCCAGTGACTGCCAATCTCCTCTCAAAGGAGAGGTGGAATTTCTGAAAGAGCAATTATATCAGTTCTGAACCAGCTGTCTGTTATAACACAAGCTGTCTATCATAACAGAGGAAGAAAGTGAGAAGCCATCCCAATAGTCTCTCTATTTGCATATGCAAAATAAGGATCTATTTTGTGTGAGAATGGATGGATTGACCTCAGAAGAAGTTGCTCATACCCACCTAACATCCATTGTAAAACCATTGATAACTCATGATGATTGCTTTCCTTTCTCACAGTGCTGGGAGAGCACCTGCCTGATCATTTGCATTGAATTCCTACATAACTCACAAGCGCAAGGTGATCTCTCTGAGATGCATTGTGTCATCTGAGAAATGAAACAATGACTGTCCTGCTCCCCCTACATGAAATACAAGGCTGTTGCTGGTCACAATGACACAGTAAGGAAAATATTGTGGAGATACAGTCACTCTCCCCTTTCTCTCATTTATTATCTATCTTCTGCCCATTTGATCAATCATTTTCTATACTTGTAATGTGTTTAACATTACAAGTCATTCTTAATTACATCATTCTAAAGTGTGTGAACATTTCTCTTGAAAAGCACATTACAGTCTTGGGAGATGGCTCCCTCCAAACAGCGCTTCCTACAGAAGCATGCAAATTAACGCCAGCATCAGTGTAAAGGAAAGCATGATGGCATGCAATTATAAGCCCAGCCCTGGCCAGGTGGAGACAGGAGGATCCCTGGGGCTCACTGACAAACCAGTCTAACATACGTTTCAATTCCCAAGTCCTAATGAGAGACCTTATCTCAACCAAAAAGGTAGGTAGCACCTGAGAAGAAACACCAAGTACCTCTGATGTCCATATGCATATGGACATACTCACACAAACATGCACCCACAAACACTCAAGCATACACATGTTCTCTCTCTCTCTCTCTCTCTCTCTCTCTCTCTCTCTCTCTCTCTCTCTCTCCCTCCCTCCCTCCCTTCCTCTCCCTTTTTCTCACACACATGCATACTCACTTTCCCTTGCATATGCACACACATTCTCTCTCTCTCTCTCTCTCTCTCTCTCTCACATACACACACACACACACACACACACACCTATTCACACAACACAATATTGAAGGGATATGGATGAGTAGGAAAGATGTTTCCTGTGGCTTCAATTCTGATTTCTGAAAAGTGCCATACTGATTATATGTTAACACAGAACCATCAGTAGCATGCTTCTGACCTTCTCCAGAGCCATCATCTATGCCCAATAGGCAGTGTGGATAACATGAATGCCCCCACTGTCAAGAGATGACATTGGCCACCTGTAAATATCTAGAGTGTTTTCAGATAAACCTGGAAGACACATGGCATGTGATTTCTCAGTCTATAAATACCTGTACATTTCTAACACTGGCCAGGCAGCAGTGGCACATGCCTTTAATCCCAGCACTCAGGAGACAGAGCCAGGCTCTGTCAGTTCGAGTCCAGCCTGATCTACAGAGTGAGATCCAGAACAGGCACCAAAACTACACAGAGAAACCCTGTCTTGAAAAAAAACTAATAATAATAATGATAATGATGATGATAATAATAATAATAATAATAATAATAATAATAATAATAATAAACAACTATTTCTAAAACTGAGTTCTTCATCACTATAGAATTCTAATTCTCTTAATATTTCCTTTCATTTCCTTCAAACCATCATGCCTTTCATGGTGCAGTTTATCTTATGACTGTCTGCCTTGGACTTGATTAACACCTGGCAGCTTTTCACATAGTTTATTCGACTCTGAAGAGAAACCTCACTTTATCAGGCTTCCAGCTGTGCCCCAGATTGCTGGGTTGTATCATACCTCATTACAGAACCTTTAATCTCTACATGACAGCATAGCTTTTCACAGGGTCACAAGTTCCCTAAAGATTTGTTGACGGAGTATTTGCTTTTCAGTGATGACTCTATTTCTTAATCACTACTTTTAGCCCTGTAACCACAATAAATTCTGTGTATATAATGGTCTTACAGTAATATTGGTTGAGATTCTTTAAAATTTTGGAATAGGCTGTTGTAATAGTAGTCTAGTAATGCTATTTAGAAACATGCTTTTATTACTTATTCATTGTCTCAACAGATTTTTAAAGCATCAGATTGTGACCCCAGCATCATTTGTAGTGGTCTAGAGACAATGCCTAGACTCTTACAGTGCCCCAGAGTGCCCCATGGCATAAGTCCAAACGGTCTTATTTGCCCACTCCACCCATCCTGATGATTTTGAGTGTCATTGTGCTTGGATATTATATATGTTTATTACATTGTTGCATAAAATTGATCACAAATTTAGTAGCTTCAAAGCACACTTATTTGTTATCTTCCATTATTAAAACTCAGATTTTTTTTCTAGGTCAGAAGTTCAGGCATCTCTCTCCAGATTCTCTGTTTAGGGTCTCATAAGACTGGAATTAAGATATCAGCCAGATCCTCTTCTCCTCTGGAGGCTCAGCAGGGAGGGATCTACCTCTGAGCTCCTTCACATTGGTGCCACAACTCAGGTCCTCGAGGCTGTATTCAGAATTATCAACAAAGAGACTCTTGCTGTTCCTGATCCCTGGGTTCAGACTTGCTTTTAAAGGGGATTAAGTCAGTCACCAAGATAAATCTTCTTTAAATTCTAGTGATTAAGACTCTTACATCTGCAAAAACGCCTCATTCTTTCCATTGAACATTGATTAGAAGCAAGTTATCAGCTCTGTCTGTGGTTGTAGGAGGGACCATTTCTCATAGGTGTCATCCTGTCTTTGGTGGTAGGAAGGACTATTACAGGGCATTTCTCATTGGGGTCATTCTAAGGTCACACTAACTGTTCCTGTGACTAGTTCCTCTGTGTGCAATTTAAGGGAAAGTCTCCCTCACTACCCTGCTAAAATTGGCTTCTTTTAGTGTCTTTTTGTTCTTCTGAAATGGAGCTCTTATTATGATCAGGATAGTATTCCATACAGATCTATTATCTATACACACACACACACACACACACACACACACACACCCATGTGCACTCCCATTTGTTTCTGTGTGTCTGCTCCCCTCCTCCACAAAGACATTATTATACAACCCCAAGTAGATAGCTATGTAAAATAGGTGTACAAATCAAACATGGACTGAAGATAAATCAGGAAGAAATTTTAGAACAAATTTTTGTTAAGCATATAATTTTACCACTTATTAAAGATAAATGAAAATTTGCATGTTAATAAGATAGGCGTGCTTATTTTTACACAAAAAATTAAAACTTGGCTCAATACTTGATACTACTAGACAAAGCATCATCAACATTTATCAGAACTGATCAATATTTTGACTTGTAATCAGCAGTGCTGAGAATACTGCTTTGCATAAATATATACAATGTACAATGCAAAATGGCTGAAATATGTTTTGGGCCATTTCAGAAAGCTGGGAATTCTGTCCTAAGCCAAAGCCAAATTAACTTAACAAGTTCTGTAAAACTCAACTCAGTGATTCAGACTGATTTTTAAAGTCACACACTAACATAATATGAACCAAAGATGGGTACTTGCTGAGGAATGACAATCATAAAAGGCATAGAAGTTTTTCTATAATTAAACCATGATGGTTCTATAGAAATCAGAAAACTCTGTATGTAAAAACACTGTAATTTACAACATTCAACAGTCCTGCATCTGAGTCAAGGCCTTTCAGACAGCATTTGTTAGCACTACAAGGCATGATGGTCTGTTTGGGGCAAAGGTCATGACTCATAGTTGGAGAACCTGTGCTCTAGAGAATTTGAGATCAAGAGCCATCGTTTTTACATTTATTACCTTATAGCCAGCATCCGGCACTACAGGGCCAAGGCCTGACTCATGTAAATGCTCAGTCCAGTGTCAACAGACTCCTCAATACAGAAGTCCCGTGTGCTTAAACACTCCTGTTGTATAAGGGTGTGTGTTTGTTCCTTTCTTCCTGGCTAGGCAGAGTGGAATAGTGGAAGAGGTCTGTGATGATTACTCTCAATTGTCAACTTGATGAAATCTAGAATTCCCTGGGAGAAGCCTCTGGGGAGGAGCTGTCTTAATTAGGTTAAGCACAGTAAAAATGTCTGCTCACACAGTCACCTATTCCTTGGGTTGGGATACTGGACTCTATGAAAAGGAGAAAGTTAGATAAATACAAACATCTCTCTCTTTCTGGCTGAGGATGACATGTGACCAGTTAGTTCAGGCTCCTGATGCCCTGGTTTTCCCACCCTGATAGATCGCAAACTGTCAGTCAGCACAAAGCCTTTCTTTAAACTGCATTTGTCTCAACAAGAGAAAACTAGAACAAGGTCCGCATCAGCTACTTTCCTGATACTATGATAAAATGCCATGGCAACAAGCAACCAATGGAAGAAAGGGTCTATTTTGTCTTACATCTCCAGAGGGGTAGGAGTCCATCATGGCAGGAAGGCATGGCAACAAGATCAGGAATCTGAGAGATCACATCTCAACCACAAACAGGAAGCAGAGTACAAGTGGGTGAGGGTATGAACTCACAAAGCCTGCCTTCAGTGACTCACTTCCTCCACCAATGTTGCACCCCCCATAATCTCTCCCAAACAGTCCTACAAACTGGGGGTCAAGTATTCAAATACATGAGCCTATGGGGATAAGTCCTCATTCAAACCACTTAAAGACCAATTGGTATGTGATGTCAATCTACCTACCAGTATAGTTTTACAGCAGGATATCAACAAAAGGGCCACAGTGTTCTAGGAATGAGCATTCCCTCTGGTCACATTTAACCTGTCTCTTTCACCACATGGTTGATCAAAGAGAAACAGAAATTAAATCTTGTCTTTCTGAAGTCATGCACTGCCTCTAAAGAGTGTTGGCTATTTGGTGGACTTCCTGGTATTAAATGACTTTGTTTATCACATGTGCTTTTAGTCTTGGCAAACAGAGCTTAAAAAGATCAAGATGCATGCAGCATATTATGGAAAAATTCTACTCAGTTTGTGGAGACAAAATTAAAGGCACTGCAGATGGGGGAACTGAAAGCAATATCTAATTTTCAAGAGCATACCATAGTTTTTCATATTTCTTCCTCATTTGTTCCTGGAATACACAGTCAAATATTATCATTGTACCTGTTGTTACCAAGAAACTAACAGCAGTATAAAGTTGAAATTGGAAGACAGTGGGTATCCTTCATTAATAAGCAGAGAACTGGATGTTTTCTCTGCAGCCTTCCAAACTGCCACAGAAATTTCATCCCTCTCTTCTGTCTGTCTCCAAAATGGAATCATAAGTGTACTTGCTTCCTTGGTCTTTCCTCAAGCACTGAAGTACAGAGCTGTAATCAAAGGTGTTAAAGAAATGTAGCTGCAGAAAAGGCAGGAAGATTGTCTTCTACTTTTTATACCTTTTGCCAAATGGCAGTCCTCTTACACAGCCCCACACGATCTTGCACATTACAATTTGCTGTCTGCCTTCTGATACGTCTCACCAGCCCAGACTCCCTGCAACCTTTTTGCCTCCTCAGTGACTAAGACCTGGGATTTTCAGAAGCCTGGTCAGTAGAGTCTGGTACACAGATTACATTTTGTGGTTTAGCCTTTTTCTTTAAATCCCTTCTGAAACTCTGAATAAAAACATTTGTTTCTTCTCCTTTCTAGATGGTGATTAATTCTATGTTAGTCATTTATGGTAGATTCAGTCAGTGGAGGCCTGTGATCCCCCTGCTTTCCTACCTCCAGTTTGAACAGTAATAACAGCCAAATATTTACTATGTGTGAGGTGCTAAGTCTGGCAACAAATACATTTATTTATATTTATATAAATTCCTTATACGTTGTCTTTAAGATAGACATTTTAAATTATTTGTTAATTTATGTGTGTATGCTTACTTGTCAGTACTTGAACCATGCAATATCCACAGAAACCCAGAAGAGGGCATTGAATCTCTTGGAAGTGTGGTTATGAGCTGTCTGATGTGGGTACTGGGAACCAAACCAGGTCTTTGGGAAGAGCAGCAGGTGGTCTTCATAGCTGATCCTCTCTCCAGCCCCTGCAAGGAAGATATTTTAATAAAGAAGTTAAAGCTGGGGTCAGAGAGAAATAGAAAAAAAGGGGGAAGAGGGAGGAAGGCATTGAGAGAGAGGGAGGGAGGGAGGGAGAGAGGAAGGGAGGAAGGAGGGAGAGAGAGAGGGAGGGAGGGAGGGAGGGAATGGGAGAGGGTTTTAAGATGAAGCACTTTTCCAAGGTTAACAGCCATGAGGTAGAGGTAGGATTTAAAAGGAAGATTGAATGGTTTCGTTCTTTGCTGAATTGGTTGAAAATATTGAGGTACACTTTCCAAATATGCAGACATCATATATCTTTTCCATAGATACAGAAAATTTGGGGCATTAGAAAGTTTATTGATCTGCCTTTACCCTAGGAAGATTGAGTTTTACTTAGTTTTTTATGAGTTGCTTTTTATACAGCTTGCTTTTTTTTCCCCCTAAAATTTGTAGGGAAAAAAATCAGGTGAAAATACAATGCTGTGGCTTGGTTAATTGTGATCACGGTGGATATTTGTTTAGCGGTGTTAGTTTTGTGTTGGCTTCCTTCATCTGGCTCAGGTGGTCAAGGACAGTGGCTGTGGGGCAGTGGGAGGCAGCATAGTGTGGCTTCAGCAGCTGCACGTCCTCCAGACCTCAGAAAATGATGTGCGGTCTGGTCAGCCAGTCACAGCCCCACGGAGGAGGGACTGGTTGGGTTGAATAAAAAGAGATTATCTGAGATGTCAATTACCTTTTCTGCTCAATGGTAGAAAAAAAAGCATAGAAGAAATTGTACTATGAATATAGTGTGCTTGGTTGAGTGATTGGTCTCAGTTCTTTCCTTCTCCTGAATTAAATTTGAACACCCAGTTGTGGCTTGTGAACCATTGAGTAGATTTCTCTCCCTCCTGTCTTTGACCCTTGATCTCAGACTTGCTTTGTTAATGAGCTGTCCGTGGACCTAAAGTGCAAAGGGCTTGACATGTCTGGCTGCCAGTTCCTACATTTGGTCATCTTCCTCAAACATTAAAGCACAAGTAATGAGTGCTCCAAGCCTGGGTCTCAATGCAAGATACATGAAATTAAAACTGCTTATCCCACAATCTATAACCAAGCCAACCCAGCCCATGGCCTGAATTGTATAATCATGCCCACTCTAGAATAGCAAATCCCCCCAGCCAATTCTTACACTCATGGGCATGATAATAAGTACAATATGTCACTGAATTCCAGATAGTTTACTATACAGCAATATTGAACATAAAAAGTATTATGAGCAACAGAATGCTGAGGAGATGTAGAGAAGATGTGGATATAGCCATAATGGGTCCTAGCTAACTACCAACCTCTCTTTATACTGGCAACTGCTTTTATCCAGAACAGTGCACTTTCTCTCTCTAATTCTCTATATTCAACCCACTATGTTCATACACTAAACTGTATTTCTGTTTGCTTCCTCATTAGGATTAATGTGTTAACTTAAAGTCTTTTTCTGTGGTATTGGAATGAAGACAATAGGTACAAAATATAAAGATTTGACAACTGGGGACTAGTGATCTTCCTCATTATCCAAGAGAAAGCATGGAAGCTAAATAGATCAGGGACCCAACACATGGACTCCCTATTTACCAGAGGCAAACAGCAAAGCTCACAAGAAGCTGCAAAACTTTTCTTTTGTAGAGATCTCTACTTTGCTATTGTACACGTCTCTATTAGCTAGCTGGTTCTTTATAATAAACTGACCCCAATAACTCAGTATCTCAAAACAAATGTGTTAGTTACTGCTCACAAGCCTTCAGTAACCTGGCTGGTTCTTCTGGTCACTGCTGTACTTGTGTCTCCTTTTTGCTGTGGGTTTGATGAGGGCTGTGTTCTATTTGGGGATCGAATATCCATCCATGGTATGATTTGCATGACTTCTCTTGGGGTGAGTCCACACACCAGTGTGGATTTCTTCACTTGGCCAGTGGACAGGTTCCTAAATGAATGAGTAGTACAGCACGAATCCTGATTTGTCTTATAATAGAAACCCAGAGCCAGACATTAGTGTGAATGCTGAAAGATCAGCGAGACAAAGGAACAAGCCACTAGAGAAACTTCCCACCACTACAAAATCCTCAGGCCGAAAGGAAGGCGAGATCCTGTCTCCATGAATCCTCAGACTGAATGTCTGTGAGTCCTCAGCCAAAAGAGTTGGAGTTCCTGTCTCCTCCCACCTTATATGCCTTTCTCCCTCCAGCCATATCTCAACCTTCCTAGTGTTGGGATTAATGGCTTGTGTGCTTCCCAAATCCTGGGAACAAGGCATGAGATCCCAAGTGCTGGGATTAAAGGTGTGTGCCACCACTGCCTGGACTCTATGGTTAATCTAGTGACTGTCTTTGCCCTCTAGTCTTCAGAAAAACTTAAAGAGTAGAAACAAAATATCACCACAACCAGAAGATTCCAGAGCCTCTGGAGGTCTCATTCATGTCTCTCCCACCCTGACCTGTAGGAAACTGCAGAGGGAGCCAGAACACCAAGGTTGGAGAAGCAGACATCATCTGTTGACTAGAGGGGCTGAAAATCCTTATTGCATATGGCTAGTCACAGAAGGAAGAATGGTTGCCACTTTGGGAATCTACCATAATCCCTCAGGCATGAGTGTTATTAACATGTCCCAGTGTATAAGTGGTTAAAAATCAATGCAGCTGTCACCAAGGCATTGGTGTCAAGACATGTGCTCCAGCCTCTCCTATAAAATGGCATAGTATTTATATGTAACCTGTGAACGTCATCCATGATGCTTTGAATCACCTCTAGATTACTTGTATTTAGTCCTGGTGCATAAATGCTGTGTAAGATGCTGTTAGACTGTATTGTTAGGAAATAATGCAGACAATTTTTTTTTAATATTCTAATTCTCTGGTTGACTGAATCCATAGATGCAGAACCTGTGGCTATAGGGGGCTAACTATATACGATCAACTCATTTCACTGACTTCTACTAGTAAACAAGTAGTATTTTAGAAAATGATCATTTTATTGCTCAACACTATAAATGACAAGAAATTAGGCTCTGTCAGCCTAGTCTTTCTTGATGAAAAGAAAATTGAGATTCTGCTATGTGGAAATCCTTTTTAATTTTTCCTTTGAATTTTATGTGTGTGGGTGTTTTGCCTACGTGTATGTCTATGTACCTTGCCTAGCACCCATGGATGCCAGAAGAGGGCAGAAATCCCCAAGACCTGAGTTACAGAAGTTACAGATTGTTATTAACAGCCATGTGGCTATAGAGAAAGGAACCTGGATCCTCTGGAAGAATAGCCAGTGCTCTTAACCACTGAGCCATCTCTCCAGCCCCCATAAGAAAGTATTGTTGTTCTTAGAGGACTACTAAGAAATATAGAAAGGTAAGTGCCATCATTGGAATTGTCAGAATGGAGAGATTGCTTAGTATCATTCCAAATGCATTTCAGAGAACATACTCTCTCTGATTATTTTTGCTACTTATAGGCATTTGCCACTTTATGCTATTGCCCTGAGATGATGAAGCATGGGTTACCCATCTTAAAATATTAGCTTGGTTTCAGGAACACCAGGATATCCTTGTGGTAAGCTCGCATGAGAGGGGCATTAAGTGTATAGACCACACATTTACATGACAATGAAGTACCATCCATCCATGCACATACTTATAGGAGTTCAGCCTTTCATTTTGCAGTGCTCTGGAGAATAACAAGATATCTGTTTTCACAGAGGTGCTGTTTAATGCACAAGACAAGAAAAAGAAAGGCAACAAATGCCATTTCCTATGGCTAGAGATAAGGGCTTAGAGAAATATGTAGTAGAAGAAGAGGGCAAAGGGAAATGGTACTACCTGAGGTTATGTGAGCAAGGTGTCTCTGGGGTTTGACTTCTATGCTGAGGTTGGAAGTCTGGCAGAAAAGAAGCAGCTTTTAATGAAAGAAAATCTGTGAGGGGCGGGGATGAAGCTCAGTGATAGAGTTCATGTCTGCCATGTGCATGACCCTGGGTTCATTCCTAAGCACCACATACACAGGCAAAGGTAGGAAAAGGGAAGAAGAGAAGGGATGGGAAAGGGGAAGGAAGGAGTCACCAAGCTTGGTTTAAGGGGGAGCAAAGATGTGAGCAGGTCCCTGAGGTTGCATCACAGAGACCAGGCTGCAGCTGACAAACACTGCTTCCGCTTGACAGGGATGCACTGATCACCAGTGTAGAGCTCTATGGCTGGGTTTAGTCCAAGGGTAATAAGAAGGTTCTTGTAGTTCGTGAGAGTTTGATAGATAGGGTCTATTCTGTGAGGAGATGAAAAATCAAGCACTGTGGGAGCTTGTAGTGGGTAGCCATTTCAGCTGTGACCTGAAGTTTCAACCCCCATTGAGGCTTCAGTAACTGTCATGCCTACAAGGCAGGGCTGAGAGAAGACACTGAAGACCTGAGAGCTGGATATGTGGGCTCTCTTGGTTCCTGGACCATGGATGCTGGAGGTAGACTGAGCAGAGTTCCCAGAGAACACTGCCAGAATGTACCCCACCTTTCCCAGACCCTATTACCTATCCCTTCACTTGTAAGTTACCCCACAAAATAAACCTCCCTTTAACTACGTGGAGTGGCCTTAATAATTTCACCAATAGGAGCTTCTGTGGCTTTTTATTCAGTTTTTGAAAGTCTGATAAGTCTGTAGTTTGGAGAGGTGTTAGCCCTGCTCCTTGGATTTCAGCAAACTACCCACATATGCACTCCATAACAGAAAATACTCCAGAAAGAACCCTTTCTGATTGAGCCATTATTTCCCCTGCTCTTTCTAACTCTGTAACTTCTTTTAAAGTCGGAGGGGAAGGTAGCAATTAGATCTTTCTGTGTGATGACTCTCAACACCTTCCTTGGGATTAAAGTTAGTTCTGCACTTTCTCTGTGGATACAAGGGGAAAATGTGGAGCTAAAGAGTTGGGGAAGTTGGGAAGGAAACAATACAGCACTCCTTGGCTTTGTCTCTGTGGAGCATTGTCTGCAAACTACCCCGTAAATCGGCATAAGCATGCAGAATTCACAGAGCCTACCTGCTAAAGAAATAATCTGTAAAATCACATGCCATGCTATTTATTCAGAAAACTATTGGTATCAACTGTGGTTGTTTTTAATTTTTGAAAAGTAAAGTTTTGTGGCAATGTTTTTCTCTTTATGCTAATATTTTGCTTTTGTGCCCAGTTATACAGTTGTCACATTTCTAGTTGACCTTTATAGCTCCCTAATGATGCAGGTATTGTCATCAGTCCCCTTAGAGGTGATGGAAATGACAGCCAGATGGGTGAAGGACTCCATCAAAGGCATCACAAACGGCAGAGTTAGAACTTAAACTTAGTCAGACTAGCTTCCAGAGATGAATCCTTACTGTTCACAGTGCTTCCAATGGCATACATTGAGAGCCATCCCCCTTCACAATAAACATGGACATTAATGTCACATGAGTTAGATCACATAGATCAAGCTGCCTGTGTGAATTTCTGTCACTTAAGGAACCCAAAAAGTTTTTTTTCTCTGATAAGAAAGTCTAAACTCGTGGCTCTTTAGTTTTGTGGCTGCACCATCTCCTACAGTATTGTTTGTGCACACAATTGAAGTCACCTGCCAGCAGTCCATCAACTGTCTCCTGAGGAAGTGATAGGCAAGCCGCTGCCTTGCTGCTGGCTGGGTCTTGTCAACTTGACACAAACCTTGACATATCTGGGATGAGGGAATCATAACTGAGAAAATGCCTCCCTAAGATTGGTCTGTAGGCTAGTCTCTGGGGACATTTCTTAAATTAATGATTGATGTGGCAAGGCCCTACTCACTCTGGGTGGTACCTTCCCTGGAGTATGTAAAGATGTAGGCTGGGCAAGCCATCAGGAACAAGCCTGTAAGCAGTGTTCCTCCGTGGCTTCTGCTTCAGTTCCTGCCTCCAGGTTCCTGCCTCCAGGTCTATGCATCAGGTTACTGGCCTGACTTCCCCTTGTGATGGACCCCAGAGCTGTAAGCTAAAGCAAACCTGTCCTCCCAGGTTGCTTGTGTCATTGTGTTTCATCACAGCAATAAAAGCCCTGGCTAAGACACCACTGAAGGATTTAACCCAGATGTTTTCCTCCCTTGGATCAGGTGCCATTGGCTGGAACTTAGTTCTATGACCACATCTTTTACAAAGAATTCTGACATGAGTATGCTCTAGATGGCAAGCCACATGCCAGGTCTCAAGCTCCTGGGGACAACAAAGGATTAAAGTCCTGGGAAGAAAGACAATGAGATGGACACTAGGGAATTCCCCAGTCTCAAACATTCTGTGCTGTCATTATTAGAGACAGACAAAATATACAAAATGATGCCCAGCCCAGTATCAACAACTCCTTCATAGACATTTGCAAACTAATGGTAAATGCTCGTGATGTAGTTGGAGTCTAGTCCCTTCACAGTTCCCCAACACAAACACTTACTGCTTTTGCTGCTTGTCCCTCGCTGGTCTCTCTTGGCACACTGTGTTCCCTGGCAAGCTCTGTCTCCTAGGTGTTGTATAGTAGTGCTGTGACCCCTGTAAATCTTCACGGCTACAATACACAGCAGAATCTTTTGGCTCTGAGTCCCTACACTCAAGAGATTCACTCATATTGCTGCCCTTAGCTAAATAAGCTCACTTTGGAGAACATCTCATTGTTTGTCTACTGTCATTTATTGAATTAGTGAAGATATTATCTTTGAAACTGCACAAAAGTGCTATTATGAATATTTCTATACATGTCTCCTGTGTAACTGTACAAGAAGTCCCTCAAGGAATATGCCTGGACATGCCATTATTAGTTATTGGATATCACTACAGTGTACATTCAATTAACTGTACATTGACAGTAACATTAAACATTATACTCTTACACATAACCTAACTTCAAAAGGAACTTTTATTCAAGTGAAGTCCCAGGGATGTTTTTTATTGCTGTGGAGTTTCACCCTTTAATGCCCCAAAATGAGTGTATTTGTCCACTACAAAATTTGCGCATAGATATTTGTAGACATTCTATCCCTAATAACTAAAGATTGGGATGCATAAAGATTCACCACCAGCAAAGTGGATCAACTGTAATATTACAGACACTATGGCACGTTAAAACAAAACAAAGCAAAATCTAACTACATTCAACAAAAGGGATAAATCCCATAGATACCACATTGAGAGAAAACATCTAAACCAAAAAGAATAATCTGTGATTTCATTGATATCGGTATTATATATGCAAATAAAGTGTCATTCAAAACAGATGTGTGTGCCTTACTAACTTACTAAACAGAAAGAAGGAACAACAAATAAGAGAAGCAGTGCTGGTTAGACAGCCCAGTGTAACGGCTCTTCAGCCAAGCCTGATGACCTGATGACAGCCTGAGCTGTCCTCTGACCTCCCATGTGCACTGTGACATGCATAGACAAACACACAGACATACATACACATGCACACACGTACACATTCACACATGCACAAATTCACACACACACAATAAAATTTTAATGAAACAAAATATTTTGTAAAGAGAAAAGACAAATCTTTAAGGGCTTCTTAATTTCAATTTTGAATATGCTATATGACGTGAATGCAGGAGAGAAAACATAAAGACCCGATACAAAAGTCTCAAACCAATAACACTTTTTAAATGGGACAATTTATCAATAAGTTTAATTTGGGCTTCTTCTAGACTTGTAGGCTTAACAAATTATTCAATTCAAAACAAAATCCTTGGGCATGTGCCTAAGGCAGATTTCCCCAGATTCGACAGTGTGCCTGGCTGCTCGCCTGGCCTCCTCGTCCTTGCTGTGTTCCCATGGAACCGGATTTGTTGCTAATTTGACTCCATCTTTAAGGAAGATTTCCCTCATGTGCTGTCTGTGTGGAGATGCAAGTACCTGGCAGTGAACAAAAACCTACAGAGCAGTGACTTAGATCAAAGCGATGTGAGTCCTGGTTTGTAAAGGTTAATTAGAAATGTGGCTTTCGTCTCTGTCGCAGAAACCTGATTAACATATTGTGCAATAGGAATGTATTTTTTAGCTGCTTTGTTTTAGATTACCTAGAGTTTACTAGAAGCAGGGCAATGGTGGCACAGACATTTATGCCCAGCACTTGGGAGGCAGAGGCAGGCAGATCTCTGTGAGGTCAAGGCCACCCTGGTCTACTGAGGGAGTTTCAGGACACACTGAGAAACCTTGACTCAAAACAAACAAACAAACAAATAAACAAATAAATAAATAGACATAGAGAAGCATGTGAGTACTGTAGACAAAGGTAGTCTTCCCCTGGAGTCAAACACACTCCCTCACAGCTGAGCAGAGCAAAGTGAAGGAAGAGTCCTGTGACCCTGAACACCTTACATACACACACACACACACACACACACACACACACGCACACGCACACGCACACGCACACGCACATGCACACACTGTCACTCTGTTTCCTGGTTTTCTGCCTTCCCGGGCCCCGGCAAATTTCCTGTTTCTTCAATGGGCAATGAAAGGTTTCATCCTAGGACTTGTTCTCCAGTGAGTCATTGACCAAAACAAGACTCATGGTACCACAAGGAAACCAATGACCAGTGACTGCCACAGACACCAAAAGGTCTCCCTTCCTATGAGCATAGAATGAGAAAGTGTTAAAACCAGGAGCTGTAAGTCTCATCCCACCACTTCCAGAAAACAACAGCAGAAACCAAGGCAGTCATGTTTGCAGTCTGAGTGTATTGGGCTTATCACCTGCCTGTCTGATGACTTAGTTGTTGCTCCTCAGCCTAAAGGGGTAAAATACTTCTATTTTTTGCATTTCACATATTGTGGAACTAAGACAAAATACTCCAGCAACTTGTTCAAATCAGTAGCAGAACTGAGATTTGAAGCACGGTGGTGTCTCAGACATTCAGGGCTGATCTTATCCCCCATCCCCGTGACGTCACTGTGGCCACAGTGCAAGTCACTTCCTCTTGTAGTGGGATGAATGTCTTCCCTTTGCTTGTGGTTTTTGTTAGAAGCATGATCCATGCATGTCTGTAAACACCACCCCCTCTTCACCCCCTGGTGTTTCTTTCATAATGAATTCCTCTCTTCCCAGAGTACAGGGGAAAGTGTCTCCAGTCCCTCCATCATGAGGTGTCCATGCTCAGAATCTTTTGCAGGGTATCGGGGCATAACATTGAGCTCATGTCGATGTGGGTGCTAAGAGAACCAGCACCTATACTCCAAATCACTTCCTGGGTTTAGCACAGTGAGTACCCTGTCAGAATACTGTGGCCAGCTCACTTGAAGACTGGCCAGATGCAAATGCAGCTTCTCTATCCATCAGATATGCAGAAACCAGGGGCAAGAGCAAGCAGTGGGCTGGGGACATAACTAAGCAAGTCAAGTATTTGCCCTGCAGGAATGGGGACCTGAGTTCACTGTCCAGAACACATGTGAAAGGGCTGAGGGGGAAGGACATGCTTGTATCCTAACCACACAGGTAAGACAGGCAGGCCTAGGGTTTGCTTGCCACCCAATCTACCCCCACTTGGCAAATTCTAAGTTCTGCTGAGAGACCCTGTCTCAAAAACAAGGTGAATAACACCTGAGAAATGACACCAGAGGCTGACCTTTGGCCTCTATATACATGCACTTGGACCCATATAAACATGATCGTGGACGCAAGTAGTGATAAAAGTGACCAGCACTGATGTTAACTATTTTAAACTGATCGACCTCTCGTGCAGACAAGTACTATCCTCAGTTGCATTTTATACATGAGAAAAGTGCAGCTGAGAGAGGTTAGCTAGGTAAGTCACACATTAGAGTGTGGAAGGATCCCAGGCTTGAGTCCACGCCATTTGTCTGCATTGATGGATGCATGAAGTTGCTTCCATTATGCGCACGCACGCGCACGCACACACACACACACACACACACACACACACACACACACACTCTCCCTCTGGTTTCACCTTCATCCCAAGTTAAGCTTATAATACTTACTTCAAAAAAGAGAGTAAAGGATTTGTTTCCCGTTCTCCTGGTCTAAAGAGTTCTCTGGGTGTGAGTAAGCGACCATCTGAATGCCAGCAGTTAGGCATTCCTAAGCTCTGGTACTGGAGAGCTGGACAGTGGCCCCATGTCCCTGCAGTGGCCCATGGTTAACAAGCAAAGGATGAGGGTGGAGTAAGACAAGAGCTCCAAGATGGTACAGAGAGCTTTCAAAAGAATTCTAATGAACTTGTTTTAGGAAAAAGTGAAATAAGTGGTAGATGGAGGAGAGACTTCCCTAATTAAGCTGTAAAGGGATTGTTAAGGTAACAAGTTCCTTCCCAGTAGAAGGCTGAAAAGCAGCCAGTCCTTGCCAAGCAGTTAAAGAAACAGCTGCTGTAAGGGCTAAGAGGGAAGGACACAAGAAAGTGTCTTGACACGCACGGGTGCCATAATGGGCACATATGCACGTCATAACGAAGTCTGTGTTTTGTGTGCTCATCTTAGGAGGGGAAGGAGCAAAGCCTCCTGGGACTGAATTTCACTGTGATTTGCTGGTTCATGACTTGAGCAGGCACTTCACCTTGGCAGGTTTGTGTTTCCCCACTGGAAATAGAACCTAGCATGTGCTGTGTTTGCACACTAAATTATGGGAATAATGGAAGGACATCATGTCCTGTGACATTCAAGTACACACAGAAATAAACTGGGCTGCTACTTTCTTCATATCTGCTTTTTCTCCTAAACATATAGAAGAACAATCTGCCATTCAGAACACACTCCTATAACTGAACTAAGTATGGACAGATAGCGTCATCAAAATTTCCACTCTTAGACTTATTTTACTATTTTATGTGTATGTATCTGTGTGTACCACATATGGGCCCTCAGACATTGGAAGAGGGCATCAGATACCAAGTACACATGTTTGAAAAAAATAAGAGAGTCATGCTTGGCTATGTACAGGTACTCCTAACCCTGGTGCTGCTGGGTAGAAACAGGAGGCTCACTGGGCTGGCTGCCAGGCTAGCTCCAGGTTTAATAAGAGACACTGTCTCAAGCTAGTCAGGCAGAATGTAATAGAGTTGGACAACTGACATTCTCCTCTGACTTCCATCTACATGTCTGCATGTGCAAAGGCACACACACACGCACACGCACACATGTACACACACCTGGTTTTCTACATCTAGATTCCACCAGATAAATGATGGATGCCTATGACAGACAGATGAGTTCACCGCTATCTCTTTTTTCTGTTTCGTTTTGCTTTTGTTTTTTGAGACAGGGTTTCTCTGTGAAGCAGACCTGGCTGTTCTGGAACTCACTCTGTAGACCTGTCTGGCCTCTCACAGAGATCCACCTGCCTCTGCCTCCTGAGTGCTGTGAGATTAAAGGTGTGTGCCATCACTGCCTGGCCACTGCTATCTCTTAAAACAATAGTTACAAAGACCCAAGAGCGTGTTCACTGTTGTAACTTCCATGTTTGATAGTTATGATCTGTGGAGCACCCTCGAAAGGAGAACTGTGGGCAACCCTGCATCTCTGAATGCCGTTGTCACAGAGCATTTGCCATTCGCCCACCTGATTGTTGAGACTGAGTGTGTCCTTCCTTTTCTAGCTCACCATTTAAAGAGACATATGTAAAGCCAGAAAAAGAAACCTGGCAATTGGACCTTTAAATCAACTTATACCCCAGATCCCTCCCACTGGGGATGTTTTTGCACATTGGTTATTTTGGACTTTACATAGATGGATGTATGAGACCCACACAGTATTTACTGTGCTGACATGGAACCTCTTGTAAATGACATTATGGCTTACTCCATGACACTTGGTGTCAGCTTCTTTTCCCTCCCTTCATGTCTTAGATTGATTCACATTGTTGCAGGGAATGGTATTTTATCCTTACTCATTTCTGTGTTTTATTCCAGTGTGTGACTGGAACAACCTTTACCCACCTGTTCTAGTGTGCATGAATATGTGTGCTGTTTCTGGCTGGGGCTGCTGTCTGCATACTTCTCCTGAGCCCGCTATCCATGCTCTTTGATGGGTGTCAGTGTTGTTTCTGTCTTTTAAGTAATCACTCTGAAATAAGGATCTGCACCATAAGATATACATGTTCAGCTTCAGTAACTATTCTAAACAGTTTCATGAATGACTTTTACCAGTAAACACTGCTCCCAGTAAGGTAAAAAGAAGCATGAAATGGGCCTGGCCAATGCTGCCCTTATATTTTTTTCCTTCCTATGCAGATCTAGATTTGTGTGTGTTTGGGGGGGGGGGGTAATAGATCCTGAAACTAGAAAGGGGATCATGGGAGGGAATAAATGTCTTAAGGGAAAGAGAAGAGGAGGAAAGCCACCTAGAATACACATGACCAAGGCAGAATCAGTCAGGGCTAGTGAGGAGAGAGGCAAAGGATGGGGGAGGAAAATCCACAAAAAGAATGGAAATGCATCAATGAAGCCCATTACTTTGTATGCTAATCTGCTAAATGAATGAGTAGCTTTTATGAACACCCACAAAGCCACATTGCTCTCCCCAGCGCCCTTGTTACCAGGTAAACACAGGAGTAGAACAAGGATTTCTCTCTCCTATGGGCGATTATACTAATCTCACTGTGATAATTAGAAAGAAAGAGACGTTGAGGATTTCTTAGTTGGCAGGAAAGATATAAAATAAGCAGAGGGGCTAATTATTTGAGGATAAATACTGTTTTTAATTCTGCTAGAATCCTATATCATTTGTCATTAGCTATTAATCAATATTCTCCATGGACCACTCAGAGGTATTGCACTTGCCTGCATAATTAGAAACTCAAAAATCGTGGATCCTGTAGTTTCGGGATAAAGCCAATTCAGTCTTCTAAAGGAGTGTAGCTCGTGTGCTGTGATAACCCCAGATCTCCTCCAGGAAGGGCTAAGTGCATAGTTCAGGATGCTGAGGCAGACTCTCTGCCCCTCTGAAACCTGTGGCTAAGGCCTCATCCACTGAGGACCCATGGTTATTTTCTGTGCATTCTGAAGGCTGTGGTTCTCATTCAGTCAGAACTGTAGATTTTATTTCACATTGAAACATAGCGAAGACAAAATTTTGAATCTTGATGACATGGGCCATGCTTAGAAACCCAGAATTTGGGAAGATGAGGCCAGGCAAGCACAAGGTCAAACCAACTTGGACTAGACAGCAAGACCTTGTTTCATACAAGTGAACTAACACTCAAATGCACGTTTCAGTCTTGAGAAAGAATTGTGAGTACACTGTATATGTACTGAAGATCAATGAAGGAGATTGAAGTGTTCTCCCAACATTGTGAATTCTAAAGTCCTTCTTCAGAACTGTAGCAGTTCCCACACCAGGTGCATCCCATCCGCCAGTGCTACTGGCAATGGCTGCAGATGGAATGGCTAGCAGTTCCTCCCTGTTCCATCTCCAGTTACCCAAGGACAGTGCTTCATAGAGACCCACTTTGGGCCTCCTTTGGCCAGGGCCCATTGGTCATGGTTTTGTCTACAGATGCACCAGACTTGCCTCTCAGCAGTCAAAGAGGAAGTGCTTTGACAGTGTTGAGTCCTAGTAGTTGAGAGCATATGCTGGCATGTTCTTAGAAGTGTTACCTTAGGCAAACTGTGTACGTGTTGGTGCCACCATCCACCTGCCTCTGAAGTGAGGAGGGGAGATAATTAATCCTAGGTCACTAGTGATACTGAATAAGGTCCTGTAGCATGGTTCAGCAAACACCTGCTTTTCCTGTAGCTGTTTCTACTACTAGGAGCTGCACAGTATAACTTAGCATCAGTGATAGCTCTGCAGCTTGATGGGCCAGGGGTTAGCACAAACTTACTCATGAGTACCACACATGAGGTGAAGGAACTGATAACAGCAATGGCAAACTGCAGCACTTCTGCCTGCCAGGCAGTGTACATTTTGCATATGTTAACTAATTTCATCTCCATTCACCCCTGTGAGGTTGGAACTGTCTTCATCCCTTTTTGAACAATAGAGAAAAGTGAGGCACACTGTGGTGATATTTTATTTGTACTGAAATGTGATTTTATTTGTATATTAATAAAGTTGCCTTGGGGTCAGAGAAAGCCATAGCAGAAGCTGGGTGGTGCTGGTGCACACCTTTAATCCCAGTACTTGGAAGGCAGAGCTAGGCAGGATCTCTGTGTGTTCAAGGATACAGCCAGCATGGCGACACACACCTTTAATCTCAATACCAACCATAGAAAACCTGGAGGTCTGTACAGACAGGCAGTGATGAGGAGGTCATGTGGCTGGGTTTATAACCAATGAGAAGGCAGAACAGAAAGTCTATATAAAAGACAGGACACAGAAGTAGGCCTCTTGCAGAGAAGAAAGACAGAGCAGCAGTGAAGGGTAAGGTTTTCAGCTCTCAGCTATTGCTCTGACCTCTTGGCTTTTAACTCTGTAATTGGCTCTGTGTTTCTTATTTAACAAAGCGGTTACATCTACAGCACACTGCTAAACACCATGGTCAAGATCATATGGTTAATTAGTGTTACAGTTAGTACTTATGCCTAGAGGGTCTGTTTCTGTCATGGGTATTTTCCCTTGAACAAGTACAGGATAACACATCTAGCATGCCTGGCTGTTATCAAGAATGAAATTATGAGATTAAGATGGTTCCGTGGGTGAAGTGCTTACAAGAAGATGTGAGTTTGAACCCTATATCCCACATTAAAAATATAAAGGCATGTTGTGTACATTTGCCCCCATAAGCTCTTAGGGACTAGCACTATTAGGAGGTATGGTTTTATTGGAGTAAGTATGACCTTGTTGGAGGAAGTATGTTACTGTAGGGACAGGCTTTGTGGTTCCTTATGCTTAGGATACCACCCAGTGTCACAGTCCAGCTCCTATTGCCTACAAGATACAGAACTCTCAGCTATTTCTCCAGGACCACACCTGCCAGCATGCTGCCATGTCCCACCATGATGATAATGGTGAACCTCTGAACTGTATGTAAGCCATCCCAATTAAATGTTTTCCCTTATAAGAGTTGCCATGGTCATGATGTCTCTTCACAGCAATAGAAACCCTAACTAATTCAGATTTGGAACCAGGGACTAGGGTATTGCTGTGATAGGCCAGACCCATGGTTTTTGGTTGGAGGAATTTGGACTTTGGTACTTTGGGTTAGGAAAACAGTGGAATGCCTTAAGCACTGCTTAATGGGCCATACTAGTAGGAGCATGGAAGACAGTGGGGCTTGAGTTATTTGAACTGTTGGAGCTCACTCAAGATGTTCCAGAGGAGAAAAATTTTAGTATGTTGTCTAGAGATTATTCTTGTGATATTTTGGTGAAGAAAGTAGTTGCCTTTTGCTCTTGTTGAAAGAGTCTGCCTGAGGCTAAAGTGAAGAGTTTTGGATTAATTCCATTGGCAGAGGAAATCTCAAAACAGCCTAATATAGACTCTGCCATGGGCTTACTAGTGGTAACTCTACTGAAAATTTATAATGAAATGGAGCAAGCTGAGCAGGGTAAATTACAAAATGTAAGTTTTGAGGAGCAAAAGCACCAGGAAGTAGAATGGAGTTAAGTCCTGTGTTCTTGGAGATAAATAGATTAAGAAACAGGAATAAAGGGAGTGGTGACCTCAGCTCAAGATCCCACCCAGTTAAATTTCCAACTTCTGAAAAGGAAGAAAGGAAAGCTGATAGCCTGCGTGTGGTGGTGCACACCTTTAATCCCAGCCCTGGGAAGGCAGAGGCAGGTGGATCTCTGAGTTTGAGGCCAGCCTGGTCTAGATATCCAGTTTCAGGACAGCCAAATTTAAGCAGTTAAAGACAAAAAGCTGGTGAGGATATAACTGAACAGGGGGGCCATGTTCCAGTCCCAGTAAGCAGCAGAATTTGGCAGCTTCTGCCATGTGGTTCTGGAGTTAAGGATAGAAGAGTGAGGCTATGGCATTTGCCTCCAAGACTAAGGAAAGCTGCTGAGGCCAGAAATGTGTCAGGGGTGTCCCTGAATGGAGGCCTAGAGATGCCATTTTGTGGAGCTATGAAGTTGAAGCCAGGATTGCCTTGGAGACCACAAGATGTTAGAGATGTCAGTTGTGGGATACCTGCAGAGAAAAGTTGCTAACAGGGTGTGGACCCAGCCCAAGAGAAAGAAGTGTGTTGCAGTCAACAAAGCTGAAAAGAGTTGGAGATCTGAAGAGCATTTTGATATTAAACATGAATATAGAATTTGCCCAGCTGGTTTTCAGTCTTGCTTTGGTCCAGTATTTCCTCACTATAATCCCTTCCTTACATTTTGGAATGGTAATGTATACCCTGTGCCATTATATGTTGGAAGTATATGATCTGATTTTTTATTTTGATTTTATAGGGGATTATAGTTAAGAGATTCCATGAATCTCAGAAGAGACTTTGAACTTTGAATTTTTAAATACTGTTGAGACTGTGATAGACTTTTGAAGTTGGGCTATATGCATTGTGCATTATGACATCGTCAAAAGCTTATGGGGCCAGGGAGTATAATGTGGTAGTTTGAATGTAATTAGCACCCATAAACTCATAGGGTGTGGCACCATTAGAAGATGCGGCCTTGTCAGAGTAGGTATGGCCTTAATGGAGGAGGTGTGTCACTGTAGGGGCAGGCTTTGAAGTTTCCTTTGCTCAAGATACAACCCCATGTCACAGTCTACCTGCTGTTGCCTGCAAGATGTAGGACTCTCAGTTACTATTCCAGCACCATGTCAGCCTACATGCTGCCATGTCCTATCATGATGATAATGGACTGGACCTCTGAAGTGAAATTGAGCCACCCCAATTTTCCTTTATAAGACTTGCCATGGTCATGATGTCTCTTTGCAGCTATAGAAACCCTAATTAAAACACAACCCCAGCAGCAGTGAGAGGTGGAGACAGATGGATCCCAAGGCTCACTAGCTAGCCTCCTACTTGGCAAGGTCCAAGCCAGTGGGAGCCCCTATGTCAGACACAAATAAAGGTGGATGGCACCTAAGGATGGCCTTTAACTCTCTCTCTCTCTCTCTCTCTCTCTCTCTCTCTCTCTCTCTCTCTCTCTCTCTCCATATGTGAATGTGCATAAAAACACACAAAGAAATGGAATGTACAAAGAAAGTTCTAGACTTTTATTGTCCATTATCATAGTCACTAGTGCTATCACCATTTATCTTGATTCATTAAAACGTAACACAAATGCACAGTTCTTTGGCCACACAGGGCTGGTAGCTACCCATGTGGGCGTCACAGTTGGCAGAAAGTTGAGAACAGTTCCATTAAACTTTAGAGTCCAGATGAAGCAGGAGAGAAAGAGCTGAAGATCTGAGGCAGAGATGGAAATTTCCAACACTCGTCATCCATGCTTACTGGGAAGGGGAAAAGATAGGGAGTGGCAGCCTTCCTGCAGGCAGGCAGGCTGGCTGACCATGCTGCCTTCTAGATTAGAACAGTGTTTACTGCAGTCAGGTCCCAAGCCAGGATTAGTCACTGTGTGACCCAAGGGAGTTACTTGGCTTCTCTGTGCCATCCAGAGTGCAGTGGTCATTCTTACGGGACGGTGGAGGAGCTTCTGGGGCAGCAGTGAGCCTGGGGAAGGTGCCACAGAGAGCTCTGAGATAGGAGAGTGTAGAAAGCCGGTTAGGAGACAGGTTCCCACGAGTGGGACCTCTGACTGGCTACAGCTCTTAGAAGAACTTTCAGCTGTCACTATCTGTATCCAAATGAGAAAAGTAACCCTCTCCCTCCTTCCTCCCTCTCCCTCCTTCCTCCCTCTCCCTCTTCTCCCTCCCTCTCTCTCTGTGAGTGTATGTGTTACATCACCCCACATACTTAGAGAATATCTTATTTGGAGACAATTCTTTTTCTAGTTTTTGACATTAAATGCCTTTTTGTTTATTAAAATAATGTTCATAATAGGAAGACTGTATGTACATGTAGGACTTAGAGATATCTTTGTGTCCTTAACAGACAAGAGAAAGTGTACAAATATGTCTTCATCAGTACACTTGTCTTAAATTAATTTGTTTACATAGTTGTTTATTTATTTGTTTATTGAGACAGCTCTCGCTGCTTAGTATGGGCTGACTTAAAGCTCATAATCCAGACACCTGAGTGATAGGGTTACAGCTGCGCATCACTATGCCCAGCTTTAAAAATACTGCATCTTAACCATAAATCTCCAAACCAGGGAACTTCCAGTCAGACACCATTGCAGGGATGCCGAGTATGCATGGCTACATTCTCTGGGAAAGGAAAGGTAGCTATGAGGGCCATTAGGGTAAGCCAGGGGCCATGTCCTAGTGGAGGGTAGAAGTGGGAGAGAATGGTCCTCAGAGGTGAATGTTTCTTGTCTGGTGGGACAGACATCTGAGCACATGTTCTAAGCACACACAGAGAGAGGTTAAAGACATGCAGTTTCCTCCCACCTCACAGCACCTGAAACCCAGTGACAGAAGTATCTGAGCACTGGGTTGTCACAGGAGGCAGATTGTCTACACTCCCTGATACCCAGTACAGTCCTCTCCCCTGTATATAGCTGCTACCCCACCACCACCCATACTCCCCCTCAAAGCCTATGTGAATTCTGCACCTCAGGAGAGCCTGGTGATCAAAAGCTCCCAAGTACCAACTGCTGAGGCAAGGAAGGAAGCCAGCCAGTGCTCAGGGAGCTGCCAGGACCAGAGCAGCAGGCTTCTTGCATTTTAAGCAGCATGTGCAAATTAAATTCGAATGGGTTCCACTTCTCCAGTGTGGCTAAGCTACATTCCCCAATAACTCCCAAGCCAAACTGACCCAGTTTGAAATGAAAATCAGGTTTAATTTTAGAGGGATTTATTCATCCTTGTCTCAGGCTCTGTGTATTTTTCCCCCATTTGGCTTGATAAACATCCAAGTGCATTTTCCAGACAAGCAGAGTCCTGCTGACAGCCATGTGATAGATGAATGTGTAGGAAATGGAGCTCCTAAGTGCTGAGAGCACAGGTGAGACCTGCTTGGACCAAAGGAAGCTTTGAGACCATGTCATTTCCCTCTGCTGTCTGTCAACTTCAAGGTTGCTGTTGGGGTCCCTTGAACTGGAAATATGCCAGAACGTACGGTGATTTAGAGCTTGGTTACACTGGGCCTTGGCAAGCTCTGGTGGAATTCATTGTAAATCCTGAACATCTCATACAAACGCAGTGCAGGGACAGTGAGATGGCTCAGTGTGTTATGACAGTTTTCACCAAGCCTGGGAACTCAAGTTCAATCCCTGGGGCCACTTAGTGGAAGGCTAGAACTGACTCCTGCAAGTTGCCCTGTGACCTCCTTACATATACACACAATCAATTAAATATAAAGTAAATCCAGTCTGTATGAATCGCTCCTTGCATCTATATCCAAAAATATTTCTGACCAGAGCCAAGGCACACTACATTTCCTTTTGACAGTGTGCACTGGGAATTCTGTGCAGAATTGTTTGACTGCTTTTGTCTTTCTTCTGTATGCTGAGAGCTCCCAGGAGGCCTCCGCCTCCTCTGGGTCCTGCCCTATCACCATGCTCATAGCCTAATATGATATGAAGTCCTCAAGGGATGAGTGACAGGAACTTCTAGACCAGTGGCTCTCAAGAAGCAGACAATTTTGACACCCCTTCCTCTCTAAACATGTCAGTTTTCTATTCTATGAGGAATGGAAACTGAAGCCTGGGATGCTATAAAATGTGACACAGAGTGGGGGACATCCTTGCCCCCCAAAACACACACACAGCAAAGATTTACCCAACTCTACTATCCTGCTGAGGCTCAGAAGCCCTCCATAGAAAATTTGCTCATGTGTGGTTGTAATCCCCCAGCTAAGAAAACTACCCACTCTTGACTTTTTGGTCCATCTAGGGACACCATCATTCCTACTGAAAAGCAAGTGTTTATCTTAGTGAGCATAGCTCCAAGTGTTGAAGGTAGGGGTTTGTTTACTTAAAGAGGAACCAATGAACTGTAGTATCTCACCTTTCTGGCTGCTTCCTGCTGTCTGCAGAGCACAGTACCTCAGTCAAAGCCCCTCTCCCCTGTGCTCACCTTTGAGATGTTCACAGCCTTGCAACTTCATGAAGACACTTAGGGGGGTTGCCTCACCCTGCCACTGCTGGCCCTGGCTGTCACCGATTAAGGTCATAGAGCCTGACAAAGTTGCTGGAAAACAGGAACCCAGAAAGTGAGCGATGCCAGCCCCAACAGGGATGTGGGAGAAGCAAGCCCCAGTTCCTGAGTCTGTGGGAGCCATTGTTCAGCACAGGCCAGGAAGGACACTGCACAGCTAGACTGCCTGGAGTCAACGCAGATGCTGCACCATGAGCTTGGGAGTTTGGGGTAAAATGCTTCACCACAATGAGCAGCCCAGTCTCCTTGGCTATGTGGTAATGGCAGTCCCCAGTGTAAAGAAGATTTCCTCACCCTTGGTGGTGTTCCCTCTGCCTCACAGCCTCCCCTTGCTGAGGAACTTCTGTGTGAGGCAGCGATGCTGGCTGTCCTTACTGTTAGCATTGTGTTTGTTTTGAAGACAGCATGAAGTTTACACCTAAGAGCTGACATTTGGTGCACACGTGACTTTAAATGACAAATGATGACTTAACTTACTCAACCTAGGTTTACTCATTTGTGAACTCAGCATTAACCATCTATTTATGTATTTACCTCACAAGGTACTGTTGAACACTAAACTAAATGAAATAATGTGAGTAAACATCTTAGGCTAGTGCCTGGTGATAACTTTTAGCTTGTAAAATGATTGTTTATATAATATTGTTTACAAAACGTAAGTCATGTTTTGTTGGGCTCTGTTGTTGAATCTAAGTTCTAGTGTTATGTCGTCACCTGGATTCCGACAATGCCGTAGCTATCAGAAAAGCCCAGAGTTTCATTTTGGACCTGTCACAACAGCCCAAGAAGAGGACCTGCTGGGCTTGGTAGCCTACAGGGCTGTGATGGCCCCAGAATGTAGGTGCTGGATTCTGGAAAGCATAGAGCATGCTGCACTTGAAGTTCCAGGTTCATCAGTTAAAGGGCAAAGGTCAATCTCCTGGAAAGGAAAACTGGACCATAAGAATCTCTTCCTGATTATATGTTGGCTGCAGTACCCCACTGGCACAGCACACTACTGGCTGCAGTACCCTAGATTGAACAGTATGGCTGAACAAGTGCATTTAGGGGTTTTGTTGGCTTTCTTACTCCCCACACATACATACACAAATATGTCTTGCAGGAAAATTGTCCCACTTCTACAAGATGCCACTCTACCAAAGAGAGAGTATTTGATGGCATTCCCACACACAGAAGTCAGTCAGAATATATGGCTGCCTGATGATCTTCTATAATAACTCTTTGTCCACAGGCAGTTTCTTCTAACCAGTGTTTCAGTTTGATGTGTGAGCATGAACAGATACTCGCCAGGTAAAGTAAGGAGAGAAGAAAGAACATTCAGGATGGAGGGAGCATCCTGTGTGAAAACACAGGCTAGGATTCAGGATGGAGGGAGCATCCTGTCTGAAGGCCCAGGCAAGGACTCAGGATGGAGGGAGCATCCTGTGTGAAGACACAGGCAAGGACTCAGGTTGGAGGGAGCATCCTGTGTGAAGACACAGGCAAGGACTCAGGATGGAGGGAGCATCCTGTGTGAAGACATAGGCAAGGACTCAGGATGGAGGGAGCATCCTGTGTGAAGACACAGGCAAGGACTCAGGATGGAGGGAGCATCCTGTGTGAAGACAGAGGCAAAGAGAAGATCTAGAGTCATGGGAAGGGCAGTATCAAAAAGTCTGTGTAGCCAGATCAGGGTCAGAGTAGATGAAGGGGCTGAAACACTAGCAAGGACTGAGTGACACATTTCCCAGGTGTGTTCTGGTCAGGGTCTGAGTCTCTATTGCTATCTTGAGCAGAAGCATTTGGTGAGGTTAATGTAGAGGCTGCCGTAGGAGCTCAGATTGGCATTCTCATGACCTGTGACTTACCTAGTGGTCCTTGTACAGGCCTATCTGGTTGCCTTCTCTTGCCAGAAGTGTTCTGGACTCTTGGCCTGCATCATGTTTACCTGCCACACTTAAAAGAATGCTCAAACCGGGACCCCAGAGGCAGCTTCTTCTCAATAAATGTGTCCCTTTCTGTCTGCATTTCTCACACTCAAGGAGGCCTCCCACAGACTCCAAGAAGGAAACTTGGAATCTACTCACTGCAGTGCAAACCACCTGCAGAGAGTAAAACACCCCTGAGGCAGTAAGCAATATGAGGCAGTAAGCAATATGCTCTTCCTCCTGGCATGTGGGTTGTGCTCTGTCTTCCAGAAATGTAAGAATGGAATATGTCACCTCCCTAACCCTAGAGGCTTCTAAGTTTCCCTGTCTGCTGCCAAAGCCGGCTCAGCCCACAGAGCACACCCAGGCCTGTGTGTGCATCCTCACATGAGCCACAGTAACTCAGCTGGCAGGCAGCCGAGCTCCTCCAGCTGGTCTTCTAGGAACTGTAGCACTTGGGGTGCCAGAGGAGAGAAAGAACAGTAGTCTGCTCTAGACCTGTCTTGAAAAACAACCAGTTCTCAGGCCATTCCCATCTTGTTGAAAGATAACAGTCTGGAAACCCTGGAAGGATGAGGAAGTTTAGCATTTGTGCACTCACAGTCAAGGTTCTGGCTCTCTTGGTCAGGCATTTAAATGTGTGGATCTTTAATATGCACCAATTATAGGTGGAACCATCACTTACCAAGCACCTACTGATGCTGAGAATGTGGTGGATATGAACAAGGTCATCTCGGTTGTGTGGTGCTTTCAATCTGCTAGAAGACAGCCAGTGAGCAGGGGACTGATGGGTTATGATAACAGCTTAGTGCATGCTAGGAAGAAAGACAACACAGTGGGCTAGACTGAGAAGGAGGTGTTTCCTTAGCAGTAGCGATCAGTAAGCAAAAAAATCCCTCTAAGAGCTGTGAGATTTGCCTGAAGAACTAAGCATTTAAAAGGAAGCAACATGAACTACAAGAGAGACTAGCTTTCAGACAAACAGAAGAACAAAAGAAATGGCGTGGTGTGCTGTGGCGTGGTGTGCTGTGGCGTGGTGTGCTGTGGCGTGGTGTGCTGTGGCGTGCTGTGGTGTGGTGTGCTGTGGCGTGGTGTGCTGTGGCATGGTGCGCTGTGGTGTGGTGTGCTGTGGCGTGGTGTGCTGTGGCGTGGTGTGCTGTGGCGTGGTGTGCTGTGGCGTGGTGTGCTGTGGCGTGGTGTGCTGTGGTGTGGTGTGCTGTGGCGTGGTGTGCTGTGGTGTGGTGTGCTGTGGCGTGGTGTGCTGTGGTGTGGTGTGCTGTGGCGTGGTGTGCTGTGGTGTGGTGTGCTGTGGCATGACTGACCACACAGGACAGGGAGGGACGTAGTAAGGAAGTCACAAAGGAGAAAAGGATCCAGAGCATATGGTTTCTCCTAGTCTTGGACAGGGTGTGGAGTATAAGCCAGGTAATAAGATTTCATTGTTGCCTTGAGAAGAACACCTGACCTGACGTGTGTTGGAGAGGCTGGCTTTTAGGATAGGGGAGTGGTCAAGTGAGAGACAGAGGTGAGGGTTGGAGTTGGAGACACTGTCCCTCTCAGCAAAAAGTGGGGATGAGTACCACAGAAGTGACCTTTGGACTTGGTTGGAGCAGGAGAAGAATTGCATATGCAAATGTCCCCCAAGTTTTAATATGCCAATAGGATAATAGGGGTGATCTTAAAGGCGAAAAAGGGAACAAGATTAGTGGTGAGAATGTTGACTTTTGCTTTAAGTTACCTTTGAGACTTTGTCAGCAACTTCAGTTATGGTTAGAAGGCACACGACATAGGAACTGCACTCAGGGACAAGGGCTGAGTGGAGTATCCTCTTGTATAATAAACGACAAATACCACAGAACTGACTTGCATGCTTACAGCAACATTTGGCATTTGTCTGTTCTTCCTTTCAACAAACACATGTTTAGTACAACAGCCTGTGACCGTCTGGGGAACCCCAGCAGGTCTTCTCATCCTGGTTGGTGACAAGTGGGTAATGCAGCTTGTCATTGATATATTTATCTGGCTGTACTGGATCTGTTGAGTAAATGGTGAATACGGTGGGGATATTTTTATATAGAACAAAACCACAAAATCATCCAGTTCCAGTGTGCAGATTTTCAGTGTTCTGACCTCTGGGAAGTTCAGATGCAGCCTGGGATTGACAGGTAGTATGCACTGTAGACCTAATTTGTTTTTAATTATATCCGCCTGTCTAGAGTTGGTCTTATGAACTTTTATATTTCTAGAACCTAGGGGATGAGAAAAGAATGCTTAATTTGAATTTGAACACTTTTGTTTTGTTTTGTTTTAAAAAGACTTTGTGTTTTAATTGTTTCCAGAACATCAACTAATGCAGCTTAAAATACCCATCAAACTACATGATAGAAGCTAGGCAGTCAGAAGCAGCCAATGATGGGGGAACCAATATGTGCTTCAGCTAATTGTCCAACAGCCCATAAGGCTGATCTGAGGAGAAAGACTATGTCATCTCCGTGTCCCAATTGTGTTAGTTTTTAAAGATTTGAGAAGTGGTAGAAACTGTCAGCACAAGGCAGTGGTACATGCCTGTCATCCCAGCACTTTGGAGGCTGGAGTGGGAGGGCTGCAAGCTCTGTATCAAGACTGTCTCAAAAGAGAAGAGAGGAAGGAGAGCAAAGAGCAGCATAGTCCCCTCTTGGTGACAGCATGAGATGCCACTGTGGGGAATTGGCACAGTCTTTGATTCACAGGCAAACAATCTGGGACACTGAGTTTGCCTAAAAAAAACTATCATCAGGCACTTGAACTTTAAGCTTTCTAGAATTTTCCAGATAGTCCTTAGTACATTTTGTTATTATAACAAAATAAACTGGGTGCTTATGAAATAGCCCAGTTTGTAAGGCACAATTCCAAGATTGGTAGCCCCATCTGTCTGGCCCTCTGGTAAGGGCACCCATGACCTTGTTACCATAGAAATGACATCATGATTGGAGGACATGGGAGAGGGAGATTATATATAATGAGACAGAAATCCAGAGGGTGAATCAAACTTCAAACTCTCCTTCTTATAACAACCAACTCTAGCAGGAACTAACACGGGACTTTACAGGAAACTGCAGCCATGCCACACAAGGGTGGCATCCTCATGACTAATTACCATGCACTAGAGATCCCACTGCCTCCTCACCCACCGTACTGGGCACTAAGCTTCCTTCTAGCACATGAGCCTCTGAAGAACACACTCTACCTCTCTCCCCATCATGGCATTCTAACACTCTAGGTGCAGATGCACAAATTGAAGTGCCATACAGTGGGTTAGAATCTATTATTAATTTTCAATCTAGAAGCAAGAGATAAATGTGAGTTTATGTGGCACTGTAGAAGTCCACATGCTCTGCTGTATTTTAAGTAACTGAGAAGAATGTATTGGCCTTTCATTTTCAAATTTTTATGTTTCTTCACATGCATTTATGCTGCTTCATGTGCTGTTGTCAGTATAGACCATGTTGCCCTAAGGTAATTGTAGACCTTCAGTACAATGCAGTGTGGCTATGGTGTCTTATTTCAAACAATATAATCCAATGCTTAATTTCCCAGAAAAAAATTATTTTATGTATATGGATGTTTTACCCACATGACTGTCTGTGTATCACATACATTCAGCACCCACAGAAGTCAGAAGAGGGCATTGGATCCCTGGAACTGAACTTAGAGATGGTTGCATGCCACCATGTACTTGAGAATGGAACCTGGGTCTGTTGCAAAAGCAAGTGCATTTAACCACTGAGGAATGTTTTCCTTTCTTTTTCCTATCTGGCATTGAGCTGGTCTTCATAGATACTTCCCAGGTTTAAAAGACAACCCTAAATCTCAATATTTTACAGTATTACAAGGAAAATCGAGTTTCTCAAGTTGTATTAAAAACACAACAGGCATTCAATGAACGTTGAATTAATAAACACCATCAAATAGTTATGTGTATTGTTCACATTGATAATAACAGTGTAGACACTGGCTGAGTCCCATGCTTCTAGTTGAACACTTATAATAGTTCTGGAGCTGGGGAGATGTCACAGGTGGTAGAGTGTCTGCTGTGCAAGCATGATGACATGATGATCTGATTCAGCTGCGGGTGAGGGTGGTCCTGTGGACCTCGTGTATAAGGTCTCTGGAGTTCAGTGATCAGCCATTCTGGCCAATTGGTAAGCACTGAGTTCAGTGAGAGTTCCTTTCCTCAGAAGATAAGGTGGGCAACAATTTAGAAAGACACCTGATATGGCCCTCTGGCCTTCACATGAATGTACACCTACATACTCACATGCATATACACATGTACTATACATATGTGCATACACGTTGGCATATATATAGTTCTATAAGTTGTGCTTTATCATTTTAATTTAATAATGGCAAACAGAAATACCAATGGCAAGAGGTAAAATACCTTGTCCAAGGTCTGACATTTGAGATGCTAGATAGCAAGTTTACATAAAGGACATTTAAAGCTGAAGAAATAAATAGATTTTGGCTAAATTTGAGGTTAGCTTAATGATATAGATAGATAGATAGATAGATAGATAGATAGATAGATAGATAGATAGATAGATAATATAGAGAGGGAATTAAAAGACCATGATAACCTGAATGGCTGTGTGTAGATTATGAAACACAGTGAGTTTGATTTGCCTTGTCCCATCCATTTAAATGTGAAGATCACTGAATGGGCTGCTCCTGAGCTGTTGTTCACTGTTTATCACCTGATGTCACCTAGGAACCATGGTCCCCCTTGTTCTGTCTTCAGCCCCACCCTTACCCCTGCTTTCAGGTTGCTTTGAAACAGATTTCAAAGGTCCTGCTGAGTCACTTTTTTCTATATGTGTATTGCAAAGATAAAGAGTCTTTAAAAAGCAAGAGAGAATCATAGTAGGAAACCATTATTAATTTAAAACATACCCCCAAGCGTTCCTAATTAATTGCTGTTTCATGTGTATTGATTTCTTAATAGTTTTGGCCACTGATACACAAATGAAGCTCACACTTTGTAACTCAGCATTCTGGCATTCAAGTTATTTTTTAACCTATAAGTAGAAACTTTATTGTTTTGTAATTATTTTTGAAATTATATCATAATTACATCATTTCCCCTTTCCCTCTTCCCTTCCCCCTCCCATGTGTCCCCTCTTGCTTGCTCTCAAATTCATCGCCTTTTTATTTTGTTGTTGCTTATGTATTCCTAAATACATAAATACAACCCACAACCTGACCAGTCTACATGGTACCTATATGTATATGATCAGGGCTGACCACTTGTTATTAGATAACCAAGTGTGGGGCTCCTCTGTGGGGAATGCTGTTTCTCTTCTCTCAGCATTTCCCAGTTGCCTGTAGTTCTTTGACTAAGTCTGAGGCCCTGTGAGCCTTCTCTTCTTCTTGTTAGCATGTCCATTGATGCCATCATATTCAGGTCTTGTTTAGGCAACCATGCTGATGAGACTTCATGGGCATAGCTACTCTGACATTTCTAGGAGACACAATCTCATGGCAAACTTCCTGTTCCTCTGGCTCTTACAATCTTTCCACCTCCTTTTCTGCAATGATCTCCAAGCCATACAGGAACTGTTTTATAGCTGCATCAGTTGGGACTGGGAACCAAGCAATCTTGTGTTCTCTGTATTTCGATTGGTTGTGGTTTCCTTCACTGGTCTCTATCTGTTGCAAAGAGAAGTTTCTTTGAAGAGGATTGGGAACTACAGTTATCTGTGGGTATAAAGATAAATATTTAGCATGTAATTAAGAATTATCCTGGTTGAGAGAAGTGGTAGTTATAGGCTCTTCACCGAGACCCATGACTTCACTAGCCCCTGGTAGTTGGCTAGGTTTCTAATACAAGGCATAGTTTTCTTCTTGTTGAATAGGCCTTAAGTCCAAATAGAGAATTGTTGGTTACTACCAAGGTATTTGTAGAACTTTTGCACACTTAGCGTTACCATGTTGTCCTGGTCACTGTTGTGGTTCATAGGTGTCTTAGCTAGGTAGGACTGTTTGTTGCTTCTGTCTCTTGGAAGCTTGTATGGTACTCTCTGATACCATGAGAGCTAGTCCTCAGAGAGGGGTTTTCAGATCAAATTCTGCTCAGTTCCTCTGCGACCTGTGTCTAAAGTACATGGTGGCTTCAGTAATAGAGACTTAAGGGCAACAGCAATAGACTGTAATTATTTTGGAAGGTCTATAAAGAGCTCAGAAAGCAAAGAGGCCAAGAAACAAGTGACCCATTCAAAATACGGGCTGGGATCAGGCAGAGCAATCAGAAGGAGGAAGGAAAATGGCTAAGTAGTAACTAAGAAAAGATTTGAGTCCCAAGCAACCAGGGAAATGTAAATCAAAGCAACACTGACTTTTCATCTTTGCCACTAAGAGAGGTAAAGGCCAACAAAATAGTTGTCACCAAATTCTTGAGAGGATGTGTGGGAAAGAAAAACTCCATTCTCTGGTAGGATTATGAACTGCTCCAGTAACCCTGGAAATCAGTGTGGAAAACTCTCAAAAACCTAGGAATAAATATACTTTATGATCCAGCTGTACCACTCCTTGGTGTAAGTCTAAAAAACTGAATACCTTAGCTTTTTGGTGCTCAGCCATGTTTGTTGATGCTCTATTCACAAAGGCTAGGAAATGGAAACATCCCAAATGCCCTTTGACTGACAAGTGAATGGTGGAGATATGGTAATGCACACTATGGAACACTACTCAGCTGTAGAAAGAAAAAGAAAAAAAGAAACTTATAGGGAAATGGATGGTACTAGAAAAGATCTTATAAAGTAAGGTAACCCAGACCCAGAAAGCCAAAGGTGCATGTTCTCTCTCATCTGCGATTCCTAGCTCCTAGTCTTCAGATATGAATATATGACCTAAAGTGATAACTCTAGGAGCCAGGAGCATGGGGGATGGAGTAGAGAGGGGATGATAGGACACGATTTGAAAGGGGGAAATGGAAGAAAATGGGGAAGTCTCTAGGGATGGGGAGAAAGATAATACAGAAGAAGGAAGGAGAGAAAAGTAATACTAAGGATGTCTGGAAGAGTCAAAAGGAATAATTATACATCTAAAATTACATGGAAGTCTTTGTACACAATTATAGTTAACATGAAGTCTGTGTACACATGTATAGTTAACATGAAAACTTCTCATCTGGGTTGACAATGCTTTCCCAAAGAGACATAGACAAAGTAGAAAAAAATCAAAACCTGACAAAATCCACAACACAGGCATGAGAAACTTTTTAAGGAACTTGTTCTAACCCTATACATAGAAGGATGTATTTGTACCAGCAAAAACTTAAAATGACAAGAATATTTTTCTCTCAGGCATCCTTTGCTGTGGGACTCCTACCCAATAACATTATTTACACCTGTGCATTTTGCTAAGTATTACTATTTTTAGATGATTTTTCTTCACCTGTCTAAGGAAGTACTGGATATTTTGCAAGCAACCCTGTTATTTTCTTTTTGAAATCTCTAACTGGACACATGATGAATCTCCCAGCCCCTGCTTCCTTTTCTCTTTGGGCCCTCAGCCCCACTGAGTAGCTTCCTCTAGATTTTCCAGCCTCCATCTGTCACACTTAAACATCTGTTCCAAAAGGCCATCATCATTGTTATAGCCCAAAGCTGGCCACAGATTGTGACATTATGCTGCATTTGATAGCAAACTAAACCATTAGTAACCACACTGGAGTGTTGAAGTACAGCCCCTTTGCTGTGGAAATAACTGTTAACAGCTTTGTACCAGAGAAATGAAGTTCTAAGATTTGCTCACATATGTGTTTTTCCTCTGTGCCAACTAAACTATGATATTGGTTGTATATTGTATACAATAAATTTTTTATATCAGATCTCTTTTGGGTAGTTTCTATCTCCTTAAGTTATTAGCTGAGCAATTTCAATGATCTCACTATAAAGTGGAACCAGAGAGAACCTGTAACAGTGATTAGCTTGATCAAAGATAAAGTTATTGGGAGAATATGGGAATTTAGAGAATTTAAAAAGAGAAACAAAACAAGCTCAAAAAAGGCAGAAATCTAAGTGTCTATAGAGATGTAACAAGTGGAGACTAAGAGGGTGTTCCCAAGGTGTCACCCCTGAAAAGCACCATCTCCACCAGTAAATGTGCATCACTGGAGACTGGCACTGGGGTGTAATACTGGATTACAGCTTCACCTCTGATGTGACAACTCCTGCTAATATTAAATTTGGTGCAAAAGAGTCTGCCCCTTTGGAAAGGGGGCAGGGGTAAACAGAAAAGCCCATTGGATCATCTCAGAGTTTTAGTGTAAAGAAAATGACATATCCAGTTCACAGGGACTGACATTTGATAAAAGCTCCATTCTAGGGCAGTTTTATTCTGATAGTGTGAGGAGACGATGAGCGGTGACTGGCTGTGATGCAAAGTCAAATACTCGTGAGCCATCCCTTCACCATGGCAAGGTCTGATGCAGTAATAACTCTGGAAGTCTCCAGATTGGCTGGGTTGGAGGTTGGTCTCCTCCCATCCATTAGCTTCATGGCCTTGAGTTTTCACCTTTATAGCCGGTTCCTCTGCACAAAACAGTCATAATACTGAGTTATGTAGAGGACTGCTGCACAGCACAATTTATGTCCCCATGCCAGGGGCTTGGGAGAACAGAAAGATTTAAGAGCCAAATATCTCTGGGGCTGTCAAAGGTATGAACCTAGACAAATAGTACACAGCCACATTTTACACCGTCTAGTACACATGCTTCACTTTACACCAACTTTGTTCTAGAAGGATCTTTGGCCTTTTGTATGTAATGTAAACGGCAATGGGTCTAAGTTCAGCTAACCAAAGTTAGGGTGAAAGTTGGAGAAATGAAATTTGGAGGTAAACAGCAAGTCTTTGTTTTTAATTCACTGTTTAAGAAATATGTCTATGGCCATTGCAATCAGGAACATACAACCTGCAAACATAGGGCCCTTCCACATCCCGTTGTGAGTTGGGGGTTGCTCATGAGTTTCTGCCATTTGTGGAGGAGTGGTTAAGAATTAACAACTATGTTTTCTTCAGTGGTGTAGACACTGGTGAACTGTTTGTGCTTCAGTAAGTAATCCCCTTGTTCATACATGCAATCCTAATCAAACTCGGGGGTTAAAAAGACATGAAAGTAGAATGGGGCTGCCTAAGAAGAAAAGCATTCAGAAGTGAGAAGGGAATGGGGGCAGATAAAACCACAGTACAGTGTGTGTGTGTGTGTGTGTGTGTGTGTGTGTGTGTGTGTGTGTGTGTGTATGTGTGTATGTGTGTATATTTATGTATGAAATTATCAAAAAAACATGTCTATAACCAAAGAGCAAAGGGCTTACACATTTAATAATATTTATATGCAGTAAGCCTTCAGAGGAAGTTTCAACATTGCTAGTTTCTAAGAAATATATCCTTCACAAAGATGACCAACAATGTTAAAAGGAAGCCAGGACTGGCACCCTCACACCTTTTTGTGATGGTATATAACTTGTTGTAACCTTCCTGAAGTACAAGTAAAATATCCATAAAAATTAAATACTAAAATGCCCTTTAGACCAATAATTTTGCTTCTAGGGTTGCCATACAGAAGTGTCTGTATATGTAATCACAAAATATATATACATGGAGTTTCAGTGAGGGGTTAGCCTTTATTGAACATAACATGATACATACTTATGAGGTATTATGTTCTATTTCAGTCCATGTATACAGAGTCTAATGATAAGTCATGTACATTGGCACACACAACTGCTTAGCATGTCTTTGTGCTGTGAACATTCAAAATCTTTATATCTGTGGATATATATGTCTAATTGTGGACAAGTATGCTTATTACCATGCTGTGCTAAAGAACATTAGAAGTTCTTTCTCTCATCCAGCCACAGCCCCAGACCCATCAATCATCCTAAATCTGCCCTCCCTTCTCCCTGGGTTCTGGGAATCACTGTTCTCTATTCCTATATGGTCAACATTATTCCCATAATCCTACCACTGGAAAGGACATTGCAAGAAGATCCCTGGACTTGCCAGTCATCCAGGCAAATGGCTGAAAGAACCTGTCTCAAAACACAATGAGAGGAACTGAGGAAACCCCCTCTATGTGCATATGCACACATAAACTAAAGCACAAGTGAGCATGCACATGCACACACAAATTCATCACACGAAGGTGAAGTCTGGGTTTCACAGAAGAACAAGGAGTTCTTGGCACTCAGGAAATGAAGAAACGCCATCTTTTTCCTTTTTTCCTTCATGCTCCAGAAAGTCAGTAACTGTCTTCTCAGGGAGGGAAACTTTAGAAATGTACAGTTTGTGATTCAGTGGGACATCATGAAGAAACACACAGAGGAAATCATAAGTCGGGCGTTGAGTGGGCTTGAGTAGGTAGGATAACAGGCTTGTACGACATTGCGTGTTCAATTTCCTCTCTGCTTGGATAATTAATTAAGATCCATGCCATTATTTCCTGTTCTCTATCACCTCCTGAAAATCGCCTCAAGCCAAATTCACAGATGTGGGGAGGTGACATAGGTGACCAGGCCAGTGTTCTAGAAGCTCACGTACACAGCCTGTACAGCAGGATCACCAAAGGACCCCAGGTCCACATCAGTGGGAAGAGCAGGAAGAAGAAGAGGTATAAGGGAACTTTCTAGAAGACCAGAAACAGTTTATGCCTTGATCTACATATGTCCGTTTACTGAGTTTTCAGACTTGTGCATGCATGACTGTGAAAAAACAGTTTCCAGGTTCCACCACTGAAGAGAGTAATTGATCTGGGACATGGCCCAAGAATCAGCATTTCTTAAAAGTCTCCTGCTTTTCCCTTCTCTCTGAAGTCTCGTGGGCATGTGAGATTGAGAATCACCTAGAAACTTCCCAGAATGGCATCCTTTACCCCGTCATTAGACCCACAAATATCTGAATACTGGAAGGTAGTAAAGTTGTAGGGAAGGATCGTCTTCCTTTCCCTTTTCACTGCATGAAATCTCAAGTAATAATTACCATGACTGGGGTATTAGCAAGCAACCCAGGGCTCTCCATCTTCAGTACCTGAAGCATGAATTTATTTAGTCTTAATAATAAAAACCCAGCGTCAGATTATCAAGGGTGAAAACTGGAAGATCAGAGAAGCAGAGCAGCCAGCCACCAGTGAGTTCTTACCTCTATGAAATCTCAGACCAAATAGGGCATCCTGCCTCTATAAATCCTCAGACTGAATGGGCCCCAAGATCCTGTTTCCACCCACCTTGTATTCCTGTCTCTATCTCCTTAGTGCTAGAAATAAAGGTGTGTGCCACCACCACCTGGCTCTGTTTCTCTTTTAAACTGATTCAATCTCCTGTAGCCCAGGGTAGCCTTGAACTCCTGATCTTCCTGCTTCCTCCTCCCATGTGCTGGGGATTAAAGGTGTGTGCCACCACTGCCTGGCCTCCATAGTTAACTAGTTGCTAGTAGTTCTACCCTCTGATCTCCAAGTAAGCTTTATTTGTTAGAACACAAACAAAACATCATACAAGTACCCATCTTCCTGTGAACAGTTCCTTTGGCACAGGTTGAAATTATGGCTCCCATTCATGTAATCCCAGCATCAAGGTGGCTGAGGAAGACTGAACACAAAGACCAGCTTAGGATGGATGCAGAGTAAATTCCAAGGCCACATATATACTCAGGGTTTCAAAAACCCACCTCCTCCAAAAAGGGGGAAAAGGCAGGGGAAGAGAGGCAGGAAATAAATATGGCTCTCAGGTTCCAGTGTAGAATATGAAATTCAGGAAATCTGGGCTGGGGTCCAAGGAATCTAAAAAGAACAAAAAATAGCATGGAGTGAGTGTGTGCCCATGACAGAGCAGAGAGCAACGGATAACTACTGGCCACAAGTACCGTACCCACAGCATCCAAATAAATACTGAACAATTCCGCGAGAATATACACTAAATAAAACTCAGTTGGGCAGAGGAAAAACCCTGTGGATTGGAGACTTTATACTTAGCCAAGCTGAGGAAGGAAGCCCCATCCTCAATTAAGCTGCAGGTCGGGACTGACACAACTTTGTAAAGGCTCCAAAGCAAAGCTCCTGCCAACACAGTGTGCTGCACCTGGAAGTCTGCACATAAACTCGTGTTAAGTCAGACTGTGCCTGGAGAGATAGTAACAATGGAGGCCCTCCAGAGGGTAAGTGAGTGAGTGTAGATGGAGAGGAGATGAGGAGACCCCGGGGCCCCCAGTTACTTCTGGTCAGCCCTGTGTGGATCAGTAGCGGTGCCTCACTGAAACTAGCCCTGACCACTAGGTATGGGAGGAAGAGCCTAGAAGCTTTATTTGAGCTAGCTCTTTGTCAGCCTTTGCAGTGAAAGGGAAGGTGTTCCGGCACTAACGTTCCTTTCCTCATATCCCAGCATCGTCTCTGGAACCTAGCTCGTCAAGAGAGGGAGGTGGCGCTGGGTTGTCGCTTTGTATCTGTGCTCACTTTCTGCCTGACTTCCCCTCCTGCAGCTTCTCAAAGTCAGAATGTGCTAGTTGTACTCTGCCTCTTCCTTTGTCCTGTTCCTCTGCTGTTCTTTGCTGTGACAGCTTGGATGTCTGCACCATCATGGCTCCAACAGTTCAGGCAATCAAAACAGGTTAGCAAGTGACTCATCTGAGTTCCTTCATCATATCTGTTTAGGCTCCATCCTGGTAAAGCTGAGGAGGTTAAATTTCTCTACATGATTCTGTACCCCCATATTCTATAAATATAAAATATTTGCCTATTAGCTCCAATAGTAATGAAATCTATTATATAAGATCACAGTGATTTAATAAAATTTTACATATAACCCTCAGTATCCACAGAGAATTTCCTTGGTTAACAAACTCATGGAAGCTCAATTCTGTTATCCAAAGTAATATAGCATTTGCATGTAACCTACATAGATCCTCTTGTATGCTTTCAGCTATCTCCAGACTATTTACAACACCCAGTGACACTGTCAATCTATGTAAACAGCTATTATTCTCCATTTTTAAGGAATAGAAACAAGAAGATGTTTCTGGCTAATACAGATGCATATTTTCCTAATAGCTCTGATGCTGTGCTGGCCAGCAGATGTGAAAATCATAGGTGTGGAAAGGTAACTGTGTGCAGCAAAATGCAAATATATGTGCAGTGTGTACACATCCAGAGTATATGTATACAGTGAAGTGCACACACAAATGCACACAAATATATGTGCAGTATGTACACATCCAGAGTATATGTATACACTGAAGTGCACACACAAATGCACACAAATATATATGCAGTATGTACACATCCAGAGTATATGTATACACTGAAGTGTACACACAAATGCACACAAATATACACGTGTAGTATGTACACATCAAGAGTATATGTATACAGTGAAGTGCACACACAAATGCACACAAATATATGTGCAGTGTGTACACATCCAGAGTATATGTATACACTGAAGTGCACACACAAATGCACACGAAATAAAGTTACTATTTTCAGGTTTCCTCCTTCATCCCACTTTTACACTCTGCCTATGCTCCAAATTCTCTCCAACCAGCCCAGTCCAATGCACATGTGGTACAGGCCACTTAATATGTCCCAGTAACTAACTATATTAAAGTAAAATTAACCAGGTAAAATTTATTTCAGTAATATATTACTTCTCCCAGTATACCTAAAATATTTTCATTTCAACTTATAATCAACAGAAAAAGTAAAATAATTTTGTTGTGTTTTTAAGTTTTTCAGTAAAAAATCTGATGTGTATGTTGTAGTCATAGTGCAGTTCAAGTTGGAGGGGCCGTATTTCAAGTATTTGGTAGCCCCGTGGAGCTAGAAATGCCTAATCAATGACAAACCCTGTTCTCTCAACTCTTGTGGGAACATTCAGGTCCAGTACATCTTCAGGGTTCACTCTCAGCTTCTGCTCATTCAGTATTCCTACCAGTCTACAGGTGCTATCTTAGTGTTCGGGAGGAAACAGTGATAGTTCTAGGGGGAAAATACTTCCCCCAAAACTTGTGTTGAATTTTGAAGCCCACCAGAGCCAATCAAGCTGAAGTGATGCTCAGAGTAAAGATTCTACTCCCACGGGATGGTACCATGGAGCCAGTCAAGCTGAAATTATGCTCACAGCAAGGATTCTTCTATTCCCCTGGGATGGTACTATAGAGCCAGCTGAAATGATGCTCACAGCAAGGATTCTTCTATTCCCCTGGGGCAATACTATAGAGCTAGTCAAGCTGAAATGATGCTCACAGTAAAGATTCTATCCCCTGGGATGGTACCACGGAGCCAATCAGCTGAAATGATGCTCACAGTAAAGATTCTACTCCCCTGGGATGGTACTATAGAGCCAGCTGAAATGCTCACAGTAAAGATTCTATCCTCTGGGATGGTACCATGGAGCCAGTCAAGCTGAAATGATGCTCACAGTAAGAATTCTACTCCCCTGGGATGGTACTATAGAGCCAGCTGAAATGATGCTCACAGTAAAGATTCTATCCTCTGGGATGGTACCATGGAGCCAATCAGCTAAAATAATGCTCACAGTAAAGATTCTACTCTCCTGGGATGGCATCACTATGAAAAGAAGAAATCTGACACAGAAACAGAGAAGACTTGAAAACAGGCAAAAATTGGGGCGAGTGATTCTGTGGTAGTTCACAAAAGCTTTCTACTGAGATCTGAGCTTGCTTTACACAGCAAAGCTGCTTTAGGGGATGGCTTGACCACGTGCATGGTCACCAGGTGATTGAAAATGTCTGCACTTGGCTGTACTGGGGGAGGTCTTTTGCTCCACCCATTGGCATTCCTTTCAAAGCCCTTTAGTAGATACAGAAGGGCCTGGTGGGTTTTGACCCAGGCCCTCCCAAGCTATCCTGTGTTTCTAACCATCTCACTCCTCTATAATTCTATCTACATATTTCTCACTTCTCCCTTCTCAAGAGTACCCTGGGGGGAAAGGAGGCAGCAGGTCTCCCTCATGATTCTGTAAACCAAAGACCACTGAAGAATGAAAGCAACAGGTAAGATGACAGAAGAACACGGAACATTCTCTTCCTCAAAGCTCTCAGGAGCAAGCAGCTCTGGTAACACCTAGCCCAGAATTTCAGGGTCTGCGACAGCATATTGTTGTTGTTTAAGCCACCCAGCATGTGGTACTTTGTTATGGCAGCCCTAGCAAGCTCATACTCTTTTCTTTTTAGATCCTGGAAAACAGGAAGGGTGTGGGACCTTGGGAGATAGCTGAGTCAGAAAAGTGCTTTCTACACAAGCATGAGGATCTACATAAAAAGCAGGATACCTGGGACGTGCTTGTAATCCTGTCACTTGGGAGCTGAAGACAGTTGGATGTCTGGGGCTTGCTGGCCAGCCAACAAGTGAGCCCAAGACCAAAGAGAGACCCTGTCTCAAAAAAATACAGTGGAAGGCACCTGAGAAATAATCATTGAAATTGGCCTCTGGCCTGTTCACGTACACAACTATGCACACCACACACACACACACACACACACACACACACACACACACACACAGGAAAGGCTCCGCCTTCACAAAGATAGGAATCCTACTGAAAAGTGTATGATAATGTAAAAGGGGGGAATTGTGACATCCCTGGAACAAAGGCAACACATATATAGAGAAACAAAGTTAAAATAGGGTTCACCATAGCAGGGCCTGGGAACCCCAGCCTAGAGCAACAGTCATATGATGAGGAGAGTCCTTGTAGGCTTTCCTGGTTGGTCCCTTCCAAGTCTCTCTGAAGAAAGGAATGTTGCAGTGGATTGATTTTAAGCTAGAAGAAACACTCCAAAAGCACCTGCCCTTCTAGACACTGTCAGTGCCTGTAGAACAATGGTGTTCCCCATGTGAGGGGAGAAAAGGATCCCAAATGACCTTCTCCAGACAGCCAAGTTTCCCTGATGTAGACCATTACCCAGCTGGTGAGAGGCTCTTGCAAAGTTGGTGGAGGAAGATCTAGAACACATATTGTTTCCATTTCATGGATTTATTAAGCATGTAGCAAGCAAAAATAAGAAACCAGAAAGCAGGTAGCAGATCAATAGAAGCAGAAAACAATGACAATAGAGCATCAAGTCAGGCACTGACAACATCCGGCAGAAGTCACTAGGGAAGCCATGTTCAAAGTCAGGCACTGATAACATCATCAGGCCGAAGACATTGCGGAAGCCATGTTCAGACAACTATACTGAAGTCACTGACTGAGTCAGTTCTAGGGAAGTCAGTCTTCCTTGCAGATGACTTTCTGGCTTGTTGGTTCTATGTGAGGCACTTTTATGCCATGAGAAAAACAAGTCACTACTACTGGAGATGTTTACCTTCTGGCTGTTCTCAGGGAAATGACGTTTTTAATACTCTCAGCCATCTGTTGTTTTCTTCTCTCTGCCACAGAGTTAATGGGGGCACTCTGAGCCAGGACAGGGAGTTTTGGAGGGCACTGGAAATATACATGCTTGAAATTTAGACAGGAGCAGAGGAGTCCCTTGCTCCCTGAGTCTACTAGCAACAAGTTTAAACCACATGTGACAATTTACTAATACAAGTCATCATCAGGGGAAGAAGGAAGATACCACAAAGGAAGATGATTTTATAATTCCTGCCCAGAGAAAATCTCCCCACTTATTCACTGGGCTATTACCCAAATTATAGATTATTTATCATATGAAGCTGGAATCTCAAACATTAGTCAAGTCCGGTGCTTCTGAGCTGGGTGAACTGGCATGGGTTTTTCTTGAACTACACCCTTCTCTGTTAACTCCACTAGGGATATTGCCTCATTGGGGGCTTTCCAGAAGTGGTCCACTAAAGCAGGAAAGGAGTTCTTTCCTTGAAGTAGTGTGTTAATTGACTGATTGACAGGCAGTCTACAGAACAACTGAAAATTCTGGAAAAATATAAATTTATGCATTCAGTCATGCTGGGTCTGAATGATGTTACTCAATGGTACAAGAGGTATAGGCCATCTCAGAAATCCTCAGCATGCGCCACTGATAACTTCAATTTCAGTATTATCCCCATTTTCAGTACAAAGCTGAGAATGAGCAAGTGAATGGGAACCTGCCAGGCAACAGGAAGAACAAATTAGAGGTTTTATTTAAGGACAAAAGTAAAGAAATAAGATGGTAGTTGAAGTTATAGAAACCTAAAGGAGATCTACACCTGTCTTATATCATGGAGTCATATGCAGTCAATATGATGAGTCAATAAAAGTCATAATCACAGTAATATGTGTGCAGCACAGATAGGAATCTCATGCTCCAATCTACCAGGAAAGGTTAGTGGATAGTTTTAGGGAGCAGAATGGAAGGTTTTCTGAAAGTGAAGGATGATGTGACAGGGCTGGAGTTATATAGTTCAGTGGGTAAAAGGCTTTCCATGAAAGCTTTAGGGCCTGAGTTTGAATCCTCATCACTCATGTAAGTGCAGGTATGGCAGCATTCATCTGTAATCCCAGAGTTCCTGTGACAAGATGGGAGATGGGGACAGGAGAGTCCCTAGAAACTCATGGGCCAGCTAAGCCTAGTATACACAAAAAGAAACAAGAGACCAGGTAGAAGGTAACAGACTGACATCCAACATTGTCCTATGACCTCTGTGTATGAGCCATGGCATATGTCTACCTGCAGTTACTCATGTGAATGAGTATGTGTGCATGCATGCACATGCACACACCCGTAGTAAAATAGTGATGTTGCTCCTTATATCAAGTACTAAAGAAACAACTATATGTTACATCTTATTTTTTCTAAGCAGTATAATTATCTGAAATATCCCCTCCCCCTTCTTTCTCCATTCTGTCTCCCTGGCTAGCCTCTAGCTCCCAGAGATTCATCTATATCTGCTGAGACTGTGAAGTGTCTTGTTTATTGCCTTGTATTAGTAGAATGGGATGTAAGCTTTAAAGAGAGACCCAGGTTGACTCCTTCATTGCTATGTTCTCAATACCCCCAAATCTTGCCTGAAGTTGGGTGTCTGATGCCCTAAAAAGGAAGGAAGGAAGGAAGGAAGGAAGGAAGGAAGGAAGGAAAAAAGGAAGGAAGGAAGGAAGGAAGGAAGGAAGGAAGGAAGGAAGGAAGGAAGGAAAGCTGAGTTCAGTCCTACAGTGTGATGACAGCATCACTTACTAACAATTTATTCTATTCCCAGGAGTTCACTTGGGGACATTGATTTTAGTTGATATAACCTGAGGCAGAACAGACAGCAAGAGAACTGGATTGAACTTCACAGTTTATGTGCCTACTGTCTCATTAGAAATCTCTACATATCTTTCTACACATTTGTAACAAGCATTTCATTTCTGTGTGACTTGCTTGCCTTTCTTCTTGAGGTAATGCTACATGGCCTTTCCCCATCTCCTGCAGCTATGCTGCATTACTGGAGAATGAGCCAGTGCAAATCTGAGAGCCTGCTATTCATTTCGAAGCTCTGCCTAGGGTCTGCTGCTTCAAGACTTCTGTCTTTAAATCACCATTAATGCCACTGGAGAAAGCACTGGCATTAGAATTCAATTTCAGCTTCTTGGCAGGACAAACCAAATGCCTGCAGTCTCTAACGGCTGTAGCAAGTCTTCCTGGGAGTGGTCTCCAGCCGACACAGCTGGGAGCACAGGTGATAATTTCCTGTTTTGGAGGTCAAAAACTGCCTTATATTCATTCTATGCAGAACTGCTCTCCCATGTTATCTAGAAATTCTTCCCTAGATTTAGTGACTTCTAGAAAAGCTTTCAAGTCCTTGGAGCTGTGTCATACATTCCAGAATTTATTAAGTAAAGTCATCTCAGTTGGAAGTGTAAATCACATGCCCATAAATTTCCTGAGTGCAATCAGGATTTTCACATATGAATTCATCTAAAGAGCAAGCTGCTTTCATACCCTATGAAGAAAGTCTTCTGTCAGCCTCATAAGCTCAGAATAATATGTATGTTACATAATGGTACTTATCTCTGCAAACAGATGTGTGTGAACAGTGCTAACATAATCACAGAGCAGTTGAGAGCATGAGCTCTGAGACTGGGATGTCTCTGCTTGGTCCCTCTGACTAGCCCTGGCATCCTAGGCACGTGACTTCTCACTGTGGCTTGGGCTACTTAGCCAATGACCACACCTCCTGTATAAGGTCACTGTGATGACTACACTCCATGTAGACTATGCTGTTCGGTATGGTAATCCCTAGTTACCCTAGGGTAGCTATTATAAGGCTTAGTCAATCAAAATTATACACAAGTTTAATTCCTATTTCACTAGCTACATTTGGTAACTACATATGACTAGTAGCTACCATACTGAACAATGCAGTGGGATAAAGCTCTTTTTTTAAATGTATTTTTTATTTTTAATGATGTATTTGTGTGTGACAAGTGTGCATGTGAGTGCAGATGCATTTGGAGGACAGACAAGGACACAGGATCTCCTGGAGTAGGGGTTACAGGTGTTTGTGAGCTGCTGGTATGTTGGCAAGACTGAACTTGAGTCCTCTACAAGAGAAGTACATGCTCTTAACCTGAGCCTTCACCCAGTGCCTATGATGGTATATTTCTACGAGGCAAACTATTCCCACAATGACTCCTGCATTTCCTGTGCTCCTAACCTCCTACCCCTATTACCAGCTGTTCTTGAATTGGTCATTTTCTTTTCTTTGGGGGTGGCAGAGGCGGTGGCGGTGGCAGTGGTGGTGGTGGTAGTGGTGGTGGTGGTGGTGGTGGTGGTGGTGGTGGTGGTGGTGTGTGTGTGTGTGTGTGTGTGTGTGCATGTTCGTATAGGTATACATGTACACATGGAAGTTAGAGACCCTGCAGCTGTCACTTCCCAGGAGCTGTCCATCTGGTATTTTTAGACAGTGATCTCTCACTGACACAGAATGGCTGGCTGGCCAGCAGCCCTAGGATTCACCTGTCTCCACACCCTGGGACTGAGTGAGATTACAAGCATATGCCACCATGTGTGGCTTTTTCATGCAGATTTTGGGGATGGAGCTCAGGTCTTCATCTTACACAACAAGCACTTTATTGACTGGGTGGTCTCTGTCCTGGTGAGCTGGAGACATTCATGTGACTTCCTCTTCGTTTTCCTTGTCACCTGTCCACTCCTTTCTTGACAAGACTGTACCTTAGTCTTCTGATGTTTTCTGAGGTATCCTTTGGAGCTTCCCAGCTGAGCTCCTGAACCCCTTATCATCCCTTCTGTGCCAGGCTCAGCCAGTATTGTGAGCCTCTCAGGACTGAGATCACATTTCAGTGATACATGTGTTCCCATAGTCCCCGGCTTGCAATAGGCACTCAGACATTTGCAGGAATGAATTATCCTGTGAATCAGCATACCAACCTCTGCTAGTTCTCAGAAGCACATCTGTGCCCATTAGCCTGTAGATGTTATTTTGAGACCAGTTGGCCAGGGGATACTTTTTTCAGGTATTTCTTTTCCACTGGGCTTTCCAGGACTTCCCAGGGGTGCTGTGGTCTCTTGTCGTAGTCCAGCATCTGTGTGTTCATGCACAATCTTTTAATGCCTGTGTGTGAAGCAAGATGGCCCTCAGTTCTCTATTATAGTCTTCTAGTCCTGTGATCTCAGTCAAAATCACCACTGACACTAGCAGAAATGAATCTTTTTCCAAATAGCCCTGCTTAATATCTTTGAAGAGCATGCAGAGGCTGCAGTTTTCAGGACCTTTGTAAGTTTCTGCTGTTACAATCTTAATCTCCAAAATCATGGTATACAGAGGTGAGTTCTTTGCCAGTAGAAGGTGGAGCCTCATAAGTGGGATTAGTGACCTTCTAGACTAGAACCCCCAAGAGGACTAGAATTCTCAAGCACACCTCTTCCCCCCTTACCCCACCCACATGAAGATACAAGGGAGAAACTAGTGCCTGCAACTAGTCCTCACCAGATGTATGTCCTCACCAGAACCCAACAATGTTGGAACTCTAATCTTGACTCCCAGTCTCCAAGAGTAATGTCTGTTGTGGGGGCCATGACATCCATGGTATTCTGTTAAGGCAGCCTTCATTGACTGACAGTTTCCACACTGCCTCTGCTACTATAGCTCTGGAGCCTTAAAAACCATCTGTTCAGTGACCCTAATGATGAACTGAGGTACATCCTCCTCATTATAGTGAGAAATGATATAGTCCTTGACTCTGAATTCCACATTCAAGGACACCAGTGAGTCATGGAATAAGGTTCCAAATCTGTCTTTAAAATACAGAAATCATCACTGATTGGATGGCCCAGTATTAGGGACTCAGTGATTGTCATTGGGTAATGAGGGCTAATATTCATTTGTAGGATGCTTACTGTGTACCAGACACTCTGATCAATGCCTGGCTTGCATTACTTAATTCACCCACTTAACAATGCTAGAGGGATGAGGGAAAGGGGAAGGGGAGTAGAGAAAGCAGGAACCACAATGTTTTAATAGCCTACTCTTTGAAGATACAAACTGACACTTCCACTGAAGAGTTCTGCTTTTCTAGAAGCATACCACCTAGCCCAGATCCAGGTCGAGGGAAGAATGAATGTCCATCTCTTCAAAGATTTTGTAAACATTCCACAGATGCAAAAAATTTCTTACAAATAAGCATGAGTGCCATGGGATGTTCTATATGTTAAATGTATTGCTCTGATAGGTTAATAAATAAAGCACTGATTGGCCAGTAGCCAGGCAGGAAATATAGGCAGGACAAGGAGAGAGGAGAATTCTGGGAAGTGGAAGGCTGAGGCAGAGAGACACTGCCAGCTGCTGCCATGACAAGTGAGATGTAAGGTACCAGTAAGCCACAAGCCACGTGGCAACTTATAGACTAATAGAAATGGGTTAATTTAAGATATAAGAACTAGATAGCAAGAACCCTGCCACAATCATATGGTTTGTAAACAATATAAATCTCTGCATGTTTACTTTGTTGCGTTTGAGCTGCTGCAGGACTGGTGGGTGACAGAGATTTGTCCTGACTGTGGGCCAGGCAAGACCAGGAAAACTGGCTACACTTGAGAGACTTCTTTAGCTTATATGTACTTTTCTAGCTTATAAGATAAAAAAACATAGGTTTGTATTGGAGACAAAACTCAGCTGGTGAACTGTTGCTGCTTAAGTAAGTTTGATCTTCTGAGCTCATGAAAAAGCAGCCAGGCATGGTGGGCATGCTTACAATCTCAGCACTGGAGAGGCAGAGACAGGTAGTGATCCCTGGTGCTCACTGGCCAGACAGCTTAGCCTGCTTTGCTTATTGCAAGATCCTGGATAGAGCCTGAATAATTACATGCAAAATTGTCATCTGGTATCTGCATACGTGACTGCACACACACACATACACACACACACACACACACACACACACACACACACACACACACACACACACACACACACGTGCATGCATACACACAAGTATTACGTTCATAGTGTGAGTACAGATTTATATAGACTTAAAGAAAAGAGTTGGCAAGCTTTTATGCAAATGGTCAGTTAGCAAATAGTTAAGGCTTTCTCTCAAGAGGGTTTTTCTTAATGGCCAGTGTCTAGAACAGATTTCAGTTCAAATTAATTGCAATCTTTTGGAATGTGAGACCATGAATGTTCCCAGGAGATTCTGAAATGCAGCTCAAATGAATAAGAACTAATGACACAAGGCCAATCCAGATGGAGCTGCTAGTGAAGAAGTATGCCACCACTTCAGAAGAAAGTTCAAATGGGGAAAAATGAACAATCAGGAAGAAGCAGATGCCTCCCCTCTTCCACTCTGCAGCCTCCCTTAGTGCCCCTACTTGCATAGTCTATCTAAGAGATGGTTTGCAAAACACCTAGCCAAAGCCCCACACTGCAGGATGTGAAGGGTGGATTTGCAGGTGGGCAATACTAACTTAATATTAGCCTGGTTCACCTCTTAGGCTGTTGAACATTCAAATATACTTTTCCATACATATCTAATTTCCACGTAAGAAGGAAGCCACTGTGTGTCCATGCCATAAGGGAAAACTATTGTTCCTATGAACAAAAGCTCCCTCCATTTCTAAATACGGGTGACAAAATCCATCAGGCACTGTATCCACAGTAAGGCTTTAATTCCTATAAGATTCATCACTGAGTCTTACTTTATCTAAAAACAGACTATAAATGTAACCTCTATGAAATGCAGTGAGTTCCTTAGGACATGGAAACCAGCAGAGTTCAATAGGATAAGGTGGTGGCATCCAGTGAATGGCCTCTTATGAATAACAGTCAGAAGAGACACCCACCCACTTTCACATCCATTCCTAGACCCTGAAACCTAGTGCTTAAGAAAAGAGCACCTTACAGTTGGTTGTTGGAGCATCAACTGGCTCATGTTAGAGCCCAGCTAAGGATACCATCTTCTCACCAGCAAGATAACTGACTTCTATAAAGCATCCTTCGCATCTTTACACTAGTCCACTGGTGGTCATGAGGTTTGGAAGGAAGACTGCGATTCTGTAGCAAGGGCCTGCTATCACACTTTGTGAAATTGGTTCCTTGATAGAGTTGGCACTGTGTGGGATGCTCTGTCTACAGATCAGGTGCTTGGTTATTCCTGAAGGGTGCTGCTTTTAAAAACATCATGCACCAAGACAACACACTGATAGCCACAACATTTCAGTTAGGACTATTTCCCACACTGCTCAACTGTAATCAGCCTGGTGACTGGCTGCTGCCTCTGTGTTAGGGTACCATATGAAAGACTCACTGTAGGTCTTGGTTGTTTCTGGGTTAGGTCCTCAGAAGGAGCCCTGACTGGGTCAGCTTTGGAGATAGGAAGTCCATGTTAAACTACACGTATCATCTATCCCTGTTATCACTATAATATTGTACATGGGCCAATGGAGTAAGCAGGAAAGGCAGGGAAGAGACTGACTGACAGCAGCCAACAACGGCAGCAGGTGCACCTCATTCAAAGTAGTCCTCACTGCTATGGCTGCCTTTCCCTGGACCTTCAGATGAAACATGCATGACAGGAGCGAGTGCTGATGAATATGATATATGGGGGGGGGGTGTCCTCTCACTTTTGGTGCTATAGTCACCTCCTGATTGCAGTCCATATTTCTCAATCTAATGTGGTGTCTCATGTAGTGGGTAGCCATCCCAGCATTGGCCTAGAAGTTCCAACCCCCACTGAGGCTTCGGTAATGGTCACGCCCACAAGGTGGGGTGGAGGAGGAAGCGGAAGACCCAAGAGAGAGAGGAGGGGTGCGCGCTCTCTTGGTTCGGGGATGCTGGACACAGGAGGTAGACTGAGCAGAGTTCTCCAGAGAACACCGCCAGATTGCACCATACCTTTGCTAGACCCTACAACCTATCCCTTCATTTGTAAGTTACCCCACAAAATAAACCTCCCTTTTAACTACAAGGAGTGGCCTTAATAATTTCACCAATAGTCTCATGCTTAAACAGAGACAGAATTCTGGTGTTACACCCCCCACCCTGCAGCTCCTTTAAAGCTGTCCTCTGTCTTAAGCAGGGGCCATGATCTCAAATAATTGCATTAACAGCAGAAAGGAGAGAAGTCAGCTTGTTGTTGCTGAGAAAGTGTGAAGATGTGAGTTCAGATCCTTAACAACAGAAATATCCCTGGATGTGATGTTGGATGCCTGTAATGTGATCCCAGTGCTAGGAGGATCCCTGGGGCTGCTCAGTGGCAAGCCAGACTAGCCAGTCAGTGAGTTCCATGTTCAATGGGAGATCTCTGACTCCACTTATCCACATACAGGCAAACACTCAAATTCACATACATGCACACTTGCATACACACTTGCATACACACACATACACACACACACACACACACACACACACAGACAGAGAGGGGGGGGGAGTCAGCTTCACTTGTTATGACTTGTAATATAAGAACAAAGCATAATACAAACCAGATTATGAGTCCATGCCATTAAAAAAAAAAAAAATGTCGACAGTGTCTTCCTTCTGACTCTACATACTGGGAAAATACCAGCAAATGGTCAGGACTTAGTCTACATGGTAAATAAGCAGCTGTGGATGATCCCAGCTCCAGCCCCGTCAATGAAAACTTCTAAAATGCAAAGAGATATACATGGCAATTGTCTAGTATTCTGGCCTCAGAAGCATGAGTACTTCTCCCAGCTAAAAGCCTTAATATTTCTCTCAATTTTTTGCCTGGTAAAAGCCACATGACTCTATTCTTCCTACTAAGATAACATTAGCTTTTTTCCACCATACTCTGCCTGCATTGTTTCCACCAGGTAGAAAGCATCCTCAATTCATCTCCCACTGCCCTCCTTGACATCTTACTCATCCTGCCATCTAGGAAGCTACATCTAGAAGCGTTTCCAGTTACTAATTAAAAGGTGAATGTGTCTCCTGGGAAAGATTCACATTAGTGTGAATTGATTGAACAACTAGAAACAAAATCATTCTATAATGTCAAGAACACTTCTTTCCAAAGAGTTGTACAAACACGTCATCCAAATAGAAGCTAAATTTCTGTGCCCTACAACTTCTCCTCCTATGAATGAAGAAGAACAGACTACACTTTATAAAACAATCACTCAGTTTTATAAAAACAATGACCGAGAGATGCTTAGACACTGGTATTTAAGTGAAGGTCTTGGCTAACATCTGATCTAGATTTCTGATCTACTTCTCCTTCTACACAGTAGCAGCAGTTGGAGGTCATTATCTCAAGATGACATTATAGTCTCTTGGCATTATGTCTTAATTGTGTTTACATTATGATTTTAGAGTTTATTGCAGTCTCTTAGATGTATATTTCTTATTATATAGAAAATGTTTATAAAACACCAAAGGTAATAACAGAAAAGAAAGGTGGGGGAATAAAGGAATGCATTCTTTTTAGCTCAGGTGCAGCCTGGAAAAATTAATTGCACTGTTTTACCTAGAGGAAATACTTTATTGCTTGGGGAGAATCAAATGTCAGCCTTTCCTTATTCAAGATGTATTCATTGTTAGGACTAGGAGATTTTTCTACAAATAAATATCTTGAAGGCTGTCAAACCATAGCTACTAACAAAGGAAATCGAAAGTGGCATCATTTATCAACACAATTGCTTCTTTTACATTCTGGGAGGTTCACTTACTGTGCAAAATTCATCTCAAAGAAATTGCTGACCCTATCCTCTTAATTCTCCCTCTTCCCTTCTTCCCATATCACCTCCAAATGCTGCTACAGAAGCACCATATACTGGATTGCAGCTGCAGCTTCCTGTTACTCAGATATCCCAAGGGCTTTGTGATAGGTTTAGTAGGTTGTTCCGAAGATGTAGCCATCTATTGTGGCAGTGTCTAAAATGTCAGCCAAGAAAGTCTTTTCAAAACTTGAGCTTTTCTCTGTACCTTAGGTGATAGGAGATGATGACAAAAAGGGACATATGGATGTTTCCAGATGGCAATATCAAGGACAGAATGAGGCTGACTGAGAAGGAAGGCTTAGAAGCACATGTAGTGTCCAGTTTGAGAGTTGGGACCTGAATCTATTGCTACCTTCATGCTTATAGTGGTACATACTAGAAATTCTTGAATTGTTAAGTGGCCCAAATAATAGCAATAACATTGAGGTAGTCTCTCCCACTCTCCAGCCATGTCCAGTTCACTCACTAGCTACCACAATGCTATTAGGTAGAAACTGTAAGACTTATTTTAGAGGCATGAACCAGAGGTACACAATCAATTAACTGTCAATGCAATGCTGCCTTTGTCTTACAGGGGACACTGGTCAATGTCTAGAGCTAGTTTTAGATATTACCATGAAATAAGGAGTGCTCTAGGCTTCCAATGAGAGAAGCCAGCTGTGCCACTAAACATCCTAGAAGCCTCACAGGCCTTAGAAAAAAGACATACCTTTCATTTGAGAAGCCTTAAATAGCCAATGCTATTCATTCAACTCTCGACACTTTGTCCAAGCCACAGTGCTTTCCCAGCTTGCCAGTGTATTGGTATTGAACATCAAAAATGTGCTCAATGAGCAGTTGTTGAGTGAATGAACAGGGCATTGGATAAATGACTTACTTAGGGTTGGTCTGTATCATTCTGAGCCTCCAGTTTCTCAGCTGCAAATGGCTAACTTCACTTCTGCATGCATCACAGTACAATAATACACTTCAGATAGGACACTGTCTCTGAACATTCTTTATTACAAAGTCAAATGTGTAACAATGAAAGATCTCTTACTGTAGACAGGTTAGGATCAAAGTAAAAGCAACCTGTGAAGGGCAACTTGGAGGCAACAGTTAAACTCAATGATAACACAGGAATTTCAAGACAGAGCCGAAAACACAAAATAGCCAATGTTAACAGAAAGGAGTAGTCATTATAATCACCTTGAACATTGAAAATATTCACTCCCATCCACCCTGGCATCCTTGGGTCTTTAAGGCCTCCCTTCCTGATTAGTTACATTTTCATCAATTAATTAAGAACTTCTTCTTCTTGAAATGCCTTAAGTCGCTAGTTAAGTGTACCTCCTCAGAATTCATTAGGAGTCACCCAATGCAGTGTCCCTGGCTATCAGAAGAAGTTGTTTCTGCAGGGGTCAGAAGGCATTTTGCTGTGTTCCTTCTCTCCAGGCTTCTCAATAATTCCCCAGGCAGGTCAGTGTGATCATAACAAAACTGAAAATGATGTGGAGGGAGGTTTCTCATCCTTTATTGGTGAATTTTTGAACATTGAAAATTGTTCTCTGATATCAGCTGTTTCAAAAAACAACAGCAGATGGGAGGGACTCACCACCACTCATGGTCCCCTTCAACCCTAATCTACGAAAACAAGGCTGCCGAGCTCTCTCCTCTGTTGTAAGCAAATCTGCCTGCAGTGTTCTGAGCCCTGGGCCTTAGGCCATCAAGGAGGCAGCACATTCAGTGTATGCTCCTCTGGCTGCTGGCGCAGCTGCACCAGCTGTTACTTGGTAGCAGCCTCCAGCCATCACCATCATTGCAATTGTGTCATTAAGACCTAGCGTGAGGCCAGCATCTTTTGGTCATTACTGTGTGAGGAGGCATATGAGACCAACGGTATACATAATGACAAAGTTCCTAGTTCTTCTAGATAGCTTAAAGCAAAGGCCTGCCTAATTACCTTGTGCATCTGAGAAGCTTCCTGAGCAAAAGCTGCTATCAGAGTACAGAGTGTTAAATGTGAGGTTTTGAAATCACACTTAAATACAAATGAGTTGGCCAGTATTTATGATGAACCACCAAAGCAGATCAGCTGAGGTGCCATTGTGAAAACCACTCTATAATCAGGGCATTCAGAGCAGCCTAAAAGAAAGATCGGAAATGACTCATCTCCAAGTATGTGTCACTGGGAACACAGGATTTTATTTGCTTCTGATTATCTGCGTTCACTCCCCCTCCCTCCCACACACACTTATATCATGACTTACAATGTATATTGATTGACTCCAGTTGTCCTGCCCCGAAGAAAGGCAGCTTCACAAGTTCCAGAGAATACATTGATGTTTTGCTCCCTGTGTGTCTGTGCACCTTTACCTCACACCACCCTCCCCTTTACCATGGCATTTCAGCCTCCTGACCAGCTTCTGCATCACTTCCTCCTGCGGTCACTTGCCACATCCATTTTCTGCCTGTGATGCTCTTCACCACTGTAGCTGGGCCAATCTGCACCTTCATTTATTTCTCGCTTCAAGAGCAACTAGGCTGGATGTCTGTCATGAGGTTTCTCATACTATATGTTGGAGCAATTTTTTTCTTGTAAGTTTTCATTAGTGTGTATAGCTACTTGGTTGGTGTTTGCATTTCTCACTAGATTGTCAATTCCAGGAGAGATGGACAATCAATTTAAACTCAGCACATTGCCAGGCGGTGGTGGCACACGCCTTTAATCCCAGCACTCAGGAGGCAGAGCCAGGCGGATCTCTGTGAGTTCGAGGCCAGCCTGGGCTACCAAGTGAGTTCCAGGAAAGGCGCAAAGCTACACAAAGAAACCCTGTCTCCAAAATAAATAAACAAACAAACAAATAAATAAATAAATAAATAAATAAATAAATAAAAATAAAATAAATAAACTCAGCACCTAGTACACAGGCCAACCTAGCCTGTGATTAGCAAGTGTTGATTGAAAGATGAACAAGAAGGAAGGAAAGAATAAACTATCTTTGCTTTACACTCTTTCAGAACATGATTTTTTTTTCAGAACTCTGGTCTCTTAAAAATTTTGAAATGTTAAATTCATGTTCTTCCAATTCTAATAAATAGCAAGGTGAAGAACTATTAACACGGACCACTTAGAAAGTCCTGTAGCTCACTGAGCACAAGCGGTCTTCAGAGACGAGCTCCAGTGAGCTAACTTGTTGATATGACACCTAAGATCGTTTTTTTCAGTTGTTACCTTCTTATGTGGAAACCAACCCCCATGTCCTCTCCTCTGCCCTTCTCTTCCTTCTCTTTGTAGCCTTCTCCCTGGTTTGTTTTTGGTTTGGAATTTTTTTTTTTTTTGCTTGTTTTCAACTTGTTTTACATACTTTTTTGTTATTGGTAGATATTTGGTTTGGGTTTTATTGTTTTGTTTTGGTGCACATAGGCAAATGCTCTACCACTGGCAACATCCTGCAGCTCCTTTCTCCATGTCTTTGTGACTCTCTATGTGTGCAAACCACTAGCTTTCATCAACCTCCATTCCAAGTCCATTTTAACACTCCTTGTCTCCTCCTCTCCCTTGGCTGTGACCTTTTTCAGAGTCTGAGTAAGGAGGTGGAGCGTGTGTTTCATTGCTGGAGGAAGCAAAGGTATCTTTCTCTAATTGAGCTGGTGTCTGTGGTCTGATTATTTCACTCTGTCTATTGTTACCATCGTGTGGTGGCAGGTAAAGGTTGGGTACCCTTGAGAGAGGCAGTGGGAGTTTGCCCACCCCCTATCTTCAGCTATGTGTGAGCCCTCATTTCTGGAGCTCTGTTGAGAAGCTTTTGCTGAGGCTACCTAGACCAACATCTACCCTCTTGTTAAGGCTCCAGCAAGATGGCTGTAGCTCAGCTCCCTTCCTCAGCTGGAACTTGGCTTACCTCAAAGCCTTGTGCCTCTACCACAGAAGACAGTGACAGTGATGGACAGAATGCCCCCAGGTGGTCCCTCTCTAGGCTGCCACGGCCCTCCATTTCTCTTGACTTTTAGATCCGTCCAACTCGTCATAAAGGACAGGTCAACCAGTTAGCTGCAAAACACTCATTCAAGAAAACAGGGGGAAATGAGATGCCATAGTCACACGGACATCCCAGCTTCCCTCAGTGCTTTTCTGGAAGGGCAAACCTAAGGAAGCAGTGCAGAGAACCCTGAAGAAAGTTGCAGCGGTCTTCTCCTTAGCTAGTATGGGAGGGAGCCAGGCAGACTTCTGTCTTTCCAATTAGTCCCTCAGTTCCTGTCCTATCTTTCCTCTTATATGTCCCCAGTAAGGAAGGCCATTGAGATGATGACTGGGGATAGCAAGGCCAAAGGTTTCCTCATATGATGCCAGGAGGGTATTATGTTCCAGTAAGGTTTGTGCCTCCACCTCCAGAGCATTAGGAAGAAACTAGCTGGACACCCTATCTCAGAATTTGCCTTTGAAGTTTTGTCCATGGAAGAGCAATATGCAAAGCTGGAGAGATGTGTCCACCATAGAAACATGAGGAAATGAGTTCGATTCCTAGCACCCACATGATACGTCACATACATAGTTGCACACTCGTAATACTGGGGCTTGGAAGGCAAAGACTGGAAGATCTCAGGTCTCATTAGCCAGCTCTCCTCACCTAGCTGAATTGGTTAGCCTCAGATCAGTGAGACACCTGTCCTAAGAAACAAGATGGATGGCTCTTGAAGTTGTCATTGGTGCACACACTTGTGCACACACACACACACACACACACACACACACACACACACACACCCCATGCATTCATTGTATTTAAATCCATTTTTGAAAGAAAAGACTGATGTATGCCTGAGGCCTCAAAATCTCTGCTTTGTTCTCACTGCAAAGATAACAGGTTCAGGGAAGAGAGATTGGCTTAAGAGATTCTGCTATACATTGAACTCAGCAAGCTTTCATCTCAGCAAAGTCTGTGTGGCTTCTTATCCAGTGCAGGAATCCCCAGAAGCAGATGTTAGATCGAGCATTCATCTTTATCTGTGGTTATGAAATAGAGATATTGACCAAAAAAGTCCACTAAAAACTAAAATTGCAATTTGATATAGGAGGGCAATAAATTTTCTTTATTAGGAACAAATTGGTTTTTCAACATTTAAAATTAACTCAGTGATGAGGTAGCTTGATCATGCACCTGGGTCCCCAACACCAGACCTGGTCTTCCCCAAACTCCCCACCCCCTTTCCTGTCTCTCTTGTTCCGATTTCCTTCTGGCCATTGTCTCCAGATTTTCACTCAGGATTGGGTTGGTGGCATGTGTACGTCATCCTTTTTCCCTGAACCACAGCTTGGGGGCTTGTCAAAGTACATGTGGCAGAGTCAGAGGAAAGTGTTCCTGGTCAGTCTGCCGTGCTGTCTCCAGACACAAGGGAGCTTCAGTGGGAGCTTGTGTGTGAGCCTGTGAGGCTGTTCTCCTCAGAACTCTCCCAGAAGGCACTGTTTTGCATCCCCATGTTGGACACATCTCAGAGAAATCCACTCTGCAAGCTCCACGAACACCAGTCTGGACTATCTGCACCTCCTTGCTGCCTTCTTTAACAAATTTCTTAACATGAAATGAACTTTTAAGTTTTCCATTCCTGTCTCTTTCTGGCCTCAAATTATTTCAGATCTCAGCCCAGCTGGTGATAGTGTGCAGGATTTAATAGCTGGGAGATTAGCACAGTGAAGTTAAGCCTCTCTGTCAGTCTACAACTTGCTCTTTGCCACCATAAGCAAATGTCATCAGAGCAATGGACCTCTTGCTTCTCTGAGGTCAGCACCTGCAGCCAGGCTTGTCTAATGCCTTCTTGTAAGGTCAGGACTGGGACTTATAGGATTTTGCCTAGGATTCTTGGCCTTTATCATAGGAAGTGTAGTAGCACTCGGTCACACAATGGCACTGTGACACTAACCATCTCTCTAGACTCTATCATGTACCCGGGAACAGGGGTGTGGGCTATTGCATCCCATCCCCTATCCAGTGAAAACTATTGGCATGTGGAGATTGTAGGTTTATGAGAAAATTCCCACTTTTATTAGTATCAGATTTAAAGTGTGTGTGTGTGTGTGTGTGTGTGTGTGTGTGTGCACGCGCGCCAGCTGTAGAGGTGCATGCTTATAATCCCAGCTCTAGAGAGGGAAAACAGCAGGTAGAAGGGACTAGCCAACCACCTGGTTTACTTGGTGAGCTCCAGGCCAGTGAGAAACCCTGTCTCAAAACAAACAATCAAACAAGTAGATAAATAAGCAAACAAATACAAAAAAGCTGGAGGAGTGACACCTGATGTTGCCCTTGGCCTCTGCATACATGTGTATGCACGTATGTGCATACACACACATACAGATTTAATAGTTTTTTTTTAGGAAAGTGCAGGAATATTGATTAGCAAAACATGATGCGTTCTTAAGAACTGTGACAACTGCTGGCCCAGCTTGTGTTGAAGTCGCCTCTGAACTCCTGCAGCCCCTCTCTTCTGATAAGGGCTTGAAAGTTACCCTGAGACGAATCATTCCAGAGCATTCTCCAGAGAGAGGTAGTTCCAGTCCATATCTTTCTCCAGTGTTGGCCAGTGTAAAATGCCAGTGTTTGTTGACTTAGAGATTAATTATTAATGGTATGGAAGCTTATTAATTTTTTAGAATTTTTCCTCTTTGGGTGCATGCCTGACTCCCTATAGAGAGTGTAAGATTCTATGCAGCTGCTCCACATCAAAGCCACCCACTGTCACCCAGGGTGTTATCTTGTTCTGTGCAAGCTGGCTGCATATGTTGACTCTACGTTTTTTAATCTGGCATTTTCCAGTTCAACTGTACATGTCAGGCTCTGGAGACAGAATCCATTAGATACTGGCTGAAACCAGCCAGGACCTTGTGGCATCATAATTTGTTATCTCTATGGTAGACTTTCCCAGTAAGAAATTACAGAAGTACACATTCTAAAGGATTCAAAAAGGGGAAAACACCATCAACAAGAAGAAAGATTTCTGTGTGCTCCTTTCAACTTCTGAAAGAATTTGCATATCCATCTAATTATCTCAGTTTCTTCAATCACTCTTGTATTTTAGCAGATAAAATCAATAGGTAACTTCTCAATCATCCTTAATCGATATACTTGATAATAATGAACACAAGAGATGGTTCAGTCTGTGACGTGCTTGGTGGATAGCATGAAGAGCTGAGTTTCGATCACACCCATGCACATGCCTGCATTCCTAGTCATGGAAGGCAGAGACAGGAGAATTCCTGGGACTTGCTAGCCAGCTAATCTTTTCCACTTGGTGAACTCCAGGTTCAGTGAGAGACCATGTCTCAAAAGGTAAAATGGAGCCAGGCTGTGGTGGTGCACACCTCTAATCCCAGCACTCAGGAGGCAGAGGCAGGTGGATCTCTGTGAGACAAAGGCCAGCCTGGTCTACAGAGCGAGTTCCAGGACAGCCAGGACTATGCAAAAGAGACTTTGTCTCAAAAATAAATAAATAAAAAATAAACAAAAACAAAAATAAAGATGGAGAGTGGTAGGAAAAGACAACTAATGTTGACCTCTGGCCTACACACACACACACACACACACACACACACACACACACACACACACGAACACATACATATACATACATACAAACACACACATAAGAGACAGACAGACAGACAGAGGCAACAAGGAAGGGAGAAACACAAAGGGTAATTTTTCAGGTAAATAAAAGCACGTGAGCCAGTTTAGATTAGTAAGAGCTCCCTGTAACACTGAGGCCACCCAGCAAATGCAGATCAAGCCTCTAGTGTATCAGGCATGTGCTGAGCTGCAACTATGAAAATCACTTGGACTTGAGCTTTGCTTCATGCTAAAAGCCTTTCTCAATAACATGTTTTCTCCCCACTTTCCTAACTTAGGATACAAGGACCTTGCACAAGGCATCATTCTGAAAAAGATCAATCCTATTGCATGGAAGGCCAGGGCATTGACTTGCATACATGTTGGAATAGCTTTTTAAACACAGTCAGTCAATGAATTTGCTTCCATTGTGCAGGTGAAATCTTTTTTATAATGATAGTTAATTGGGCCCACAGATACTCACTTGTTCTTTTCCAGACATTCCAGTACTCGGGGAAGAGGGAGAGGAAGAATTTGCTACAATTACTGCCAAGCCTTGTTTTTAAAAGAGTTTTTAAAAGCGTTCTCCTAGCTAAAAGAATTCAATTGAGGACAATTTAGATATGTGAAGAATAGACAACTGAGCTGTCTGATCCTAAAGTTGGCTTCATACAGATGTAGTCTGGGGTCTGCATTACAAATGAAATGTCAAGGGGTGAGAAGCTATCTGTTGTACTGGTGGTCAGTCACTCACGTGTTTCCCAGCCTGGACACTCACAGATGCATTAGGAAGAAATAAGATTGCAAGACCCTAGGGCCACCTTGATTTGAACTTCTAAGTGCCAGGCATGTGCAGTTCAGTTGATACTGTTTCATGTGCACTGGCTAGAGTACTGCTTGTCACGGTCTCTCTCAGCAGTGACCAGGACTGTCTGGTTTCCCTTCTCTAAGCCTAGATCCTACTTGCCTTTCCCGATGCAAGTTTACTTGTTTTACTGTGTTTACTTGAGTCCCTTTGAATTGACGTGAAATAGTATGCACAGGCCATGTAAATAGAGGATCTGAAAATTCCCTGATACTCAAGATACATCTACCTCAAGATACTTTAACTAGTAACTACTTTAGCAACAAGTACTTTCCTTGTGACAGAGACTGTAATGTTTATGAAAATAATTCACACGCTTTCTTACATTGTCTAAGCTTCTTTGGCAGTAAGGCCAAGGTCACATGATGGTTCTATAGCAAAGCTATAGAGGTGCTCCTTTGTCCCTGTTTTCCTGAACCCAAATGACACATGCTGACATAATCAAGGTACAAAATGGGGTGCCCCCCACCCCTATCCTTGAGTTACTGTGTTTGAGGGTGCTCAGTAAGCCAAAGTGGGCGGAGGGTGCTCCCCACCTGATCTTTGAGTTAGTGTGTTTGAGCGTGCTCAGTAAGCGGAAGTGGACAGGTGGAGGAAGCAAGAAATGAGCCTCTGTGTTAAACCACCAAGAGTTCGGGTTGGAATCCAGAGGGATAAGCTACCTGCCACTCCTTAGCTCATTTGGCCCTGAACTTTACTCTCTCAGTGTTTATCTGTGCTTCCAAAACAGCCCTGTTGCCTATGATTGACGTGGGATTATTGACCTCAGTTTCATTAAAAATACAAAATCTTCCAACGTTTTGGATGTGGTGAAAGTCAAGTGTTGACTTATTCTCACAAAGAAAAACTGTTACCTGCATTAGAATTGATGGGTTCTTTGTGGTTTTGATGTCACACTACATTGTAATGAGCAGGTGTTTGACAATGCCTCTAATCACTTGGCAGTTTTCAGTCCTTCTTCTGCCATCTAGAAAAGAGTTTGGAACCTTGTTCTTCCATATTACCTCCTTCTCCAATATATCTCTTTGTCCAGATATATATTTTTTAAATATATGTTCATGTTTATGTATGTGAAGGTGTGAATGTGGAGGACAGAGGACAACCTTCCACAGAAACACTGTCCACTTCCTTTGAGATGGCATCTCTCATAGCCTGGAGCTCACCAATTACTCTAACCCATCAGGGCAGCAAATCCCATGGATTCTTTTGTTTCTGCCTCCCAGCTTTGGGGTTATGAGCATGTGCCACCATATTTGGCTTTTTTAAATGTGGGCTCTGAAGATTGGATTTAGGTCCTCATGCTTTTGAAAACAAGGACTTTATCAATGGAGACACATGCCCCAGCACCTGCCCAAGTACTTTTAAAAGAACCCATAAAAGGTATATCTGCTCTGCTTAGGTGTGAGTTTGATAGCAGAAGCTGATTTGTATCAAAACTATCTGGCTTTATCCAAGGTGAAATCCACACTTATACTACATATCTGACTTTGAACCACAGTGACACTGTAGTAGACACACTCAGGGCAAACAAGAATGGGATAACAGTATGTATGGGCAGTCTTGTGAATAGACCCAGTATATATGGGTAGACTTGTGAATAGACCCAGTATATATGGGCAGACTTGTGAATAGACCCAGTGTATATGGGTAGACTTGTGAATAGACCCAGTTTCAAGCAGGTACTTGTGTAATGGTCAGCCTGAGAATGGATTTCAAATATGTTTTGTATTTGTGACCTACCACTCAAAGGAAACAGCCATGCATGTGACAGTTTTCACATACCAGATACCATCTCACTCCAGTCATAATGGGCATGGTCAGGTCTATGATTTATAGACTTATGTGTTTGCTACTACCTATGGCCTTTCATACACAGAGACATGCACTCACCTTGTATCCATACATATTTGATAAAAGCATAATTGCAGAAACCGAGAGTCTCAACTTCATTCTGACTGTGTGAATAGATGGTGCTGCACAATCAATATCTAGAATGAAGTGTACTTCTGCTCAAAGAACAGGCAGATCTAGAGAATGCAACATATTACATTTCAGGTACAGGAGGGATCATTGGATTTCTCTAGATTTGCAGGTGAATAGATTATTTTATCATTTATAAATTATTTCAAAATCAAAATTTGATGCTACTGAAAATACCACACTACTCAATGCAGAAAGGGTTTTTGTTTGTTTGTTTCTTGTAATATTCTTTTTTTTTCTGTAGATCAGGCTGGCCTTGAACTCACAGAGATCTGCCTAGCTCTACCTCCCAAGTGCTGGGATTAAAGGCATGTGCCACAACTGCACAGAGTCTTTTCTTTTCTTTTTTTTTTTCCTTTTTTATTTATTATATTTGTGTTTTAATTTTACACATCAGCCATGGGTTCCTCTGTCCTCCTCCCTCCTTCCCCCATCCCCACCTTACCCCAAGCCCCTCCCCTCCATTCCCATCTCCTCCAGGGCCAAGACTCCCCTGGGGATTGATTTAAACCTGGTAGATTCAGTATAGGCAGGTCCCATCCCCTCCTTCCAGACTGAGCAAAGTGTCCCTGTGTAAGCCCAAGGTTCCAAATAGCCAGCTCATGCACTAAGGACAGGTCTGGGTCCCAATGCCTGGGTGCCTCCCAAACAGTTCAAGCTATTCAATTGTCTCACTTATCCAGAGGGTCTGCTCCAGCTGGGGGCTCCACAGCCTTTGGCTCATAATTCATGTACTTTAATTCATTTGGCTATTTGTCCCTGTGCTTTTCCAATCTTGGTCTCAACAATTCACACTCTTACAGTGCCTCCTCTTTCTTGACAATTTGATTTCTGGAGTTCCACCTGGGACCTGGCCAAGGATCTCTGCATCCACTCCCATCAGTTATTGGATGAGAGTTCCAGCTCCACTGTTACTGTGTTTGGCCATCTGATCACCAGACTAGGTCAGATCAGGCTTTCTCTCGACAATTGCCAGCAGTCTACAGAAATTATTGTGGATTTCAGGGGATCTCTCCAGCACTCTGCCTATTCCTGTTCTCATGTGGTCTTCATTTATCATGGTCTGTTATTCCTTGTCCTCCCTTTCTGTTCTTGATCCAGCTGGGATCTCCTGCTCCCCTAAGCTTTCTTTCCCTCAAAACTTGCCCTTCATTACTCCCACTGTCGTCTAGGTTGTTCATGTAGATCTCATCCATTTCTCTGTCATTGGGTGATCCCTGGGTCTTTCCTAGGGTCCCATTTTTTAGGTAGGCTCCCTGGAGTTGTGTAGCAATCTAGTCATCTTTGTTTTACATCTAGTATCCTCCTATGAGTGAGTACATACCATGTTTGTCCTTCTGAGTCTGGATTATCTCATTCAGGATGATTTTTTCTAGATCCATCTATTTGCCTGCAAACCTCATGATGTCATTGTTTTTCTCTTCTGAGTAGTACTCCATTGTGTATATGTACCATATTTTCTTTATCCATTCTTCAGTTGAAGGGCATCTAGGTTGTTTCCAGGTTCTGGCTATTACAAACAATGCTGATATGAACATAGCTGAGCAAATACTCTTGTGGTATGATTAAGCATTCCTTAGGTATATGCCCAAGAGTGCTACAGCTGGGTCTTGGGGGAGATGGATTCCCAATTTTCTAAGGAAGTGCCATATTGATTTCCAAAGTGGCTGTACAAACTTGCATTCCCACCAGCAGTGGAGGAGAGTTCCCCTTGCTCCACATCCTCTCCAGCATAACCTCTGTGTTTTTGATCTTAGCCACTCTGACAGGTGTAAGGTGGTATCTCAGAGTCATTTAGATTTGCATTTACTGGATAATTAGGGATGTTGAGCAATTCCTTAAATGTCTTTCAGCCATTTGAACTTTCTCTGTGGAGAATTCTCTGTTTAGTTCTATAGCCCACTTCTTAATTGGACTGTTGGGCATTTTGATGTCAATTTCTTGAGTTCTTTATATATTCTGGATATAGGCCTCTGTCAGATGTGGGGTTGGTGAAGACCTTTTCCCATTCTGTAGGCTGTTGCTTTGTCTTGTTGACTGTATCCTATGATCTACAAAAGCTTCTCAGTTTCAACAGGTCCCATTGATTGATGGTTTCTCTCAGTGTCTGTGCTACTGGTGTTATATTTAGAAAGTGATCTCCAGTGCCAATGCATTCAAGACTACTTCCTACTTTCTCTTCTATCAAGTTCAGAGTAAATGGATTTATTTTGAGGTCTTTGATCCACTTGGACTTAAGTTTTGTGCATGGTGACAGATATGGATCTATTTGCAGCCTTCTACACATTGACATCCAGTTATGCCAGCACCATTTGTTGAAGATGCTTTCTTTTTTCCATTGTACAGTTTTGGCTTCTTTGTCAAAAATTATATGTTCATATGTGTACAGGTTAATGTCAGGATCTTCAATTCGATTCCATTGGTCCACATGTCAGTTTTTATGCCAATACCAAGCTGTTTTTATTACGGTAGCTCTATAGTAGAACTTGAGGTCGGGGATCATGATGCCTCCAGAGGTTGTTTCATTGTACAGGATTCTTTTGTCTATCCTGGGTTTTTTGTTTTTCCATATGAAATTGAGTATTATTCTTTCCAGATCTGTGAAGAATTGTGTTGGTAATTTGATGGGGATTGCATTGAATCTGTAGATTGTTTTTGGTAAGATTACCATTTTTACTATGTTAATCCGGCCTATCCATGAGCATGGGAGGTCTTTCCATTTTCTCACATCTTCTTCAATTTCTTAAATTGGGGACTTAAAGTTCTTGTCATATAGGTCCTTCACATGATTAGTTAGAGTAACCCCAAAGTATTTTATATCATTTGTGGCTATTGTAAAGGGTGATGTATCTCTGATTTCCTTCTCAGCCTGTTTGTCTATTGTATATAGGAGGGCTACTGATTTTTTTGAGTTGATCTTATATCCTGCTATGTTGCTGAAGGTTTTTATTAGCTGTATCAGTTCCTTGGTTGAATTTTGGAGGTCACTCATGTATACTATCATGTCATCTGCAAATAGAGAAAGCTTGACTTCTTCCTTTCCAATTTGTATTCCCTTAATCTCCTTATGTTGTGTTATAGCTCTTGCTAGAACTTCAAGTACTATATTGAATAAGTATGGGGAGAGGGGACAGCCTTGCCTTGTTCCTGATTTTAGTGGTATTGCTTTGAGTTTCTCTCCATTTAATTTGATGTTGGTTGTTGGCTTGCTGTAAATTGCCTTTATTATGTTTAGGTATGTTCCCTGTATTCCTGATCGCTCCAAGACCTTTATCATGAAGGGGTGTTGGATTTTGTCAAATGCCTTTTCTGCATCTAGTGAGATATCTTGTGGTTTTTTTCTTTGAGTTTGTTTTTATGGTGTATTACATTGAGGGACTTTTGTATGTTGAACCACCCTTGCATCCCTGGGATGAAGCTTACTTGATCATGGTGGATAATTGTTTTGATATGTTCTTGGAGTCTGTTTGCCAGTACTTTATTGAGTATTTTTGCATCAATGTTCATGAGCGAGATTGGTCTGTAGTTCTCTTTCTTTGTTGCATCTTTGTTTGGTTTAGGAATCAGGGTAATTGTAGCCTCACAGAGGAGTTTGGTAATATTCCTTCTGCTTCTATTGTGTGGAACAATTTAAAGAGTATTGGTATTAACTCTTCTTTGAAGATCTAGTAGAATTGTGCAGTGAAACCATCTGGTCCAGGGCTTTTTTTTTGGTTGGGACACTTTTAATGACTGATTCTATTTCCTTAGGGGTTATTGGACTATTTAAATGCTTTATCTGGTCTTGATTTAACTTAGGTATTTGGTACCTATCTAGAAAATTATCCATTTCTTTTAGATTTTCCAGTTTTGTGGAGTAGAGGCTTTTGAAGTATGACCTGATGATTCTCTAGATGTCCTAATTGTCTGTTGTTATGTCCCCCTTTTCATTTCTGATTTTGTTAATTTGGATGCTCTCTCTGTGTCTTTTGGTTAGTTTGAATAAGGACTTGTCTATCTTGTTGATCTTCTCAAAGAACCAACTCTTTGTTTCATTAATCCTTTGTATTCTTCTCTTTATTTCTATTTTATTAATTTCAGCTCTCAATTTGATAATTTCCTGGCGTCTGTTCCTCCTGGGAGACTTTGCTTCTTCCTGTTCAAGGGCTTTCAAGTGTGCTGTCAAGTCACTAGCATGAGATTTCTCCAGCTTCTTTACGTGGGCATTCAGTGCTATGAATTTCCCTCTTAACACTGCTTTCATAGTGACTCTAGGAAGTCTTTAATTTCTTTCTTTATTTCTTCCTTAACCTATTGGTGATTCAGTTGAGCATTATTCAGTTTCCATGAGTTTGTAGGGTTTCTGTAGTTTTTTCTGTTGTTGAAATCTAACTTTAAACCATGGTGGTCTGATAGAACACAGGAGGTTATTCCAATTGTTTTGTATCTGTTGAGATTTGCTTTGTGGCCAAGTATGTGGTTCATTTTAGAGAAGGGGTGCTGAGAAGAAGGTATATTCTTTTTTGTTTGGGTGGCATGTTCTGTAGATATCAATTAAGTCCATTTGAGTCATAACATCAGTTCAGTCCATTATTTCTCTGTTGTTTCAATTTGGCAGATCTGTCCAGAGGTGAAAGTCGGGTGTTGAAGTCTCCCACAATTAATGTGTGGGGTTTTATATGTGATTTAAGCTTTAGTAATGTTTCTTTTACATATGTGGGTGCCCTTGTGTTTGGGGCATAAATGTTCAGAATTGAAACTTCATCTTGGTGGATCTTTCCTGCGATGAGTATATAATGTCCTTCATCATCTCTTTTGATTGATTTTAGTTTGAAGTCTATTTTGCTGGATATTAGGATGGCTACACCAGCTTGCTTCTTAAGACCATTTGATTAGAAAGTCTTTTCCCAGCCCTTTATTCTTAGGAGTTGTCTATCTTAGAATTTGAGGTGTGTTTCTTGTATGCAGCAGAAAGATGGGTCCTGTTTCCATATCCATTCTGTTAGTCTGTGTCTTTTTATAGGTGAATTAAGTCCATTAATATTAAGGGATACTAATGACCAGTGATTGTTTGTTCCTGTTATTATTTTTATTTTTTGGTGGTAGTGTGTGTGTACTTCCCTTCTTTGGGATTTACTGCTGTGGTGTTATCTATTGCCTGTGTTTTCGAGTGTGTATCTGACTTCCTTAGGTTGGAATTTTCCTTCTAGTGCTTTCTGTAGGGCTGGGTTTGTGGATAAGTATTGTTTAAATCTGGTTTTGTCTTGGAAGGTCTTGTTCACTCCATCTATGATGATTGAAAGTTTTGCTGGGTATATTAGTCTAGGCTGGCATCCATTGTGTCTTAGTGTCTTCATTATATCTGTCCAGGTCCTTCTGGCTTTCACAGTCTCCATTGAGAAATCAGGTGTTATTCTGATGGATTTGCCTTTATAAGTCACTTGGCCTTTTTCCTTGCTGCCCTTAATATTCTTTCTTTATTCTGTACATTTAGTTGTTTAATTATTATGTGGCGAGGGGACTTTTTTGGGGGGTGTCTAGTTGTTTGGTGTTCTATAGGCTTCTTGTATCTTCATAGGCATTTCGTTCTTTAAGTTGGGAAAGTTTTCTTCTATGATCTTGTTAAATATATTTTCTGTGCCTTTGAGTTGGTATTCTTCTCCTTCCTCTATCCCTATTATTTGTAGGTTTGGCCTTTTCACGGTGTCCCAAATTTCTTGGACATTTTGGGTCATGACTTTGTTGGTTTTAGTGTTTTCTTTGACTGGTGAATCTATTTCTTCTAACGTATCTTCAACACCAGAGATCCTCTCTTCCATCTCCTGCATTCTGTTGGTTATACTTGCATCTGAAGTTCCTGTTCATTTACTCAGATTTTCTATTTCCAGCATTCCTTCTGCTAGTGTCTTCTTCATTTTTTCTATTTCCCTCTTCAGGTCTTGAACTGTTTCCCTCATCTGTTTCATTGCTTTTTCATGATTTTCTTTTAGGGACTTATTGTTTCCTTCTGCTTTATTTGTCCTTTCCTCTAGTTTTTTATAGCATTCTTCCCATTTTTTGTTTGTGTCTTCCTCCACTTTATTTTTGATTTCTTCTATATAAGGCTCTAGCCTCTTCATGATGTTGCTTATCAGGTTGTTTTCTTCTGCTTCTTCCATTCTGTGATGTTCAGGTCTAGCTGTTGGAGAAGGGCTAGGTTCTGGTGATGCTGTATTGCTCTTTATATTTTTGTATGTACTTCTGCTTTGATGTCTGCCCATCTCCTTGTGGATTCATTCTTGGTCTTATCAGTACACGTGGTCCAGACAGAGCTGACAGATTTAGGGAGCCTCTCTCTGGTCCAGATGGAAGCTCTGGGCCGGATGGGAGCTCTGGTCCAGATGAGAGTGCTGGCTGGATGGGAGCTGGGGGCTGGACTCTGAGTCTCAGGAAGTCCCTGGGGTCTCCTTATCTTGTCCAGATGGGAGCTCCTCTTGTCCAGATGGGAGTTCCCAGGCGGATGGTACCTGGGGGCTCTGGTCCAGATGAGAGTTCTGGGGCAGGATGGAAGCTGGGGACTGGTTTCTAAGTCTCTGGAAGTGACTGGGGTCTCTCTGGTCCAGATGGGAGTTTCAGGGCGGATGGGAGCTGGGGGCTGGTCTCAGAGTCTCAGGAAATGGCTGGGTGTGGGGGCAGGGTGTGGAGATTGCAGGGTCTGCCTGCAGTCTTGGAAAAGGGGAGCCTTCCTGCAGGGCTGCAAATGGCCAGAAACTGGGGCCAAGTTGGGCAGGTCTTCCAGGGATAGCTGGTGCCCAGGGGTGGGTCCTAGAGGCGGGTGCCTCTCTGACTGTAACCCCAGGCACTCACCCCTGGTCCAGATGGGAGTTCCAGGGCAGGTTGGGGGGGGGGCTGGTTCCTAAGTCTCTGGAAGTGGTTGGGGTCTCTGCCAGACGGGTGTGGGGGCAGGGCATGGAGGTTGTTGGGTTCACCGGAGGGTCTTGGAGAGGGGGAACCTTACTGGTGGGGATGGGGGGAGGGTCCTGCCCTATGGCCAGAACCTGGGGCCCAGTTGGGCAGGTCTTCCCAGGAATGGCTGGTGGCCAGGAGTGGGGCCTAGAGGTGGGTGCCTGTCTGACTATAACCTCAGGCACTCACCTCTCTGTTTCTTGTAATATTCTTATAAAACTCTCCAGAAAAAAGATGTCTATTGTTTTCAATGGAAATTCTGAAGTTAGTGACAGCTTAGTCTGTAGCAGAGGCTGTGGCTTGGTGGAGGAGTGCCAGCCTGGCATACGCACCACAAAAAGTAACTGGTTAACTGAGGTTGTAGCACGCAGTCCCAACGGATCCATCTACAATAGAGCCCTGCACCCGAGATTCAGAGGTCTTTATAGAAAGGGGGTAGAAAAATTTAAGAGCCAGAGCTGCTGAGAGTTTGCTCTACGATGTGTCTTCTAGAAATGTCAGAACCTGCATCCATAAATTCTCACCCACAGCTGCCTAAACATGACCTAACAAGAGTGACAGCAATAGCCATGGTGAAGGGCTTGTGGGAAGTGCTCAACCCTAGACAAAGAGCCACAGGCAACTAAGAAAAGCTGAGAGTAGGAGAAATATCCTCCCCAGGGAAGGGCACACCAACTGATTACCCAGTACCAAAGCCTGAAAACATGCACACCAGTGACATCAAACAGACTGAGCAGGATCTATGTGTATCCTTAGGAGTGTGTGAGTATGTGTGTAACAACAATTAAAAAGAGGCTATGAATTTGAAGGAGAGCAAGGGGAAGTAAACGGAAGGCTTTCAAGGAAGGAATGGAAAGGAGTCATAGTGTAATTATATTCTAATCTCAAAAAATAGAAAATAAATTGAAAGATTAAATTACTGGGCTGATGTGTAAAACAATGATGGAACATGTACTTAGTACATGAGTTCCTAGCACATGCATGTGCACACACACACACACACACACACACACACACATACACACACACAGAAAACATAACAAAGATGAAAATAATAATTTACATTTATGTAATATCTCTTGCCAGGCATCATGGCACATAGGCAGAGGCAGGCAGATCTCTGCGAGTTTGAGGCCAGCCTGGTCTAAGTAGCAAGTTCCAGCCAGTCATGGCTATGTAGTGAGACTTTGTCTCAAAAACATTTTTTTTTTTTTTGAAAAATCATCCTTCTTTGTTTCTTTAAAAATCCAAAAATATATAGGTTTCCTTGCTTACCCAGCCCTCAACATACCCTAACAAAGAAAGTGTTTGCTGTGTGTGCTTTGGGGGGCAGTTGGGGGGCAATCTAGGGTGGTGGTAGTATTTTTGAGACAAGATCTCTTTGACTGGAATCTTGGTTACTATGTATCCCAGGCTGGCCTCAGACTTACAAGGATCCCCCACCCAACCTCTCAAGGGCTAGGATTACATCCATGGACCACCGTGCCTGGGTTTGGTTGTGTTTTGGTAGTAAGTGGAGTGGTAGTATTCCCAACCTGCTGATTTGGAACCTCAGCTTTTCACATCAACTGAATCAGTTATCTTCTGCCCCGCTGCCCATCAATACATCCATACACAAATTTCATTCAACAAGGATGTATTTCTTAGATCATCAGCATTCCAAATTCCATTTAAGGAATTCTTTGAGATATTGGATGCCACATTCGGTGTTTAGTCTCACAGCACATTAACTCATGACACAAATCCTAAGTAAATATTATTCTCCCGTCTTAAGAATGGCAGAAGTGTCCACATACATATAGCAGTCACTGGTGATTTTCACAGTGAACGGGACAGACATTGTCTTTTCTCTGAGGCACTTAAAGCCTTACAGAAAACACAAGAAACAAGCCATGTGAAGGCAATGAATGAGGAAGGGTGGGATGCCAGGGAGCCCAGAGAAAATGACCTTGGCCAGGACCAGCAAAGCTCCTCAAGAGGCAGAATCAAGGTGGAGATGTGAGTGGACAATTGAGTGTTAGCTAGAAAAGATGAGGGGAGGGCTGAGGGAAAGCCCATCTCATCAGCCAGGGATCAAGAAAGAACATGGTGTGTTTAAAAACCTAGAAGTCCAGAGCGACTTGAGGCTGGAGAGCAGGACAGAGGGTGTGGACTAAGGCTGGGAAGTTGTACCAGAGCCAGATGCTGACAGTCAGTCCTGAAGCTTGGATGGGTACCTCACTCCATGGCCATGGAGAACGGAAAGTTACTAGAGAGTGGGGGGCCAGAGCAAGTGTGTGTCACAGGAGACTGCTCCACAGAGGTATCTGCCCTTGGCACCATCACTGGGAGCTGTGCCAGGGCAGACTTACACAGCCAGTGTAAAGAACTGCTGCATTGCAGGGAAGCGAGGGGGTGCATGTGGTGGTTCTGGGGACCCAGGCAGACAGCCTAGATGGTGACAGCTCCCAGAGAGGTTTAAGAAGGGCTGCAGAGCTGAAGGAGAGGCCACACCTGTGTCCTCTCTTCTCCAAGTGTCCAGTTCCTCACTGTGACTAGGCATAGAATACTGCAGCCCAACATGATGGCCCATGCCAGCTCTCTTCTTGTATTATCAGGATAGGAAAATACCAGGATAGGAAATGTCTCCTAGCCCAGCTCTGAAAATCACTAAGATGATCCTCTAAGGAAAGCAAGAAGGGGATAAGAGAGGAAGGGGAAGGAGAGCGGGAAAGAGAAGGGAGAGGCAAAGGGGGAAGAGAGGGGAGATGAAGGAAGGAAGCATGGTGGCATCTTCCATGCTGATATTAGCCAGTCCCTGGTCCTAGTAACGCTGCATTACCAATGTAACTTTGTGATTTCTCATCATATCCAGAGCATTATGCTGTGTGCTTCTGGCATACCATTGTCCTTCATTCCTGGAACAAACCTGTGTTGTTGGCACTGGTACTTTAAGGACTCCTGCTCTGGAAAAAAAAATAGATTTAAACAGGCAGCACAGTATCTAGTCCAGTGCTACAGAGCAGGTAGTGCTGTAGCAAGGCTTTTAGGCAAGATGTATCTGTTTCCAGTTCCTGGCCTTAAGCTCTCCAGCTGCTCTGATAAGAGCAGGAGACCCAGGACATGGGCATGTCATTCCACGGGTCATTGGCAGCTCACTGCTGGGAACCTAGGACATGGGCATGTCATGCCATGGGTCATGGGCTGGCAACTGGTGCTTCTGAAAGTGTGAAGCTGCCATAATTAAGGAAGGCTTCTTGAAGAAAGAACCAAGTGAGTGCCAGGAAAGATGCAAAGCTACACAGAGAAACCCTGTATCGAAAAACAAAAAATCAAAAACAAAAACAAAAAACAAAAACAAAGTGAAGTTCTTAATGACGCAATGTGAAATAGAAGAGGAGGTCCCGACCTATTGAGTGAATGAGGTTCTTGGAGCTGCTGACAGCAAATAAAACAGCAAGTCCCCCACGTTACTCTGTTAAAACCCACCCATCAGAGAACCTCATATGGAGTTCTTACATTTATTCACCACATTGCTGTATGCCAGGAAAACCATAATTAGTGATTCCAGCCAGGAGCTAAACCTTGCATTTTACAGCCAAAGAGAGCTGAGTCTCTTTAAATGGAGACCTTGACCTCCTTAAGTCTTCTCCCCAGGGGGAAATAGGAAGTGGGAAAGAGATAGCATCCCCACTGGGCCTGAATCTGTCATGAACACAGACAACAACCCCCACCCCAGACTTTTGGATCTGCAGGGGCCACAATCAATCAGGAGCCTGCCTGGTGCCAGGCTATCAGCTACCATCATACCAAGTACTGCCTGAGGTCTCTAGGCATGGGCATGGGAGAGAGGAAAGGCAACAACTTCATGCCATCCCTTAAGGCTAGGATGGGCAATATTCAACCTAGCACCACCTGTGACCCAGTCAACAGCCTGGCGCTGGGCAGCTAGGCATCGCTGTGATGAGAGAGTACAGGATGGGGTGGTGGAAGAGAGGGGGAGGCAGAATGGTGGGCTGGGGAGAGAGGCGGATCTACAGAGGTGAGGGTAGTGAGGAATATGCTGACATGAATGGACAGCTGGCCACCAGAGCCCAGGAATATGCATGGGCCTGGGCTATGACCAAGGCCCAAGTCTTGATGTGGGGCCCTCATGTAAGCAGAGCAGGGGGGGCCTGTATTGATCTGTGGCTCCTGTCCTCACTGGGGGCTGTGCAGGGGCCTATAATGGAGCCACACTGGTATCAGAGGGCCCTGTTGCCATGGGGGACATATCAATCTGGGCAGCCTGCATGGCCACCTGGGTCCATAGTGACAAACTGGGCTGCTGCTGAGGACCATGTCTGGGTCCATGGTCCTGCCATAGCTAGGGTCTGTGTTGATGTCCCTGGCCCACATTGCCGCCAGAGCCCACATGGATGCCCAGGGTCTGGGCCCCAACCTGTGATGGTGTTGGTGTCCAAGGACTATACTGCTGCTGGAGCCAGGCTGATTTGGGTGGCTAGTGCTGTCAGCTGGGGTCATGATATCATCCAGACCAGGGCTGTGACTGAGGGCCATGTCTGGGTCCATTACCTGCGCATGGTCCCCTGCCGCATCCAGGGTCTGTGTTGATGGATGTGGCTCCTGAGACTATTGAAGACCATGTGGATGCCAGGTCTTCCTGATGACATCCCGGCCCAGGCTGCTGCCAGGGTCTGCAATGATGTCCGTGGCCCATGTTGCCACCTTAAGCCACATAGATGCCTGTGGTCTGGGCCATATCCTCTGGCTATGAGGGCATCTGAGGGCCATGCTGGTCTGAGTGGCCTGCTCTGTCACCTGGGGCCATGGTGTCCTCTGGGCCAGGGATGCTGCAGAGGGCCATGTCTAAGTCCTTGGCCCTACAGCAGCCAGGATCTGAGTTAATATCCAGGGCTCCTGTTGTCACCTAGAGCCATCTGGAGGACCAGGGTCTGGTCAGCCACCTCAGGCCATGTCAGTGTCTGAGAACTGTGCCACACTCAATGTCATCCTGATCTGGGTGACCAGTGCTGCCACCTGGAGCCATGGAGACTTCCAAACACACTCACTGCCTAGGGTATGTCTGGGTCCATGGCCCTGCAGAAGTTTAGGTCTGGGGTTGTGTCCATGGTTCCAGTTGCCACCAAGGGCTCTGCAGATGCCCCGGGGTCTGGCCAGGCACCTGGGACCATGTTGATGCCTGGGAGCCATGCTGCTCCTGGGGCTGTGTGGATCTGAGGGGCCTGTGCACCCACCAGGGCCATGGTGGCATCTGGGGCAGAGCTGTTGCTGAAGGCCATGTCTGGTCTGTGGTCCTGCTGCAGCTGAGGTCTCTGGTGATGTCTATGGCTGGTGTTAGCAGGGGGATCACTGGAACCATGCTGTGCTGAGCCAGCCCTGGCTGGCCCTGGGATGGTTGGTCCTGCCCCTCAATGGATATTTCAGCAGGGGAGCTAGCCCTATCCCTCAAGAAAGAGCTCACACCTGTACTCTAGAAAGATGGTTCCACCCCTCACCATAGACATGCACCTCACCTGGGAAGCACACTAGAGCTGACCCTGTGGTTGGGGACACAGGCGAGTCATCATTGAGGGCATGAGGTCAAGAGAGTAGACCTGCCCCACCCTTCCTCTGCCCTGTGGTGGCATGGGTGAGGGAAGAATGTTGTCCTTACCTCACCCATTACCACCTGCTGCAGGTGAGAGAGCTGGCCCTGGGGTCACAAAGCAGCAGGGCTAGCCCTGACTCTCAATGGCTGCAGTGGACCTCCACTTCCCATTTGGGCAGCACACTAAAGCCGACCATGTTGTTGGCGCAATCCAGAGAGATGGCTCTGCATCCTGCCTGGAGATGAATGAGGTGGACCTGGATCTGAGGGCCTGAGAGAACCGCCCAGCTCCTTGCTGTAGGCTGTATTGGGTGAGCTAGCCAAGGCAGTGCTGGAGAGCTCATCTGGGTAGTAATGATGAGGGAAAGCTAGTGAGTTGACCTACCCAGCTACCACCCAGACCCAGAACCAGGTCTACTCCAACATCCTCCAAATCTATAAACTGGTGGATTACGTGAAGGGGGCAAAACTTCAGATCCCAAACAGCAGGATCTCCATAAATAGGACAACAACAAGATGCCCAAAAGGAAGCATAGAGAGAGCCCATACTGGTGGTGTAGCAGAAACCAGAGGCCTTAAGTCAAACCAATGACTCATAACAATGACCACTTACAAGTAAAGATGTATGGACTAGAGGGTAAATTGTGACTCACTGGACCACAAACAGCTTCCAGGGCAAGATTCTGCTTTTTTGTTGTTGTTTTTTATTTTGTTTTAGTTTTTGTTTTGGTTCTTTATTTTGTTTGGTTTTGGGTTTTTTTCTTTTAACTTTGGTTTTGTTTTAGGAGGAAGTTGCAGTGGCAGAGGGCAGATGTGAGGGGACAGGGAGATAAGTGGGATCAGAATACATGATGTAAAATCCACAAAGAATCAATAAAAGTAAAAAATAAAAATAAAAATAATTAAAATTTTTCAAAAATTAATAAAAAGAAGTGGTAAAGAAAGGCATGAATGGTATGATCTTAACTCTTCTGCCTGGTGGCATCTCCTTGGGTAAATTTATGAAACTGAAGCATAGTTGAATGTGCAGGGGACATCTATGGTAATATTCTAACCCGCCCCTTGGCGCTGTCCTGCATCCTAATGTGAAAGCCTCATTTTAAGGAAAAACCCTCCCCTTTCCCTCTCTCTCTTCCGCTCTCTCTTTCTTCCCCACCATGAGTGTGTACCCTCAACCCCCCATCTCTCTCTTCCTCTCTCTCCCTTTTGTCTTTCTGTCTCTTTATTTCCAATTACTATAAACTCTTTCCTCACAAATGCAGCACCTGGGTTACAAATGGATGTCTACCTGTCACAACTGCCATGCCCACATGGTGTGTCTCACCCACCACCTGCCACTGTATCTGCCCGCCATGTTTCCTTACACTTGTGGGATACCCTCGAGGTCCCCCCTGTGCAATATATCATAACAATCTAGCTCCTTGATTTCCTTAAGAATAACAGGAGAGGGTTGGAGAGATGGCTCAGTAGTTAAGAGCACTGATTGCTCTTCCAGAGAACCCAGGTTTAATTCCCAGCACCCACATGGCACCTCACAACTGTCTATGACTCCTGCTCCAGGGGATCTGATACCCTCACACACATACATACAGGCAAAAGACAAATGTACACAGAGTACAAATAAATGAAGTAACTAAAAAAAGAAAAGAAAAGAGGCCTTTGCGCATACTTGACTGGGAGTCAAGATTCTCCTCCAGTGATAACAGTTGAGAAATGTGTACCCAGAATGGGAAGCCACACTGTGTGGAAGTAGCTTTCTCTGTCATCAGAATACTGCTCCTTGCTCCTTGTTCCTCTGAGCTGCAGACACAGAATCTCAGAGAGGTCAAGCGTAGGCAGCCACAGGAGGTAGTATTCCACCTCAGGTTTCTGGTTTGGCATCTGTGTTATCCTTTCTAAGGATAGTTCCCAGTGTTCTCTGGAACTACAGGAAAGTATCCAGTGGTCTGGAGGGAATTTCCTAAAAGGCAAAGGCCTGATCTACCACATTAAGTATTGTTAGAATGAGTGTGTGTGTGTGTGTGTGTGTGTGTGTGTGTGTGTGTGTGTGTTCATGTGTGTCTGAATTTTGCATGTCCATGATTGTGGAGGCCAGAGGAGGATACCAGTTATTTACCTCATGCACTTTCTACCTATTCTCAATAAACAGGGTCTCTGCCATTTCAGAAAGGCTGCCTGGCCATCAAGCTGCCAGAAACCACTTGTCTCTGCTACCAGTGCTGGGACTACAGGCATGTGCTGCCATCCCCAGCTCTTTACATGGGGCACTTGATATTTGACCTCAGATCAACAAGTTTGGATAACAAGTGCTCTTACCCACTGAGCAATTTCTCAGTCCCACAACCTCCCAGGATAAGAATTGTTTGTAAGGGAAAACATATGTTGACTATAATGCCAAGTCCTGGCTGCTTAGACTTAGAGAAGGTGGTTGATTGTCAAGTCTTTTCCCAATCTTTGCCTTCTCATTTAACCTCTGATCATCCTGAAGTGGTATTATCATCTTTATCCCCATGTTAGAGTAAAGAAGTTAAAAAAATTAAAAGCTGAAACTCAGAGAGTCCCAAACAACTTGCCCAAGGTCATTCAATTGAAAAGGAACTTGGATGCTATGAACCTGGACAGTATAGAAGGCACAGTAGCTGACCATGTTCTCCAGCCTCAGCGTTAAAAAAGATAAGCAGGAGATGAGCAGAAAGGAATGAGAAGGACATCCAGGCAGTGAATGTTATAGTACAGCTGCTGCTCAAACCTCAATATGTTCTTGAGCCAGGAGCTGAGGCACTAGCGTCTCCTGGTTCGGAGCTAGGTCCCAGCTTTAACTTCCCATCATGCAGGGCACCAGGAAGTAGCAGGCCTGTGGATTGCTTGTCTCTGAAGAAGGATGAAAGGCATGGAAGGAAGGAGGGCCCTGCAGTCTCCTTCTCAGATACTAGTCTCTGGGCACCCAGCAGCCATGCCATAAAGTAGAAAGGGAGCCAAGTGTGCTACACTCCGGCCTGCAAGCCATTGCACCCCACCCGTTTACCAGAGCTCTGCCTCCCATCCCTTGAAGTCTAGCACTAAGGATGTGTTATCAGAACAGGGATTACATTTTAGACCAGCAAAGTTCAGTCTTTACGTGTTTCAGCAAAGGATAGCACTTTCTGGAACACAGCCATTGAGCAGCAAGGCATGACAAACAAAAATTTGTAGATGGGCTGTGCCACCAACTTCCTTGGTACTTGTGTGTGGCTATGGGCAGGATACTTGCCCTGTCTAGGTCACAGTTAATTAACTCAGACCTGTGGTTGGCAGGTCAGTGGTTCTCTTCACTCCCCAGGGACTGAGCGACCAGTCTCTTTTCTGCCTAGTGAAGGCAGGGGTGCACAGATGAGCAGAACAGAACACACCATCCCCAATCTCTTGATCGTAACAGCAGATGAGCCTCAAATGATCCCATGAGTATAAGAAAAATTACAGTGTGATAAGTAGTAGGCATGGAGACATGTGTGTTGCTAAAAGACAAATCCAAGTCTGGAGAGATCAGAGACCCATTTGCTACAAAGCCAAGGATGTCATGGACAGCCTCTAGTATGTGGACAGTGTGTGCAAAGACAGAGTATGCCAAAGTGAGGAGAGGTCAGCTCTTCCCAGCTAAGGCCCCAGCAGAGGATCTTGGGGGTAGAGCATGGCACCTGGTGCAGCACACACAGCCACTCCATCAGCTCTAAAGTTGGTGGAATGCTTGCCTAGCAAGTACCAAGCCTTGCCTCCACCCCTTAGCAGCATATAAACTGGGCATGCTTGTACAGGCAGAAGGGTCAGACATTCAAGGTCATGCTTGGCAACCTAGTGAATATGAGGACAGACACAGGATACATGAGACCTTGTCTCAAAAAAATAAAATGAAATAACTAAACCTCTTTCCAGGATCAGCTCTGGGTCATTTCCCATCTAGTCCTAAGGCTAAAGTTATCTCACTTTGTTCTGAGGCTGAGAACTATGAGTGTTTTTTACAAAGCAGTTAGTCATATGATGCATGAAGTCCTCTGCCTTTTCTGTTGACATTTCCTGTGTATTTGAATCACATCATCCCTTGGTTGATTGAAGGTATCTCTTGGTGGGATGACTTGGGAAGAGTCAGCACTGGGCTGCTTCTCACCACTGTCCCCTGTAAATGGCAGGGACTTCAAGCATGCCCAAAGAAACTGTAGCCAAGGATGTCCCCCATGGGGAAAACGTTCAAGGCCAGTCCTCCAGGGGCCCCTCAGGCCACAGAGGAAGTTCCCAGCCAAGGTATCTTGATACATTGGGTCTGGAGAAAAGGCTCGAATGGGAAAGGGTGCTTACTGACCTCACAAAGGATCTGAGACTGGTTCTCAGCACCTACCATGAGCATTTCACAACTCCAACTCCAGGACATCTGACACCTTTCTGATGCAAGCACTTGCACATATGTGGCATTCTCTCTCTGCCTCTGTCTCTCTCTATCTCTCTGTCTCTCTGTCTCTCTCTGTCTCTCTCTCTCTCTCTCTCTCTCTCACTCTCACACACACACACACACACACACACACACATACACATAAAAATTAAATTGTTTTTAAAAGATACAGATGGATCTGGATAGTGAAATTCTTCCCCTCTCTCAACTTTCTTTCAAAACTCCATCCTCAGACATGAGAAAAGTGAAGCACACAGATTTGTCTAAGGAAGCCTATCCCAAAATGTGCCTCCAGAGCTTGCAAATGTGTTAACACACAGTTGGATCCAGGCAGGCAGTAGAGCATTAGGGTTTCCAGATTTTATGTGACTATGGCCTCCCGTCTCCCAGTAAAGCTAGAGGACCTGCAGACTAATTGTCCCCAGTGCAGAACTCTGAGGAATGCCAATACAGGCTCGTTGGAGAATCCTGGGACATAAGGGCATAGAGATTTCCTCAGATGAAGGGAGGTGAACTAAGAAGACGTGACATTGGCCTAAGGTCCAAGAGTTAAGGTAAGTCCAGAAGAGCTCATATCCAGTGAGTGCCCACTCTAGAGCAGGATAACCCTAGGAACTCTTTTCAGCAGTGAGAACCATGACTAAATGGCAGCAGTATAGTGTGGGACACATGATATCTAGCTTAATCACTCTATCATGTTGGGAAAGACATTTCATTCTCATGTCACAGCTAAAAACACCAAGGCTTAGAAAGGTTCAGAGGTCTGTTAAATCCCTTTCAGTAACAGAACTGCAAAACCCAATTTTGGACCCAAATCGGTCTTGCTGCCTTTGCCCACTAAAGCATGCTGTTTCTAGCCTTTGAGTGACTGGAGGAGATAAAGAGATGTCCACTTTACAGACGAGGAAACAAAGGCTGGGTGCCACAGTTGGCCACTCAGTGAAGGAGTGGTGGAGATAGGAAGGTATGGCCTCATGTTAGACCTCAGGTCTGCATCCAGATGGCTCCACATGATGCTACTTTGAGTGCACTTCCATTGACTGATGCTCTCACCTCCTGATGAGATGCCACACAAGATGCAGAGAGAGTCACAAGGCTTGCACTCACAGCCTCGACACTCCCATGTACAGCGACATAGTTTTAAGTCTTCATCACTTTGGAAGCAGAGAAATCGCTTTTGCTTGAGGGGCGGGTTAAAACAGAAGCTCGCTTGACCTCTCCTAGTAGGCAGATGATTTGTCTAATTAGGTAAAGAGCTTTCATGCTCATGTACATTTTGAACCCTAATGAGCTGTCAATGAAAGGTTTGCCCTCGGCTTAGTTCTGCAGCAGATCTTTCTCTTCCTCAGTGGAAAAGACCAGCACAGTAAACAGAACCCCGTTTCCATGGAAGCTTGGGCTCTCTGGCTTTCTCTTCTTAGTACTTGAAAAGGTAATTATTTGATTTCTCTTTATATTTTTGGATATCATGCAGTGGTTAAGGATGGCCTTCTTGATTATGCCAGGCTATTTTAGGGAGCTTCATTTATATTTCTCTTTTTAATCTGCTCTTTAGACAATTAGCTATCTGGGCATCAGGGTCCACCTTCTGGTGACTGCCACTAATTAACATCCAGCAGAGCAAAAGGACCTGACTCCAGAGAAAGTTCAAGACACTGAGAAGCTAGAGGATCTGTCAGTGGTGGGAGTCTCTGGTCAGGATGGTACTAACAGATAGAGACCCCACATTCACAGCAGGGGTCTCACACTGTCTCATCTGGTGCCTTCTTGTCTGATGACCCTTTGCCGCCCCATGGTGGATCTTGTCAGAAATGCAGTCAGCACAGACAACTCTTAACAAGAGCACAGATGACCTCAGCCACCATTTTCTGAAGGTTGGTGCCTGCCAAAAACTTTCTACATATTCTTAATTCTCTCAGCAACCTTAGGAAGAGTTATCCTGAAAAGACAAGACCCAAAGGACAGAGATGGTACATAACTTGCCCAAGATCACATGGTTACTAAGGGCAGATCCAGGATAAATACATATCCATTGCTGTCAATCTATGGTCACAGGCTCCCCAGAAGAATTCTGTCAATCATGATAAGAAACAAGGGCAAACATTTCTCAACTTCCAAGGAGAGCTGTGTGTGCTGAGTGGACCTGTGGTACAAGGTACAAGGTGCAGAGTTGGGTTGTTTGGAGCATGCATTTAAAAAGGAGCCCAGCAGGGCATGGGAAGCCAATCAGTGGTATAGCATATGCAAGGCCTGGGACTTACTCTCCAGTATCACAGGAAACAAGAAAGAAGCCGAGGCAGACATACTGCTGAGCATGTGTTCATGAATAAGCTAGAGGAAACTGAAGTGCCCAGTACCCTACGTCAGCCTGTCTTTCTCTCTTCCCAAGGCTCAGCTTCCTCTGCTGTAGAGTGAGCACTAGTGCCCTCCCTCTGAAACGTGTGGTATCCCTTTTGAGAAGTGCACAACTTCTCAAGTAACCATGCAGAGTATGTATCTGCTGTGAAACCATTTTGTGTAAAAAGAATAACAACAACAAAGTCAAATGAAGTAAGTAGAACAATTTCCTAGGATTTGGGTGATGCTGATAGGATTACTAATTTTGAGAGAGTAACCTTCTGAACTCAGAATTCCTTCCATGTGGTGTCTGTCAACAAAGGTTTCTCATGATCCTTAGAAAAGGCTCAAATAGGTAGGAGGGTCCTGGGACTTGAACAGGCATCAGTAAATGCTGATTGATCCTCCCTCCTTAGTGGTACCTGTTCTGGCCACTCTGTCTTGTTCCTTTATGTATTCTTCTCTTTTAGAGACTTATTACTATAATTTTTGTTTGTGTAGATGTGTGTGTGTGACTGTGTAAGTTTATGTCCTGTGTGTGAGGGTGTCGTCAGAGGCCAGGTTGGAAGATTCACTGGAGCTGGAGTTACATGTATTCATGAGCTTCCTTATGATGATTTTGGGAACCAAACCCAGGTCTTCCAGAAGAGCAGCAAGCACTCTTAACCACTGAGCCATCTTTCCCTCCTGCCCCTGTTACATGGTCTATTCATGAATGGAAGTGTAAATGTGTGAATGAGTCAACTAATGAATGAATGAAGCTCAGGATGAACCTTTCCTGCTTGTCCTCCTCTCTACCACTCCATCCCACAATACCAGTTGGAGAACACAGTGCCCTTCTGAAACTCGGTGTCAGGGCTACTTCTGGTGCCGTAGTGTCACTTCTGTGAGCACCTGCTTTTCCAGCAGAATTTTCAATTTTCGACCTAAACAGTTCCCTTTGCTGCTTTGCAGGAAGCAACTGGGTATTTCATTTGCATGTATATTATAAGCAAGACATTACTGAGTGGTCTGAGTAGATGTTGCACCTGGATCAGAAATGAAAATGTTCAGTGGCAAATGATAAAAGCAGCCCATTGGAGCTTAAAGGCAGCTGAGGACACTGATTCCCATGTGTGCCAATCAGAAGCAGAGATGAGAGTTTAGAGGGGGCTGATGATTGTGGTCCCAATCAGAAGCAGAGATAGAGGATGGTGGGGGGCTGTTGATCATGGTGCCAACTAGACGCAGAGATGGGGGCTGCTGATTGTGATGTATGATCCCATAAGAAGTAGTTGAATGGCCAGTGTTTACTCATGTCCCCTCTTCACAACTGTTCCAGGGCTTTCTGCACCCCCAGCTTCACACCACCCTCTTCACTCAGGGCTTCTTCCGGAATATCTAGTAAAATGGTTCAGCAGAGCTGTTGTGTTGTTGGTGCCTAAGTCCAGTTCTCATGACCAAAGCAACAGTCTCTCTCCCAAAGCAGTAGAGAAGACAAAGCATTGCCAAGTCCTGCGCTGGGCAGGGGTGAGAATGCATGGTACCAGCTGGGAGGTGACAGCAAATGCCAGCCATGCAAACCTAAGACGTAAGATCCCCGCATAAAAACTCTAGTATAGTCCCAAATGCCAGTAACCTCATGAGGTGGTGTACAAGCAGCAGCATCCATGGAGCTCACTGGCCAGTCAGTCTAGACAATTGATAAACTCCAGGTTCAATGAGAGATCCTTTATTCAAATATAAGACACAGAGTAACCTAGGAAGATGTCTATCTCTGGACCCCACAAACATGTGCACACAAGTGCATGTATACCACACCATATATACATATGCACACAAACACATATAGTACACCCACATGCACCCATACATGTATAAAATGCACAACACAAAGTCCAATGGATGTTTTTAATACATTCTATAAAATATACCAAAGAAAGCTAATAGTCATGATGCTTTGGAAGAACTGTCACTTAATCATACTAGAAAACGTACATGTTCATAGCATGGTTGTGCTTAAAACTTTTGAATGAAATTTGCTTTAAGAGGCTGGAAAGATAGTTCAATTAGTAAAGTGCTTGCAATCAAAGCACAAAGACATGAGTTTAAGCATTCATGTAAAAATCTGGGCATAATAGAATACTCTTGTAATCCCAACACAGGGGAGATAGACAGGAGGACCCTGGAGTTTCTTCACCAGCCAGCCTAGCCTACTTGGTGATTTCAAGGCTAATGAGAGACTCTGTCTCAATAAAACAGGGTAGATGATTGATGATTCCTGGGGAACAGCACCTGAAGTTTACTTCTGGCCTACACACACATACACATCAGCACATACAAACACACATGCACAAAGACCTGCATGTCAATACACACACACACATACATGCCCCTGTATATGGTTGCACACACACATGCCTGTTTGTAGAAGAAAGGAACTTAAAATATTTAGTTAGTTGGTTAGTTAGTGGGTAGTTAATGTGTACTAAAAATAGGAATGACAACCATCCCACTTAAATGGCACTGTTTCCTACTAAGATTGTCTGGGAGTGACACAATGTGCAGAAGAAAACAGACCCAAATACAGCCTGAAGCCTAATGTTAGGTTTGCTTAGAAATAAAATTTGCTTAGAAACCTTCAATTCCTAAAAAAGGAATTGACTGCTATGGCCTACCACTTATTGAAAACACAATTTTACTAGAAGACACTGGTCTAATTCATCTAGAGATGATTGGTGGCTGATTTCACACAGCAGAGGTTGATTCAGCCAGCAGAGAGCTGCAGCTCTGAAGGCTAAGCCACACCTACACAGTGCTTCAAAGGAATGTCTCCCAGGCTCCCCCATAGATTGTAGAGAGCAACAGGGATTTCACGACTGAACCCTTCCTTCTAAAGATGGGCAAATTGGAACCAGAGAAGTTGGGAATTACCCCAGCCTTGGCTTTTCTGATTTTTCTATACTAGTTGTTCTCATGAAAAGGGAAGGTAGGGAACGATATGATCTTAGATCTAGAAACAACTAATTAGAAGTGGCCATCCAGAGAATGCCTGGGAATGTCCTAATGTTTACTAGGAAGAATCATGTTGACTAATCTCCCATGGAGCAGGAAAGAAGAACCCTCTGTCTGTACCGTGCCATGTGTCTCTGGTTTCTTTCTGGAATATTAACTGTATTATAACTGTACTCTAACAGCACTTTGTTGCTGGGTCCCAACAGGCTTCATATCAGACCCTCACTAGGAGCACTCTTTAGAGTCATCTGGCTCTAAAGACAGATACTACACAATGTCATTCAAATGTCAAGCTTAGCATGCTCTACCTGTATATATTTATTTGAAATTTTACTCAGACTGGATTTGTTGGTTATAAGATACCTTTAAATAAAATAAACTCATGGATCAAGGTGGGGGCACAGGGTGGTATAAGATGAAAAGTCACAGGTTCATTGGCTTTTATCACCCAACTGAGAGTCTCCCTGTTTTCTGTTTGTGTTTTATGCAGCTGGACAATCCAGATGAGCAGGCAGCCCAGATCAGACGAGAACTGGATGGACGTCTCCAAATGGCAGACCAAATAGCCAGGGTAAGGGACTGCACAGGCTCTATACTGGAACCAAGCCAAGGTATCACCCAAGAAGTGCACTGACCAGTAAGGCCTTCAAAAGATGAAGGAGAGGGACTGGGAACAGAGCTCACTTGGGATGCCCCAGGTTCTATCCTCAGCACTGTATAAATCAAACCAAAAATGGCAGTGTACACCTATAGTGCCAGCATAAAGTAGAGACAGGAAGATCACAAGTTCAAAGTCATCCTTGGCTACAAAGTAAGTTTGAGGGCAGCCTTGGCTTCAAGAAACTCTATCAAAAGAAAGAGAAAGGGAGAGAAGAAGAAGGAAGGGGAAGGAAGAGGAAAGGAGGGGAGGGGGGAAGGGAAGAAGCAGCCTTGGTTGTTCCAATAGCCCTGGTGGGAATATGGCTCACTGTGACAAATACCCAGTTGTCATTCTGAAACTGAGATGTGACCACCTAGAGCAGAGCTTCAGAATCCCTCAGCACAACCCCCATAGCTCCAGTACAATAAAACCACTTTCAAATGGCATCCAAGGCTCTGAGGCAGCAGAAGGTGCCTCCTTTACCTACCACCATGCATCACAATTTGCCACCACAGCTCCAGGACTGAGACATAGGCAGTCTCCCACTGAAGATACCAGACCTGTTCCAGGCTCCATGTCTTTGTACCCACTGCTTTCTTAGCCTGGGAAGCCTTCTCCCTTCCATTCAGCGAGCTTTCTCTTCAGACTTCAGCCTTGGACCTCAAACATCTACCTTGAGAACTTAGCAGTTCTTGCACCGTCCCATGTCAGACCCTTACTTACCTGACTGAGTCTCCTGGTGAACAGGCCTTGTCTAAACTCGGGATCATACCTTATTGTTGATGCCTATAGCTTGATATCATCTGTTTTTCTGTTGTTGACATTCATGTTATGATAGTTAGTATCCGTGCCAGTAGCGTTTCTTGGGTTCTGACTCTATCAGACTTGCTGTTTATATTCAGTCTGTGAGTCAATAATTACAGCATCTCTCTAAGGATATTTTATTTATCCTCTTTGTTTTAGAGAGTAAGGTATGCAGATTATACAAGCTAGATACCAATGAAGGGGCTGTGCTGGGCTTTCAACTGAGATCTCGTGTTAGTTTTTATAGCAGTAGCAAAATACCCAAGAAAACTACTTCAAAGAGGAAGGATCTCTATTCTTTTGTGATTTCAGTCTTTGAAACACTCCTCTGAGTCTGAGTAGAGGCAATAAGGGCATGTGGTGGAGGAGGCTGCTCACCTCATGCCATGCAGGAAACAGAAAAAACAAGAAGGGTTCAGAGACATGTACCATTCAAAGATGTGTCTTGGTTTCTTTTTCTGTTGCTGTTTTAAAACAACCTAACAAAAGCAACTTAAAGAGAGAAAGGGTTTATTTTGGTTTGGACTTCCAGAACAATATAACCCATCATGGTGGGTAAGAGATGACCATGGGCAGGGGAGGTATGATGGCAGGAACAGGAAGTTAGATGGTTGCATTGCATTCACACTCAGGATGCAGGGAGTGAGCAAGGCTGTAGTCTTAAGGTTCTTCAATCAAGGACCCACGTCCTAAAGGTTCTGCCACCTTCCCATGCAGCACCACAGTTGTGGACCAAATGTTCAAACGTGAGGACATTTAACATTCAGACCATACCACCTTCCTGTAAAGTGGCTCTGCCTTTTCACAATCCATTTGGGGATGATTTGATCAGTAGATTAATCCGTTAAGGAAGTCAGAACTGTTATGATCCAATCACCTCTCAAATGCCAGCAACCAAGCCTTTAATATTTTTAAATCTTTGGACAGACATTTTTATATTCAACCTGTTGTAGGTAGGCTTCATGAAATAACAGGCTGGCAATAGGCAGAGGCATTTACCCCAGCAAAGAATTTAAGGATGCCTCAAGAAACTTCTAATTAAAATAATATTTAATGAAATGTGTTAAAAGCACAATTAATGTCACTATCCACTAAGAACAAAGTGCGGAACATTTCTACAACCCCAATTCCCTGTGAGCTGTGGTGCAGATGGAAAGTTATTGGAAGTAGCAGGGAGGGTGGGCAGAAGAGGACCTCGTGCTGAAACCCCCTGCTACAGGGAGAAGTATCCCAAGGTTTGGATATATAGAAAGGAACCCCACTAGATGAGAAGCCAAGACTCCATGATGGAAACCTCTCTGTTGGTGCCCAATTTTACTAAAATGTTTGGCATCCTATGTTTTGAACACCTTTAAAGTATATAGTAAAGTCAGTCTGGTGGCTATAAATAATGTGTAGCTATGGACTTGGCTAAAGGTAGTATGGAAGGCTCTTGTGTTTTGAAATCTGTTTGATGTGGGAGTAAACATCACTAAGGTTTTAGAATTTACCTCTTCTGTAAGCTCAGTGTTTCCTTTCAGTGGATTTTCTGGAAAGTTGAAGCAGTCTGGAACATTTGCTTACCTAGGGTAATTATTACGTCTCCATCAATAAGCTCACACATTTTGATTTTGTGGGGGATTTTTAGGCTTAATATTATAATTCAAAAAGTAATGTTAGACTAATTCTAACTTTTCAAAACTGTAGATTAACAATTGATGTAAGTAAGTCAATATGCTTACCTCTGGAAAAAAAAAAATCAAAGAACTCTCTCTTTAGGCCCATCCAAAGTAAAATACTACCAACATCTTTAAACTAAGCTTTCTTTAAAAAAAAATGAACCAGGCAATTAAAATGACTTCTAATTCTTACTTACTGAGAATAGAATCAGCTCAGACTTGTATGCAGGATCCTCAAGCAGTGAAAGGCATGAAGAGCCCCTATGTGATGTCATCTCATCACTATTATCTGTTCTTGTAGAAGTTGTCCATTATCTTCTGGAGTGTTCTTCCATGTCAGTATCGCCCTTGTGAGAGCTCATTGGCATTGGTCCTGACCTTCTTTGCTCTACCACTGAGCTTTATCCCCAGCTCTAAGATCGCTGGTGCTAGAATGTGTTCTTCATTAAGGGAACAAAATACAACTCCTAGCCTCCCCAGTCATGATTAATTGACTCATAAATGATATATGATACAAACCAAACCAATTATTCTCTTTCTTAGGACTTTGGACAGCAGGCTAAAGTTGGTAATGTTGGTAGAAAGATGTCTGCAGAGTAACTCAGAAAGAGGAAGAGACAGGGAATCCTTTGTGATGCCAAGGGACAGTCTCAGTGTTTGCATGTGTGATTCTAGAAACTTTTGAGTTTTCATTGTGTGACTATTTTTCCCTAAATTTAGTTGGATCTACCAATCATTAAATAAAATATGAAGAAGTTGCATATCAGCTATCTCTTGACAAATTTAAATGATGCACCTCTGTTTGTCTTTCTTTGGGATGCCCTGGTTTTTCTAATTTTATCTATTACTAACATCGGTAATGGCAGTAAATTTTAGTGAGGTGTGCAGTTCAACACATATGGTTGAAGGTAACCAGAAGTTACGGATACCCATCCACCTATCATATTCAATCCTCTCTGCTCTCTCCTGTGATGGATTTACAAAATGGGCTGAGCACTTCTAACTGCACTGACTAGAGAAAGCTTATGTGAAAGACAGGGTAGGTGCAAGGATCAAGATGCATAAGGATCAGGGGTGAAGAACAGCCATACCTGTGGCGAGAGCTAGAGTCAATGGCTGTGAAGGGACAGGACTTCTGTCTGCCGTCCCTGTATCACATTGGTCATCTGTCCTTCCTCTGTAAGCCAGCTCTCCTTGCTTCCCAGATGGGCTGTCTGGCTATCCCACAGCTTTAAAATATACAAAAAGGAAACCATCAGCCACTCACTGATCTCTCCAGATCCTGTTACTTCCTCCTTGTCTCCCTAATTCCTTCAGACTCATAGTTCTAAGAATCATGCCTAGGATTTGCCCAAGTTTGTACAAGCCTAACCCTAGTACAGTCAACTAACCCACTGTGGAATAAAAGCAAGGGCCTCACTGGACACATGGGTGCTGGTAATGGATTCTCAACCCACTGTGGAGTACAGGCAAGAGCCTCACTGGATACATGGGTGCTGGTAATGTGCCCTCAGGATGAGGCAGTTTCTAAACAGCAGTACTGTTGGGTCAGTATAAAGTGGGGTTATCCCAGATATACTAATACCATTAACTCCTCCTTGTTAGTATTGACTAAGCTCCAGACTCCTATAGTTATTACACATGATATTCCTTGAACCCTCCCAACCTTGTGGTAAGGCTATTCTTTTTCAGTGCAAAGGCTAATACAGAGAAGATATGACCAAGGTTACTCTGATTAAAAAACTGTATTCTTGACTAATTTGCTTTCTAGTTTTACTGAGTTACCTTCCAAATACAGGTCTTCATCTCCCTCCTGACCCATGTCTGAGGGTCCAATAAACCTCTCCTTCAAGCTTTCTTCTCTGTCGCTAATGAGCCCTTTATTTAATGGTCTGGGCACTGGCTCTGAGATTTCAAACTGGTTGTCACTTAGGCCTGTTACAAACAGTCCTTGGCATTACAGTAATTCTCCTCTGAACAGGTAAATCAGAAGGTGTAATTGCAGTGCCTGAGTTCACTCGTCTAGCAAGCAGAAAGAAGAGTCCTGTCTTCAGAGAAGCAGGAGGAGCCTCCAGGACAGGAGAGGAAGACCTGTCCCCCACCCTCCTCCTCCTCTCTCCCTGACAGCAACCACTCCAACAAACAACTATTCCTCCTCACTAACGTTTCTGTATCCCCTTCGGTTTATATAGTTGCACTGGGCCAGTAGCAGTGATAGGTAGAACCATCTCCTGGAATTCAGAATGCTCTCCACGGTGATATTTGGACTCTGAAAAAGGGACTGTATGATCCCTGCTGTTTCTGCAGGAAACATTCTCATCAGATGTATCAACAGTTGGCATGTGTGTGTCCTCTCTGCTTCAGACAGAAGGACAGCAAGAGTGAGCCAGCTGGTGGTCACAGCCCCAAATGGTGAACTGTCAATTCAGTCACACCGGCATCCAGAATTATCCCAGGTGGAAGGTGCCAGTACACAAGCCAGGTGTGGCTTCACCAGGCACCACCCACATTCCCTCGAAAACTGGAGCCAGAGATCTGAACACATTCTTTAATCTCATAGAAAATACTTAATCCCTGTTCAAACATTTTTCCAAATCCTCTCACATTGATATTAAAGGAGCCCCAAATTTCACTTAATTTAAAAATTAAGTCTAAATTATTTAAATTGCATGATCAAAAGTTGACTCTGGGGCTTAAGCAGACAGCCTGTGGCAATAGCTCAGCTGTGATACTTGCCAGTTCTTCTGGACATATTTTGGGGTAAGACTCCACAATTGTCCAGCTGGTTATATAACACAAACAGTGGAGTTTTATGGTATCAGCCACCAACAATGATGAGCAAAGCACCAGTGGCTTCTCAAGCCATGATTTAAATGTGGAATTATGGGGATGGAGATGAAGCTCAGTTGGTAGCATGCTGGCCTAGCATGGATGAAACCCCAACTTCAGTCCCCAGTGCTTCATAAATAGGACATGATGGTGCAGGTCCACAATCTAAGCATTCTGGAGGTGAAGTCAGGACAATCAGAAGTTCAAAGTTATCCTCAGCTTACATATCCAGTTTAATTTGATGGAATTCTTTTTTGGACCTCTATTCTGTGCAGAGCAAAGCAAAAATCACTGTCATATACATGGACAGTGTTATAAGCATCAAATAAGGAATAATATTGAAATATTTTTCTGATAGAGAAGTTTGGCCTAGCATTGCTATACACTAAAGTGTAATGAAGTCTCCCAGTAGAGGACTGCAAGAAAGTCTCAGCTTGCAAACTAATGGTGTACTTGGTACTCACCTTGTGTGAGTGGCAGTACAAGTGTGTAGCACACAGTAGTGCACTCCCAGGATTGCTTGAATAGATACATATAGGCAGATCCAATTGTCACACGTATCAGGCAGTGAAAACCCAGGAAAATTGGAGTCCAAGGAAAACACTGGGTGCTCAGCAGGTACCCCAAATCCCTTTCAAGTGGGGGGAATGCAAGAAGCAAAGGTAAGCCATCAGTTTACAGTTGAAAAGATGAGAACAAATCTGGAAAGGAATTGACCCCAGAAACTACCCCTGACTCCAGAATGCTCCTAGCATCTTCTGTGCTGACAATGACAAACTTCTGCCAGGATGGCCATTCTTACAGCCAATGTACCCACCTCTCCTTGCCACTGCACTTTACCCCATACAGTGCATGTTGATTAGGAAACAGTGGAGCAGCCACTGCTGTGAAGGAGTTGGCTATACACAAACTCTGCTGATCAAGTGTTGTAAAATAAAATGACATGGGGTGCTCATGCAGTGAGGTATCACCATAGCACCTCAGCTCTGTCTCTGCTGACCTTCGGTCCCAGATAGTCCTGCTCATTAGAGCTCGCATGAGCTTTGAGCCAGGCTTCTGGGTTTCATACCAAGCTCTACTTAGAATTGCCATGGTTTTCCATCCCATTTGCTTCCAGAAAAATGGAGAGAAATAGCAGCCATTGTCTCACAGGGCTGCTCATCATGTGACCAGTGAACAGTACACAGAATGCTGTAGATGTGAGCTAGCCCAATTACATTTATTGCAGCCACTGTCATTACTAGTAATTCTTGGGTGATAGTGGCAGCATAATACTTGGTATGTATATGGAGAAAGACAGACAGATAGATAGATGATGAGACTGAAGCCATGGTCAATAAGTATCTGTAGATGAAAGTTTTCCTGTGTCCCACACAGTCCACAGCCACTCAGACCCAAATAAACACACAGAGGCTTTTATTATTTTTAAACTATGGCCATGGCAGGCTTCTCGCAAGCTAGTTGTTACTTCTTAAATTATTATAAATCTATACTTTGCCACGTGGCTCATGGCTTACCAGTAGTTTACATCTTGTTTCTCCTGGTGGCAGGTAGCATCATCTCCTCAATTCTGTCTTTCTCCTTCCTCTCTCTCTAGTTAGAATGTCCCACCTAACCTTATTCTACCTTACCATTGGCCAAACAGCTTTATTTATCAACGAATCAGAGTAACACATTTTCACACAATACAGAACAATATCACAGATCAAATATCCATGTTTCTTAATGTCTTTTGCTCTTCATAGGAACTCTATGGGGTTTATTTTTTACATTTCAATCTGAAACCAAACCCCAGCTGGTTACAAAACATCAGAAAGCCAGCAAGCATCAACTCAGGATGCAGAGTGGAGTTCATTTTGTTCATGTATGCTAGATAAGGTTCCTGATGCCTTCTGTGGATTTGTCTATAGCATCATGTTCCCCATGGTATCTAATAGGAGGCTTTGTGGCAAGTGTTCCCATAATCATCACCCCTAGCTGACTCCTTCACTTCCCATTGAAAACCATAGCACCTGAAACAGGAGGGGGCCCAGAAAGTATTGTGGGGGGAGGCGGATGATATAGCTGCAAGACTGTTAGTGAGCTCCTCTACCTAAAGTGTCTTTCTGTCATCTTCCTCCTGATCATTTAAGGATGTCATCTGAGACTTTGGGCCACTCTTTCAGTGAGAGTAGACTTGTCAGCTTTCACACACAGCCCATCCATTCTTTGTGGATAAATATTCAATACCTAGAAGGAAAAGGCAATGGCTAGAGGATCTTATAGTGCTTAGAGATGTTATAATATTCCACTAGTGTGGCTGGACATGGTTAACCCTGGTGACTGTCAAAATGAGCAGTATTGTCAGGCCAGAACAAAAGTAAGTGGCCAACAGAGATTTTCTTTGGAGGACACCATACCACCCCCACACTATGTCTTTCATAAAGCAATATGAATAGAAAACTCTTGTTGTCATTTTGATGACTATAAAAGGGACAATGGAAATGGGCAGCTACACTTTTCTTATCTGGGAACAGTTACTTTGAAAAGTGTTTGTAATGAGTCTGCCACTAAAAATTCCCCTCAAGAATCACAGCCTAGATTGACAGAAGCTGTTTCTTCTCAAGGCTAAAGGGAAAAAAAATAGCCTCATTTTTCCTTGCAGGCTTCAACTTTATGAAGCTCTTTTTATGATGTCATTTAAAACTGTCCAACTTCTGAGAAGAGTGATTATTCTTTGGGTTTTCCAGTGCTCTCATGCAGAGTTTGATGGGAAGTAACTCTGCAACAGAATGGTGAGGTCTGCAAACATTCACTGGGTCTTCTTCCAACATGTCAAGACAGAGGAATTAAAGGCATAAAGTGAGGCAAGGAAGATGATTCAGTAGCATTTGTTGCATACATATGAGGACCTGAGGACCACAACACACATACAAACAGGTGTGGTAGAACATGTCTGTGGTCCCAACGTTCCTGTAGCAAGATGGAAGGCAGGGACAGAAGAACCTGCAGGAATTATGAACCACCTAGGCTGGCATACACAGCAGCAAATAACAAAGTGGCCATGCTTCAAAAAAGGAGAAAGTGAGGACCAACACCCAAGGTTGTCTTCAAACCTCCACATGTGTGCTTGCACCCACATGAACACACATACACACAGAGACATCATGCATGCAAGCATATATATCACATACACACATGCATGCACATACACAAAACCTTAAGTGAATCCCAAGGAAGTATGTGACAAAAGAGACCAGACTTGATGCACTCTCTCAAAGCTGACTAGCCAATACTACTTCATAATATGCTATTTTTTCTCTCCCCATCCACTTGGCAAATACAGCAACTGGCAGTAAAAATGAAAGATCCCATTTCCCCCTTCCCCTTCAAATATCCCCATGTATAATAACATTTGAGCTTTAAAATGCAGATAAAGGTGATAGGTCAGAACATTGTACTTTAAATCTTGGGATGTAAACTTTGCCATTCGGCAGCCTTTGTGTGATACAGAGACTACTCACAGCATGAGTATGCACTATACTCTTCACTCTCCAGAGGGAACATGTGTATCGAGAATGAGGAAACAAACTCTGTGGGGACTATGTTTAGTCATCGAAATCTTCTTGGATTCATGATTGTCTATACCTTTCACAGGAAGAAGAAAATGCTAATTGCTCTGTTCTCAGCTAACTCAACCTCAAGGCAAACTCTTCTTCATTGACCAGACCCTTAGCCAAATATAGCTCCTCTGTGAGGCCCCACTAGTTTTCTCTGGAAGCATTCACATTCTCTTGCATGTCTATTAGAATGTTTACTTTGATGTTTCTGCACTCATCACCCCCATCCAATAACTGTGAGGCCCCGAGAAAATGATTATACCCTCCCACCAGAGGGTATAATCCTAGTGGCAGGCACAGTGTTCATAGGTTTGTGTGTTTTTCCAAGTCAGAATGGCCTAGCACTCAAGTTCCCATGCCTTCAAGGCTCTGCACCAAGTTTGCCACAGTTTTAAGGACCCCTGTTGTCCCTTGATGGAGTTTAAGAATGAGGAAGTTTAAGTGCTGTGTGGAAGTTTTAGAGATATTGGGCTTTGGAGAACCTCTCACATTGACTCACCACTAACTTCTGTCAATAACATCATTTCCACCCTGCTGCTCTCACATCCACCCATAGTGTGTTTAGAAAGTACCACACAGTGTGAGTATAATTAGGTGGTAAGTATTGCACTCAAAGGTTCCTGAAGGAACCAAAACTCTGAGGTTGCTGAGTAGATTTTGAGACCCTCGTACTCATTTGCTGTGGAAAAACACAACTCCAGTGTTCTTCCTAAACTTAATTCATAATCATCCCATCTCTCCTCACAGCTGAGTGGTAGCTACATTAATATTTCATATAGACTTTTTGACAAGCCATTAACCCAGTCACTCAATTCATGTGCGCTGAATGCTTACTAAGTGTTACACATTATGTTGGATATCAAGAATTTTTAGTGGGATATCAAGATGGTATGACCATGATTTATAGCTCAGAAGGAAAGACATACACTAAGCAAATGTATTTCATGGATGATTCGTTGATAATAAGTATGCTATCTTCATCTATTCAGGCTGCTCTAAAAATAAATGCTAGAAATTTATTTCCCCTAGTTTCAGAATATGGGAAAATCAAGGCCAAGGAAGCAGCAAGATCTCAGCTCTCTCCTTGGTCCTTAGACAGTCATCTTTTCATCATGTCCTCACATGGAAGAGGGGCTCCAGGAGTCCAACCAGGGAGAGAGAGGAGGGATATGAGCAAGAGATATCAAGACCATGATTAGAAAAAGCACAGGGACAAATAGCCAAACTAGTGGAAACACATGAACTGTGAACCAATAGCTGAGGAGCCCCCATGGAACTGGATCAGGCCCTCTGGATAAGTTGATGAGCTTGAACTGTTTGGGAGGCCTCCAGGCAGTGGGACCGAGACCTGTCTTTAGTGCATGAGCCGGCTTTTTGGAACCTAGGGCCTATGCTGGGACACTTTGCTCAGCCTTGGTGCTGGGAGGAGGGGACTGGACCTGCCTCAACTGAATCTACCAGGCTGGGCTGACTCTTGCCTTGGAGAAGGTGGGAATGGGGGGTGAGTTGAGGGGGAAAGCTGGGGGGGTGGGAGGAGGGAGGACAGGGGAATCCATGACTGATATGTAAAATTAAATTAATTGTAAAATAAAAATATTTATTTAATTTTATTTTAAAAAGAGGAGCAAACCTGGGTCTTCTTTTAAAGGAAATTATCTAGTTCATACAGGCTGTGCCCCTAAGACCTAGTCAGTCTCTAAAGGTCTCATCATAAATATCATCACACTGAGGGTTAGGTTTCACATAGAGTTGTGTGAAATTACGTGTGTTTTGCATACAGCTAGCCATTTCAATAAGTGATGCCCAGAAAATGGATGCCTGACATGGAGAAGTATTGAAGTTGAATGTGGAAGAAAACAAGAAAGCTGAGAGGCACCAGGGGGCAAGAAGAAAAGGGTCCCGACCTTAGGAAACACCCTGTAGATAGACCAGAACCTGGCACAGCCCGAAGACATCACTCACCGAGTCCTGTAGGAAGATCAGCATGTATCTGAGTGAACGTTGTACACTGGCAAGAGCAAAACACTCTTCTAGCCAGCTAGTGGTTAAGGGGAATTATTAAAGGAAAAAGGAGATTGCCAGGTATTTGTGGTGGTATTGTGTTCCCCAAAATATTGTGCACCCTAATAAACTTATCAGGGGTCAGAGAACAGAACAGCCACTCTGGAAACAGCCAGGCATGGTGACTCACACCTTGAATCCCAGGAAGTGAGGGCAGAAAGCAGAAAGGTATATAAGGTGTGAAAACCAGGAAGCCTGGTTAAGCTTTTAGGCTTTTGAGCAGTAGTTCAGCTGAGATTGATTCTAGATGAGGAATCAGAGGCTTCCAGTCTGAGGAAACAGGATCAGCTGAGGAATTGGCAAGGTGAGGTGGCTGTGGCTTGTTCTGCTTCTCTGATCTTCCAGCATTCACCCCAATATCTGCTCCAGGTTTGTTTTTTATTAATAAGTACCTTTAATATTCCTGTTACAATATTCATTTCATTTACTGTGATAAAAATTATCTTGACAAAAATAGCTTAAGGGAGAAAGGGCTTATTTTGGCTTATAGTTCCAGAGGGATAGAATCCATTACGGCAGGAGGACATGGCCACAGGTGGGATCGGGAAACTGCTTAATAATATTGCTTCAACATTCAGGATACTGAGAGACAAGTGGAACCAGACTCTAAAACTTCAAAGCCCACCCCCAATGCCATAGTTCCTCAAGTAAGGCTCCACCTCTTAATGGTTCCATACCTTTCCCAAATACCAGCTGTGTGTTCAAACCCATAACCCTATGGAGGACATTTTCTATTTGAATCACAATACCAAAGAGCTAACATTCAAGAGGAAATACTAGGCCTTGTGGGAATTAAAATCTAGTAGAAATCAAGCTTCATTTCCACTGCTTTTCTTGTGGTTTCTCCTTCCTGTGTGCATTTCTCTCTTCCTACTTCTCTCTATCCTCACTTCTCTGTGGTTTGTCCATTCTCTCTCTCTCTTCTTTGTTGAATATATTATTCATCATTGAATTGATTCAATATGCAGCCAACAATCAGTGAAATGATCATTTGTTTTAGCTTCATTGATAGAACCACTGAATTCTTGATGTTTCTCAAGTCAGTTGCTTAAGACTGAATTGTTGGATTGCTAGTCGTTTAGCAGAATTAGTTAGTTGACTTTGAGTTGAGCATGCATGTAATAGACATCTTATCCTTGGCACACAAAATAATCAAATCAATTCATGTTCCATGTGCTCTAGATGAAGATCTATCCCAGCCAAGTGGAAAGAAAATGAGACTCACACCTAGGTAAATCAGCGTAGTTTATTACTGTTCATAGACATTGCTTCAGAGTAGGCTAATAAGTCAGACTTTGGGTAGGATTTCCTGAGACAAAAGATCCCTTAATTTCTCATAAAGCCAAAAATTTATCCTTTCCATAAATAATGTGATATGATGCCATGATTTCCAGATCTTCAGCAATGTTTGGGGACATTGAATGAAACTACACTGAGCACAGAGCTAATTTTGATATATCATTGATTTTCTTGTTTCTAGGACAAAATATTTGATGAGAAGCAAGTTTAGGAAGGAAGGAATTCTTCTGGTTCTTTCTTTGACAGTGGAATCCATTGGTGGGGAAGGCCCAGCAGCGGGGTGTGAGGTGGCTGGCTGCACTGTATCCAGTCAGGAAGCAGAGAGCAGTGAATGCTAATAGTCACTTCTCCTGTTTAATCAGTCATGGAATAGGTGGGTCTTCAATTAACCTAAACCAGAAACACCCTCACAGATGTGCCTAGATATTTGTTTCCATGGGGATTCTAAATCCCATCGTGTTAGCAATCAAAATAACTATCACACCAGAGACTTTAAAAACCAAGGTTTTGCAGAAAAACTTGTTTGGGATTATATCATTGGAGCTGTGGTTTCAGCCTCACTAGAAGCTGAGTTTATCCTGAGACATTTCCAAGCCAATCAGTTCCTTGAGTTATTTATATCAGTTTAAATTGGATTTGTCTATAATTCATAAAATAAAATGAAAGCCAAACAGATTTGACTTGCCCCTCACCCCATCAGTAGACTGAGAGTAGGGTTTACAGAGCAATTTTATTTGATAAGGTCACCAATCCAGAGAATGTTCAAGGCTCTCAGGCAACTTAAGGTCTAAGCAGACAAGCAAGTAACATGGTCAGGTCTCTTACCTTCCCTGCTGAAGCCAGGAGGTAGAATGGCGGTGGTCAGCTCGGATGCTCAGCTGGCCTGCTACTTTCCTGAGGGATTGTGATCCTATTTCTCTTTACTTCATTATTTTTCCAATTTTTCTAGGAACTAGTAAGTATTCTTAGAAATAGCCAAAGTCTATGATTGAAACATTTCAAATGAGCTATTTTTGAATTATTTCTGTGAGAAAATCTCTACCAACTTCCAGAAATAGGGTATGCTTCTGTTTCTGAACTTACAAACAACTTGACTGCATTTTGACAAAGAAGAAAACAATTGTTGGAACTGGGACTGGATTTGAAAAAACCATCATCCATTTTTCTTTCCATAAATCAAATTTTCTGGAGAAAACCAGGTAAAAAATCGAGCTATAATCAAACTTTTCCTCCTTCTTACTAGATGTTTATGTCTGTGTTCCTACCTGTTGGAGATTAAATATAACTAGAAGCAGGCCTTTCCACATCCAGATGGAATGTTTTCTTAACACACTTCCATAACATCAGGGAAAATTCACTAATGGTTGATGTGATCAGAAGTGGCACTCTGATGTACAAACTTCCTATGTAAATTGGGTCTGATTTTACTTTTCCCTTTCTTTTACAAGGAACGCAAATTTCCTAAGTTTGTATCTAAAGAAATGGAGAACATGTACATTGAGGAGCTGAAGTCCTCTGTGAACCTGCTGATGGCCAACTTGGAGAGCATGCCAGTGTCCAAGGGTGGAGAGTTCAAGCTGCAAAAGCTCAAACGCAGCCACAATGCTTCCATCATTGACATGGGCGAGGAGAGTGAGAACCAGCTGTCCAAGTCAGATGTCCTGCTATCCTTCTCCTTGGAGGTAAAAAGCCTCAAATCCCTGAAAGTGTACTGGTATACACACAGCAAGTATACCATCCCCCTTGCCAGGACCCACATTGCTCCTAAGGAAGTCCAATCTGTAGAACTACCTGCCAAATATAATTTTGTAGTTTTCCCCTTCTGAAAGCAGTACTCAAGGATTCTGGGAAGATTTTTAACAATTTAGAAAGCCTATACTTTTAAAAGCCTACATTGAGAGGGATGGCCTAGCATCATTGACATGGGTTATAGATGTCTTTTTCCCATCATCTTTCCTGGAGGCTGTATGGTAGTAGTGAGTGTTTTGTTTTGTTTTAGTTTATTTCAGCCTCCAGTGTAAGAATCTGTCCAGGCTAATGCTGAAGAGTATTCTGCATATCAATGCATTCCTCTATAATGTCTCTTTACACATTGGCTCTTCATGTTTTCCTATTGAGTGGTTTTGATCCACCAGCATCAAAATTCACTGGAAACTGGTCAGTACTCAGACTGCTGAGTACTATCAAAGTCCCACTTAACCAGAGTCTATAAATGATAGGAATATATAACAGCACAGCCACTTTAGAAACTAAGTTAGCATTTTCTCAAAAAGTTCAATATACAACCACAATGTTATACAGTAATTCTATGCTTGGATACCCTCCCAATAGAACTGAAAATACATGTCCCCACAAATATGTTTGGAAGCATAGTCAGTATTTTTGGCCATAATAGCCAAAAATACTAACACTCTTAATCCCACTCATTGAGTGAATGGATAGGAAGAAAATATAACATACCTGTACAGCAGAATACTATATGGCAAGTGAAAAGAACACTTCTTGAAACACACATTGATATGGATGAACCTCATCAGTATTATACTTAGTACAAGAAGTCAGATGCAACATGTGACCTGTAGTATGACCCTACTGATATCAAACGTCCAGAAGGCTAATCTGCAGAATTAGAGAGGTTAGTAGTATGTTATGTAAGGTTGAATGTAGAAATGGGCATACATATGGTGTATTGCTGGTATGTGTGGCCTACAGCCAATTTAAGATTATTGTCTCACAACTTGATAAGCTTATTAAATAGTCACAGAGCTGTACACCTAGAGTGGGATAATTGTATGGCACATGAAATATGCCTCAAGAAAGCTGTGAGGAAAGAGGACAGCCTGGGATGTGCTTTAACAAGCTATTGAAGCACAGGGGAAGTTTGATTTGCCATCCTGGGGATTGAACACAGTCTTTGCATGTTCTTGACAAGCCCTCAGCCACTGGGGTATTGTATTTCTCGTCTTTATCTTTTATTTTGAAGGTCTCCCTATGTTGTCCAGGTTGGCATTAGATCTACTGTGTATCCCTGACTGGCTTTGAACTTGCAACCCTAGTGCCTCAGCCTTCTGAGTACCTGGGATTATGGGCCTGTCACACTAAACTTGGATTTAGTTATTTTTATGTACTCCAAAGTTTGAGAACCACATATAACTTATCAAAGGTAAATGGCACTCAAAAATCTGTGCACACACATATATACATATATAACTGACATAAAATTATACACATGTGATATTTTGATAACTTTTTATAATGTTCAAGTCAAGGTAAGCCACTTTGTTCCCTCAAATATTTATTATTGCTTCATGATAAAATGTCCGAAATCTTTTCTTGTATGAGAGAAAGAGACAGAGATAGGAAAAAAAGAGATAGAGACAGAGAGGAAGAAGAAGAGAAGGAGAGAGGTGGGAGGGAGGAATGAAGGGAGGAGGGAGCGGGGAGGGAGGATAGACATAGCAAATCCCATAAGAATTGCCTGGTGACTGGGTGGTGGTGGCACATGCCTTTAATCCCAGCACTCAGGAGGCAGAGCCAGGTGCATCTCTGTGAGTTCGAGGCCAGCCTGGTCTACCAAGTGAGTTCCAGGAAAGGTGCAAAGCTACACAGAGAAACCCTGTCTCAAAAAAATGAAAAAAAGAAAGGAAGGAAGGGAGGGAGGGAGGGAGGGAGGGAGGGAGGGAGGGAGGGAAGGAGGGAGGGAGGGAGGGAAGAAGGGAGAAAGACAGACAGACAGACAGACTTTGCTGGTAATCCTAGATTTAGGGAATCAAGAGAACAGATCAACTTTCTGTACATTTAATTAAAGTATAGAAAGACTAACTTAATCTTATAAACTGTCATTGAGGATGCTGTGTGTTAACTGTAGGTAAATTGTTTTTTCTGCTCAGCTCAAAGAGAGAGCCCTTCTTCACATTGCAGTGTTTCCACATACACACTGCTTTAAGCAGAGGTGGATCTTAATTAAATATAGAACTCCACGTGTGAGAAAAACCACCAGTGTAATCTCACAGAAACTTTCCTTTTTAAGTTTTTAAGCACTGCCACCTTAGGTACTGAATGCCATTGCTTAGGTGTCTCTGAATTTGATTATTGCCAATTAAAGGTGGCAATTTATTCCCTGCTCCCTCTTGTCTTCCAACAGATGGAAGAAAAAAAGTATTTTATTGACTTTCATGAAGCTTTTAAGTATGTAATTTTCTAATTCACTATTAGCTCTCAATATTAAATAGTTGATTATCTGAAATACAGGTGTAGACATGACCTCAGCCATACTCTCTGCAGACAGGATTCAGATGCTTTTGGCTTATAAATACAAGCACATATTGCAATGCCCTTGGGTCCCCACATATTTTTTAATTGGAAAACTAAATGGCACACCGTGGTAGGACCGCCAGCCAAAGCCTTTGCACATCTATTCATGGATGCATTTGGGGATCACAGTGAGTGGGGGCAACAAGAACAGGTGGAGACAGGACGTCAGGGCAGCAGGGCGGGCTACAATTCGAGTTCACAGACTGGTGTGAGACATATTTCAAGTAATTGGAGAACTGAATGGCTGGAAGAAACAAGGAGAGCAAGCTCAGTTTTCAACCAGAAGAGGCCCAGCATGCTATGTTGTGAATGTGGGCAAGTGAGTGCTGCCGCAAAGCAACAGGTATTTGCGGAAGGCTGTAGTGCGAATCCTTTTTCACAGAGGCCTTTGAGGTGTTTGCAGATGTGCAAACAAAGCCTGACACTTGCAAGTGGCACAGCTAATAGAGGCCCAGAATCGAACTTAAAGTGAGATCTTTCAGACTCTAAATTGTACATATCGTATCCCTACTTCACAGGTAAAATCACTGAGGTGGAGCCAAGGAGATGGCTCAGTGGGAAAAGTGCTTGCCACATGATCATGAGGACCAGAGTTCAGATCCACCTAAGTCCCAAAGCTGTAGTGAGCACCTGTACCCATCACTCCTACAGCAGGCAGGAGACTCCTCAGAGCTGGCAGGCAGACAGGCTAACCTGGAGTACACTACAGTGAACAAAGGACCTGTCACAAATAAGGTGGAAGGCCAGACACTTGAGGTTGTCCTCTGGCTTCCACATGTACATCTACACATGCATATCACATACTCTCCAGAAAAATAAAGAAAAGACAGAAAAAAAAAAGAAAGCTAAGCCTCTGCAGGTTTGAAAAGATAAAACAGAAGGAAGTTAAATGCGAGATCATTTTCCCACATCCCAGAGGCTGCACAGGGCTCCTGGGTGAAGTGTGGCCCCTGCCCCAGGAGCAGCACCACCAAGGAAACCATCAGAGAGGAGGAGGCCTTGGTTAAAGCCAACCCACTGAGCAGCTGCTCAGGAGGGGAACCAGTGACCTCTGCTTTACAAGCTCAACCAGGGATTCGATTCATTCTGCTTGAGATTCTGTGGGTTATCACATTGCAAAATTAAGACTTACACATCCCAAATGTGCTTCCTTGAACCAAAGGCCCTCGGAAGCATGTGTCTTTTCCCTATACCCACTTCTCTTTCCTTTGTAACGGCCTTTTGTAGAAAGAGTGATTTTCCCCAGATGCTTCTCATTGTAGGTCAGTCACTAAGGGAGGTCCTTTCGCTCTGGTTGTTGACAGGTGTCCCTTCCCTCTTTTCCTTGCTCCTGTGGCAGAGTACACCATCACATGACTGTCAGAATAGCGGGTGACTAAATGGAGTAGGGATAAGAAATCCTGGAAGTTGTAAGTGAGCTGAGGCTAGACCAGAGACTGTAAAGCTGCACATATATTGGGGTTTGGGGTTCAACAATCTGGAGTTGGCACATTTTATTCCTCCCTATTCAGATTGTCAGCATTTCAAACTCAAATTTCTGATCATCATTCTGACTGAGAGCTCTCTTTTCTAGCAGGACAAAGCAGAGCATCTGGTCATTGAACTGGGAACAGATAAGTGGCAGCATCCTCTGTGGATAGAGCTTGTGTGCTCCAGGTTGCCATAGTTTCCACTGCTTCCTGCCCCAACTGTGGCCCTAAAGCTGGGTGACACTGGCTGATTCTTAGGTCTTTACTATTGCTTAGCTTGCTATCAAGAGAAAAGCTGATGCACAAGCTGTGTTTCTACCACATGCTGACCTAAAAGGCTAGAATATTTTTAAAGAAAACAGAATGAAGCCTTTTCCTCCTGTTTGCTTAACATGAAAAGAGTAGCCTGATTTATCTTACCTGTCTGACCATGAAAGCATCTGAATTAGCAAATCACTGAGCCAGACCTATAATAGTGGCTGCAGCAGAGGAGCAGAATTCCAAGTTCAAGGCCTGGGCTACACAGCAAGTAAAAGATCAGCCTGGGCTACATCTGGTGAGACCCTGGTAAGAAAGAGAAGAAAGAAAGAAAAAAAGGAAGAGAGAGGAGGAAGGGAGGAGGAAAGAAGAGAGACACGGAGATAAGTATAGAGACAGACAGATAAAAAGGAAAAGGAGCAGAAGGAAGGACAGAGGGAGGGGAGGGAGGGAGGAACGGGGCTGATCTTAGGTGTAACGGTTACTTAACATGTGCAAGGCCCCTCACTCAATTCACACTACAGGGGAATGATTGAGTGAGCCACATTGTTCCATCTGGAAGGCGATCGCTACACTGTAAGCAGTTACATTCTCTGCCTAGAAGGCCCCTGAGTAACAGGTAAAGAAAGCTGGGCAGAAGCCATGGCCTCCCTGGCGGCTTTCACTGTAGTTTCTCGTCCTGTGGCTGATGCTGCCTCTGGTTTGGCATTAAATCCATCTGATGTGATTCTGTTTCCAGGTGGTGATCATGGAAGTTCAAGGCCTTAAATCCTTGGCTCCAAATCGCATTGTATACTGCACAATGGAGGTAGAGGGTGGAGAAAAACTGCAGACTGATCAAGCCGAGGCTTCTAAACCAACGTGAGTACTTTCTCCATGGTTTATCTCACCAAGGTGGTTACCATTGGTTTTGTTTGTGCCAAAGGAAAGGCCTTCTTCCCAGAGGAGCCTAGAGGTCCACACCTTCTCTATCAAACAAGGGACTTGACTCCATTTTTTTTTCAAAAAGCAATCTCATGTAGCCCAGGCTGTCCTCAAACCAACTATGTAGCCAAGGATGACCTTGGGTTTATGATCCTCCTCCTTTCTCTTCCCAAGAGCTGGGGTTGCAGGAATATGCCATCATGCCTAGTTTAAGATGTCCTGGCATCTTTCAACTGAGATACAGCCACTGTCTTGATGCCATTTCTATTTGAGAGCTGTGACAAGGATCCCAGTTCCTTCAAAGTTGCAAAAGGGAGTCGAAGCAACAGCCCCATTTCTGAAGCCTTTAGCCACATATCACTGGGTGTGTGCATGGTACTACTATTGCACAGCAGAAGCCTAAATGGTCACTGTGAGCTAACAGTGCTCACAGTTTAGTGGGTACATCACAACTGTGCAATTGTAAATTCAGTCTGCCTGCCTCATCTGTGGTTTCTGTCTTTAGATTCAACCAACTGTGGATTGATATTTTTGACAAAAAAAAAAAAAAAAAAAAAAAAAGAATATTGATTGGCCAGGCATGGTGCCACATGCCTTTAATCCCAAGTTCCAGGATAGCCAGGACCACACAGAGAAAGCCTGTCTCAAAAACAAAACCAAAAAATCCTGTCTGGGCACAGATTGTGTATAGAGTTGCCATCTCTCTCTAAATAGTGCGACTGTTTCCAGGGTACTTCCTACTAGGCACCTGTGACCCAGAGGGGATCTGGAGCCATGAAAGGATGTACGTAGGTTATTCGTGGATGCTCTGTGATTTGTTATGAAGACTCAAGCATAAGTGGATAGAGAAGGTCAGAACCAATACCCCATGGGTACTTAGGGACCAATATAGTTATAACTGGAGGAAAAGGTGGCTTGAACAGTGATACCTGGGGGACTTGAACCAGCTTCTGAATAGGTCTCTTCTGGGGTACCTGAGACATCTGCTGTAGTATTATAAAGCACCCATGGGAATGAGGAGCCCGTGAATGGCGCTTGGTTAGCAATGGCTCTGTGGCAAAGAGGAATGCACAGAAGGTTCGCAGGGACTGGAGGTGGTGGAACAAGGAATCTCCGAAGCTGGACGAGAGAACGCGTGGGATGGGAAAGACACACCTTCCTTCCAGCTGCAGCAGAAGGGCCGAGGTGAGGCAGTCAATGAGTCAGGATGCTGGGGCCATGGCTGGCAGCAGTGAAGATCTATCTGTTTGGGTGAAGAGATCTCCCAAGAGATTGCTGCTCCCTTCCCTCACCACCACTGCTTCCATCCTTCCTTTTCCAATCTCCATAATACCTGCATAGATGAATGAGCATCTACATCTTCACAGCTGGCATTAATCGGCAAAAGTCACCAAAAGGCTACCCCCCCCCCACCTCGCACATGCGCTACTCCTCCTCAGAGCATTAAGGAGTTGTTGGGCAGAACATGAATAACTCACCAGCATGTTCTAACATAATAGTTCAAAGAAAGCAGTGTTTCTCAGGCTGGAGAAGGGCTGAGGGTATTGTCTGCCTTCAAGTGGTTCTTTATATGAATAGGCAATGCCTCAGATGCCCAGATGCCCAGATGCCCATAAGTGTGTTGGGGACGGGGGACTCATGAGCGTTCAGGAGGAAATGGAGGCCATTGTGACTTGCTGAGTGCTAGCTCCTCTCCCTTTTGATCTTCGTTCCACCTGATGATGGCTGCGGTTTCTTTTACTGACAGTGCTGAAAGCCGATGTATGTTTCCTCCAGTGTCCCGATCTTCATCAATGCTGTTGTGCTTCGCTGTTTAACCTTTACAATGTGTGTTACATGGTGGAGTTGGGAGCAGGAGAGTGGCTAGGGACTTTGTAATTTTTTTTTTTTTTTTTTTTGGTTTTTTGAGACAGGGTTTCTCTATGTAGCTTTGCGCCTTTCCTGGAACTCACTTGGTAGCCCAGGCTGGCCTCAAACTCACGGTCTGGCAAACTTTTTAAAGGAGGGACTCAGCATGAGGGTGTTGCAAGAGAGGAAGGGGGAAAGCTCCGCTTTCCCATCTGTTGTTTCGTAGGGGTATTTTAACTCAAAGGTAACTCACATCACTTTACTAGGTGAGTAGAGTGTCAATTTCCAAGGTAAATGTTGAATAGATTTTTTATGCCTTTGTGAGTATTTAAAACAGAATTTCCTGATAGAAATGAGTATAAAATATTTATGTTGGTATTAGCTACACCTGAAATAGCATATCTGCTCCAATCTGTGGAGGTTATGGCATTCATGCACATAAACTCTTCACATCAAAATGTTGTGCTTTTGTAGTGAAGAATGCTCTTTTGAGTCCCTATTCATCAGAGAATATTACCAAACCCTCATGGAGGTTTTGCTGGTTTGTTTAATACATACAGAATGCAGGCTTCATAATCGAGCTCAAGTCCATCAAATTGCTAGGAGTTACCTAGTGTGTTATGTTGAGGATCTTGAGATAAATCTGTATCCAGGAGGAAGAAAATATGTCATGATCAACTTGTAATGTCTGCCAGGAGAAGGGAAGGAGTGTGCTGTGAGTTAGCCTGTCTGCCGTGTTGAAGACATACACCCTGATTCTGAAATCTGTCACTTCCTGTCCCTTTCTTTCTTCCTATGATGCAGTGTCCTTTCATCCTGCACTCATCTGCTCCCAAATGCACAATCTTTCCCCAGAGATCTTCTTTACCTTCTCCTTCATCATGGTTCAGAGGGACAGGTTTCCTCTGCTTCTGCCTGCTTTCCCCTGGAGCTCTACATTCATCCTCTCTCATTGGGACTTACTTCTCTATTATTTCTATCCTTTGAGTCTTTTATTTCTTCTCCTTACAATTTTCCCCACTGCTGATCTGTGTTATTTCTGGACTTTGAGTTTGGTTATCCTAAAAGTTATCGTTCAGTACCTAATAACCCTGCCGAGGGTAGCCCTGTTCCTGCCAGAGCTTTTAAGTCTTATTTTCTTCCAACCAGCTGTTGGCCATGTCTCATTTACATGTTTCCAGACCAATATTCCATTTAAGCCCATTTTGTTACTCGTAGATTCTATCTGTGCAGCTACCAAATATCAGCCAGTAGCTGCACAGTACATCTGGGTTATCACATATCTACAGGGAATTTGTCTTTTGTCTTTGTTTTTCAAGTATAGTAACAAATTCAGGAAGATGTTACATGACTCAATTTACCCAGCAATGTGGTCTTTGTACAGTATACTCAAGAAGGACAGAGGCACAGACTGACTGTAAGAATTCAGCCAAGTGTATTTAGGAAACTGGAGAACTGGTGAACTACTCATTGTACACAGACATTTTAGAGCTTTGAAAAGCCCAGTGGCAAATAAATCTATATAACAGTTTTTAAAATTAAACCATGCTCTAAATTTATTTGAACTGGTACCTTTGAACAGTTATTGGAAACCCTAGTCTGTATTGCTCAGCCATAGTTATCGGGAATTTGTGCTCTCTCCTACTTCTTTTTATCAATTATATTTCCTCCCTTGTAACCAGGACACCTTTCAACATCTTAGCAAGGTCAGATTGGATCAGTTGCATAATCTAAATGTTCTGTGTCCATGAGCTAGATGTATTTCATAACGTTTTTATAATCTTAGAGTTATGGGTGTCGTGGAGCCATCTTTTATAGTCAGAGCTGAGTTGTGACCTCGGCTCACTCTTCTGTTTATCCTCATATTTGCAGCACGCAGATTATTCGTGAGCATGCCACATATCCACTCAGCTCTGTTTTCCTCCACTTCTGGGTTTTTAATGTAGTGAGCCAGCAGTATATGCTCAGATGCTGCTGTGAGCTATACTCACTAGCAATCATGGTAGCCATTTGCAACACATCGTTTCTACTTCTGGCAGGAAAACATGGAGTGCAGAAGCAGAAGGAACTGGATCCTTGTGTGAGTAGAGTCCTCTTGGGAGGCACACAGAGGAGGGAGAGTCTGTGGTTCCAGGTTCATCTTCTCTGGGACAGAGTAGGCCATCATTGCTGTGGGTGACATTCTTCAGGTGTTGTTCTTATCTCCAGGAATAACAAGAGATCCCAGGTATTACGAAAGCATAGCACTGAATGACATCAAAACAAAGAAAAATCAGTTTCTCCATTTCCACTTCTTCACCTGCCCACTCCACTGAGCAGAACAAGGAGGTCATTTTAATTTGGTGCTAACAGGCCTTTGGCACCTCCTCAGGCCTGAGGCTCGGAGCCTCCTACGTCTGACAAGAGCAGTTGGCATTTGCTCTGCTCAGACTCCCCGCAATTAGTCTTCATCATGGCTACTGCTGCTAATGTCTTTTTGCCAACAGGGAAATGAGTTTCTCCTTTTAGAGAAATATGTTAATATTTCAAGGCTGAATTAACTTAAAGAAAATGCATTGAGTGCATAATAACACAGATGGTACCTAGACAGGATGCGGGCGATCCTGCTAACAGGGATGAATGTGGCTTGCAAACCACTCTAACTTGGAAAAAAAGAAACATATTTCCCTGAATGGAATGATATTGTCCAAAATCACTCTTTCTTGGGAATTTTGCACAGTGTAAGTTTCTGCTCTAAAACAGCATGCACAATTTGAGAAGGTTAAATACCAGAGTATTTAAATCATGTTTCTGCAAAAGAACATTTGAATAACAGCCCAGTGTTTCTCTCACTTGCCTGAAACCACACTCCTCTGCATGAAACCCAAAATGCCACTTGTCAAGTTCATTAGCCACAACAAGCCACAGGTATGAATTCCATTGTTGCTGTGGATCAGAAATCACAATCAGATTCTTTCCTGCCATTTCCAAGAGAGTGGGAAGGTCAAGTGTCTTGTCTGAGAAACTCTGCCACCATGCTAGTCTCTTTTCAAGGGTACCCAGTCTGCTGTGCCTGTATTTAAGAACACAAGAGCAAGTGCACTGACTTTTATACTGTTTTCCTCTGTGATATGTGTTCTTTGTTGCAATAGCACAATATAGAAGAGTCAGGCTCTCATGACCAGCTCATGCAAAGATGGGTGTGCTGCTGAGTCACCCACACAATTAGCCTGCTACAAAACAGCTTGCTTCTTCCCAGTGTTGGCCCCATGCATCCTTTTCTCCACAGTAGCACTCATTTTACCAATTTTTTTTTCTGTGTCCGGAGCCTTGGAATGACGTCCATGAAAGCAGAGAATCTTTCCTGCTTCACTCAACTGAAATGTGAAAAGGAGAGCGTAATAAGGTAGGGGTCTGTCTTTCCTCCATAGAATCTTCCCGTCTGTCCAGCTGGAAGTGCATGTACCCAGCTTTGTGCAAACATCTTAATAAAGAGCAACAGTAATGAACACGAGAATGGTGTATAAGACAATAACCAGATTATAATCTGTGCCCCTGAAGGAGCAAACAAGCTGCCACAATAGAGTCGTGCAAGTACAGGTGACTCAGGTCCCCAATGGCAATGATGCCCCTTGGGAAGTGCAGAATGTTTACACTAATACCCAAAGAACAAGGAAGGAAAAGTCAGTCATCGGAAAAGCATCCCAGGAAGAGGAGAGAGCAAATGCCAAGACTGTGAGACCGGAAGTGGTCAGCAGAAATGAAAGTGTCACTAGGTACTGTCCAACAAACATCCCGAAGGAAAGCCAGAAGAGCACAGCAGGGCCAGACATGTTGGGGCCTCTGAGCCACCAGAAGGATGGCTTGTTCCAAGGCTCTGGTGAAAGCTTGGGGAGATTTTAGTCCAGGGAGCAGATGATCCAATTGCTCTCTTAAAACCTAGAACATTTAAAGTATCAGAGTACACTTAGAATCACAACTGTGTTGGTTTGCAAATATGTAGTAAGCACATATTGCTGTCCAGGCATGAAAGCAGCAAATCACAATGTTACCAAGCTGTTAGGTCAGAGCTTGTATCCTGGCAGCCCTACCAATGTGTGCTCAGCCACTGGACCTTAGTAGGACAATCCAACAGGGAAAAGCAAGAGATAAAAAATAAAATAAAATAAAAAGATGTATTCAATGGGGCCATATTGGGAAGAGAAGCAGAGAGACTCAGTGACCCCCATGTCCATCTTTGCTTTCTGACATGAGGGCCAGAGTTATGCACAACCAAGCAGTCCTGAGTTCTAGTCTCTGCAAAGTGGCCTGACATATCAGAATTGTGTGAACTCTTTTCCTAGGAAATGGCCTCCTTGTCTGGCTGGAACTAGGCTTCCTCCTTTCCCTTCTCCCAGGATGGGATTCCCAGGAAAATTCCAATGTCTTAGGGTGAAGGTATAGTGTTTCTAGAAGTCACCATTTCTGCCAAGGTGGGTGCAATAAGAGTTGACCTTTAGATTGTAGAGCCATGCAGCAAAGCAAATGGGAAAACATATGTTAGGATAGAATGACCAATTGTCCAGGTGCCACTGTAGCTTTTTAGGACTGGAGAGCCCACATTGAAAAAGAGACACGGTCCCTGAGAGTGGTTCCTTCCCTGTCCACTTCCTCCACACCCCACACCCGCACAGTCCTGAAGTCATTAGATGGAAAATGCTGTGAGTGGAAACGCAGGCACCATTTCTTGTGGATTTTCCTTTGGAGATAAAACTTAGGTTTTTAGAGTTAACTAAATCACAAATGGTAAAAGACAACATTGACCCAGAAATTTGTTCTGCCTGAATCCCAGCAGACATGTGAGTTCAGAATCAGTAAAATGATAACCACCATTCAGGATACTCAGAGACTGCCCTGCCTCTCAAGCCAGAGTACCCAGAGACTTACAGAAGAGCAGTCTGTGTGTCACCTGGAAGGGCAAGGTTAGCCAGCGGGGGAAACAACCAATGAAACTAAAGATGGAGGAAGGATTATGCTCTGAGAACCACCTGGACAGAAGACTTTAGGTTCTGCCTCTGCTACCATCAGCAATTACCCATCCTGTCAATCATCAACTGGACACTACCCTTCCGGAACATAAGGTGGTTGATAGGACCTGTAGCTGAGACTGAATGATCAAGGAGTGGCTGGATGTGGTGGTCAGATGTTGAAAATCCCTCTAAGTGTGAAAAAATATCCATGTAAACTCAAATTTCATGAACACTTTAATAGTGAGTAGATGATGGAAAACTATCAATGTGCTTTGTAAATTTTTGTTATTGAATAATCAGAAACCGAATAGATGGGAATGGCATGGAGTTACTTACCTGTAACATTGAGATTCAGTCCAGAAACTCTAACCCAGTTGTGGTTCCCATGTTGTGGTGACCCCCCACCATAAAAGTATTTCATTGCTACTTAATCACTGTAATTTTGCTACTGTTATGAATATTAATATAAATATCTGTTTTCTGATGGTCTTAGGAGACCCCTGTGAAAGGGCCATTCAATCCCCAGAGGGGTTGAGATCTACAGGTTGAGAACCACTGCTCTAACTCCTCATTAGTAATAAGACAAGAGATACTTGGTGTAGATTCAACAGGGACTGAAACAACATGTGAGTGTCATGAATAAGAACACAAAGTCAAGAGTCCCAGAACCAAATTCCTGCCTTGGCTATGTGATCTTGGGCCCACAGCCTAACTTTTGTGCCTTACTATACTCATGAAAATTAATTAATATTTGTTAAACACTATCAGTTTCATAGAAGTCATTTTGCTCTTACAGTCCTGGCTTCAACACTGTTCAAGGGAGGAAGGGGAGATAGGAATAAAAGGTGGCCTAGATCTAAAATAGTAACTGTTAACTTTGAGTCAGTCAATTCTACGGACTAGGTACCATGCTAAGACCTACAAGACACTGAAATACCCATTTGTTGATGGAAATACTGAGATCCACTGAAGTTATGTGAGTTAGTCAAAGTGGCACTGATAATAAACAGCTGAGCCAAACCCCAAACACAAGACGGTACTTTTCTCTGTCTTGATACCTTGCCAGGGAAGGGAAGCATTTTAAACAGGATTGGGCATTTAGAGACTATAAAAGGCTCATTTCCTTTCCACAAATTGAGCTATTCTGTGGAGTTAAACACTGCAGGTGTTTAAACAGCAATGATCCTGCTGTCACTCACACAGCACAGGTGTTCCAGGTCAGTGCATCCAGCAGGTGTAACTCAACACTTGCACATAAGCAGTGTCCCCGTCTTCAAAGGAAACACTGTAAGGCACACAGCAAGCCCCAAGAGAGCCCTAAATATGATGAGTCCCACCCTCACGGAAACCGTTACAGTCACAAATGCTCCACCATGCCTTTAAAACCACGATCAGACACAAAAACAGACAGAACCAGCCATGTCCTGCCTTCACCATCCACCAGCTGGGTAGTCTTCAGCAAGCAAATGGTCCTCTCTTTTCTTCAGTGTTTCCATATTTGACAGGAGTGCAACCTACCTGTAGGATTGTTGAAAACTATGCTATCAGGCTATCTGATAAAAGTGCAAGAATCAGCATGTTTCAGCCTCTCATGGAGTAGTGTTAGCCATGTGTATCCCACCATGGTCTCACTAAGTACTATAAGATTATATTAAATCAGTGGGCTGAGGAGACTACTCCATTGACAATGGATTTGCTGCAAAAACCCAACTTCATTCCCGAGCATCCATGTAAATGAAAAAAGTGGGGCATAGTAGCATCCAGATGTGATTCCAGAGCTGGGAAGGTAGTTATAACAAGATCCATGTGGTTCACTATCTAGCCAGCCCTGCCTAATTGACAAGGGTAGGTCCCTTCTAGAGACCCTGTCTCAAAAAGCAAGGTGCAGGCTCCTGAGGAACTATACCTGAGAATGATCTCTGACCTCCACACTCATACACACACATGAATTCATGTGCACACACACACACACACACACACACACACATGCATGAACACATATGTACTCCTGAACACATGTACACACACAAGAAATCAGTACCCTTTCATTAAATAGAAAGAAGCAGAAGCTTAGAGATGTTAAGAGACCTTACCCAATCCTCCAGCCACCCCTGGAAAGCAAGGAGCTTATTTTTCCAAAAAAGGTGTGAGCACCCTTGAAACAGGGCTTTTCCAGTGGAGACAAGACTCGTAGGGTGGGTTGATCCAATGGCGTAAGAGTTGTTTCTCAAAGACAAAGAGGTGCAGAGTGCAACCGCTTCCCACGTCTTACAGTTGCAGCCCTATAGGCAGTTTTCATCCTGCCAGCAACTCCCAAGTACCCAGCAGCAGCAGCTTCCCAAATTACCACACAGAGGCTTATCTTAATGATAAATAATTAATTTATTAACTAATAAATATTAATAAGCCTGATAGCTCAGGCTTATTCCTAACTAGCTCTTACACTTAAATTAACCCATAATCCTTATCTGCATTTAGTCACGTGGCTTGGTACCTTTTCCCAGTATGACAATCTCATCTTGCTTCCTCTGCATCTGACTGGCGACTGCTGACTCTTCCCTTCTCCTTCGCATCATCCTTAGTTTGGTCGCTCTACCTATACTTGCTGCCTCTACTGGCCAATCAGAGTCTTATTACATCAATTTCAGTGGCAAATCTTTACAGTGTACAAGAGGATTATTCCAGGGCACAGCCCACTTTGAGTCTTACTCAGTGTCCCATACTCCATGAGCAGGTCTTCACCCACCCACTCACCCACCCTCCTTCTGATCAGGGCCAGTGCTTAAGAAGCTGGAATGCAGCAACAGGCTTCTTCTTTCTGAGCATTCCTAAACTACTGCCTTGGTTTGTTTCCCTGTGCTGTGATCTAGAACTCGGTGAGAGTAGGGCCTCTGAGGAAAACAGTGCCAATGCTCCAAGTGTTTGAGAGTCCTGGACCCTCCGTGCTGCAGCCCTTAGGTCCTTCCAAGTTTCTCGGTGCCCTGGGAAGGCCTTAAAAACTCTCACTCCATTTCCTTGCTTCCAGCTCAGTCCTAGGAGATAAATCTTCAGCTCTGGCATGACAGCAGTGTTCTGAAACACCCAGTTGGTTCAGATGGCACTTTTGCTTCTAACATTGTTGTATTAGGTGAGTTGTCACATCCCTCTGAAACTCAGTTCCTTCCCTTACAATGAGGCTCACAGCACTGACACCGGAGGCTGGCTGGTAAGGGCTTGAATGTAATGAGTAAGCCAAGCACCTGTATAAACATATGAACTGGTAGTCTTTACCATCATCAGGATATAAAAGCAAATAACACAGGACATCAGCTGGTGTGACTAAAGAAGAAAAGATACTTTGTCTCTCAACCGGATGCCTTTGGGCTTTCATTTCTAGAGCAGTTTACAGGTAAATTCTTTGTACTTAGAAAATGTGCATATGAAGATGCCTTCATATAAGACCTGGCATGGAAAAAAGGTCAGTAAATCTTCACTGATGAAAAATGAAGCTTCAGTAGCATGTGGGGAAAAATGATGTAATGGGCTGGACAGACACCCTCTTTTGAGGACCAGTGGCCATTAAAATAATACAGCATCAATTTCATCACTTATATGAACACACACTCTGCACAAGAATAGGAAAGGCTAGAAAGTTAACACATTTAACCCCAAAACACTGCACTTGGGTGAGGGGTGTTTGCTCAGTAGAGGGGATATGGTTGGAGTTTTGTTGTTTCTGTTATCAGTACTGAGCGTTGAAACCAGGGCCTTTTACATGTTGAGAGGTGCTCTACCTCTGAGCTGCTTTTCTTGGTTAAGACAGCTTCAAATCAAGAAGCTCTATCAGTCCTTAGATTTCCCTCTGAGGCCACAGTCAGCCTTGAACTTGAGATCCTCCAATCTCTGTCTACCAAGTAGTTGGGATTACAAGACCCAACCATTAGATTCAGTCAAGCATCACTTTTCAAGTAAGGAATACTTATATACACATGTACACACTCTCATGTGCATGTACACACACACACACACACACACACACACACACACACACACACACACACACACACCAAGGAACAGCCAGATCCAACATAAACTAAGTATGAAAATCTAGAAATCATCTTGACACTTAGCTGTAGGATGACAATCTAATCAAGTTTTTGTTGCTTGGGAAATTTGTCTTCTTAACAGAGAAAGAAAATTTTAAAAGAAACACTTGGATTTTTTTTTTTACCTTATACAGAGTATAGTAAGGCTGCAGTATCAGAACTGAGGCCTCATTAGAAAAGAATTAGGTGCAGGAGGTTAATCTCACAGTATGATTTCCTACTGTGATCCCCCAGTGTGGTTTTCCAGTGTGATATCCTAGTCTGATATCTTGGTGTGATCTCCCAGTCTGATAACTCAATGTGATCTCCCAGTCTGATATCTTGGTGTGATCTCCTAGTCTGATATCTCAGTGTGATCTCCTCCTCTGATCTCCTATTCTGATCCTGCAGCCTGACCTCTCAATTCCACCCTGCCCTGCCAGGGCCACCACCTTCTTCCTCTCTGCTAGGCTGACTCATATATCCTGTTTCTAAGTGTGAGAGTAGCGTTAGGTAATATTCTGTTAGTCAAACTTAGCACAATATGGGACCCTAAAAAGTGTGTCTCTCTCCTTCTTACTTTCCTGTTTAAAGAGAACCCAAAATCAATCTCAACCATCCTGATCTCTGAAAATGGAAGCCTTGGAAAGAGCTGATGCCTCTGTGGTCATCTATGATCGGGACTCACGCCATGAGTCTACTTTTGCTGACTCTACAAGGATGGTGAACCAGGGAGTGAATTGGACCACAGAAAAGAAGTACATGCTGCCCTTCACCAATCTCTCTTTGTCCCACTCAGCTGGTCCTTCACTCAGTAATCCACTGCATCTGAGTATCAGCTTTCATACAATCCGCCACATCCTAAAGGTGGCAGAGAGAACGAGAGAACAAAGAGTCCTGCTGTTAAGATACCCATAGTCAGTCTTATGGGCATACAGGAGAGACAGCAACTCCCGTAGAGACAGACCAGAGTTTGGCTTTGACTGTACAGCTATGACTTCTGTCTTACCTTTGGAAGATCTCATGATCAAATGTTGTTTTAAGGTCCTCTCTGACCTACTACATGCTCAGGGGTCATGTTATCATACAGAAAATCATTATCACCATTGACAAGATAATGTCCATAAGGAAGGTATATCATTCTTATTAATATTAGTGTTTGAATATTCATGCTCAAATACAGATAACCACTTGAACACAGTCAAAATAGCCTGTGTTTAATTCACATTTTCTTTTAGCTTGTAGAACTACTAATATGTCTATATATGTATTATCAAGAGATTAATGTTTGTAATGATTTATAAGAATATTTTTGTGAGAACAAATTAATAGTAAAGTAAAAGAATACATTAATTTGATGTCATTAGGAGGAATATCAAATCCATGTCCAGCAAAGAAATTAATCAAATTGAAATAACACTACACAGAGAAGTAAAGATTAGCTGTTATCCACATTCTACTCTTTGCAAACTCATGTGACATGCTTGAGTTCATGTCACATTCATGGAAGGCTCACCTCCATCCATTCCTACCCAGAAAGAAGAAAAACTTGACAATTTCCATTGCCACAATAGTCAAAAATGTCCAAAACTGTGTTACTTCTCCATCAACCCCAAGTCAAAGAAAACATCTTTTTTCTGTCTGCAATAGAGACACCATGGGAAATATTCAGCTTACTGTTCTAAGCAAATGTATTATTTCTACACTATGATATTAAAAGTTTGCATTTCAGGGCCTGGGGAGATGATTCATCTGATAAAGTTCTTGCTGAGTAACCAGGAGACCTAAGTTTATTTGCCAATATTCACTCAAAAAACTAGTTACTTTAGAGCATTCCTTTCCTCCAAGAGCTGGAGAGGCAGAAACAGAAAGATCTCTAGGATTCACTGGCTAGCCATTCTAGCCAATCAGCAAGCCCCAAGTTCAGAAAGAGACCCTATCTCAAAATAAAATAATAATAATAATAATAATAATAATAATAATAATAATGTGAAGCTAGATTGAGAACACCATCCAGGCCTAACTGCTGGCCTCCAAATGCACATGCACAGCAGCACACATGTGCACACACAGCAAAAGATAAGTGCACATGCCTATGCACATCAGGACGAGTAAAAAATTTACACTTGATCATTTTAATGATTAAATTGAAATACTTAAATTGTTGATCGTTTTATTCTTCTCTTATATCCTTAGAAATTTGTTTAAGAACACTAATTCTCATCTTTAGCCATACATCTGCTTTCAACCCTTGGCCATGTAGCCAAAATATGGATGCAGGGTGAAGCAAAGACTTTGTTATTCCATGAAGATTTGCAAAGGTGCAGAGAAGCTGTCTGAATTTAGAAAGTCAGAAAGGGGTCCAAAATTGTGACTGTTGAAATCAGAGTAACACAAGAAGAAGTCAATTATGAGGACAGAATGATCGCAGTTGTGATTTTTCTTTGGGCCACCAACCAGCTCCCCAATAAAGACACAGAGACTTAATATTAGTTATGAATGCTTGGCCTTAGCTTAGGCTTGTCCCACCAGCTCTTTTAATTTAGCCTGTTTCTTTTCATCTACATTTTGCCTTGGAGTTTTTTTTTACCTTTCTTTCATTCTATATGTCCTACTTTCCTGTTTCCTTCATGTCTGTCTGCCTGGTCCCTGGCATCTCATTTTCTTTCTTCCCTGAGCCTAAATTCTTTTTCCTACTTACCCTCCCTGACTAGATGTCCCATCTATACATCCTCCCCCACTATTGGCTGTTCAGCTTTTTACTAAACCAATCAGGGGCCTTAGGCAGGCAAGGTAAAGCAACACATCTTTACATAGTTAATCAAATGCAACACATCTTTGCATAGTTAAACAAATATTCTGCAACACATGGTAGGAAGGGAAAAATCATACAATTAGCAAACTAGTGCTAAAAGGGAGTTTGGGATTTCAAAAGGCAGAAGAAAAGTCAGCTTGGCTAGAATGCAATGAAGGAATGCTGAGGAACTGAGGCAATAAGGCTGACTCACAGAGTCAGGAGTCACAGGAAGAAGTTTGGGATTTAGTCCAAGAATATCCGCACTGGATTCACCTACTTATAACTTCATTCTAGCAGAGTAGGACTGCCATCAAATGAGGGTGACAATAGCCGTAGTGATAGAGGAATGGCAGGAACAGACAGACTCAGAATCACTGGGGCCTAGTGACAACACTGGCCTCCACTTGCTACTCTGGTGAGCTAGCACCAAGCACTGGGCAGTCTCCACTGAACAGCACCTGCCTTTGTCTTGGACATTCACTGCCACAGTTTCCACGAATCTCTTCTTCATACACTCTTTGCCTATTTGTAAGTGGCAATGCCATCATCTAGGTAGATGACCTCAAGTGAGTCTTTTACAACCTTATAGGTAAGTAACAGCTATCCAGCAGAGTCTTTCATCCCACCCCCTCAAGAGTACTGCTCAGCCCCACCAAATGTGTTCTTTCCCCACATTAACAGAGATGTTATTTCCAGCATGTTACATGCTGACATTGTGATACTGACACCAAACTCAAAGAGAAAATAGACATTCTCTACCTGTGTCTAGCTTCAGTTCCTATTTGGCTTGTAAAACAGATTGACGCAGGCTTTCTTGGACTGCCAGCCCCCAAATCATGACACAGAGATTTATTATTAATTATAAATGCTGGATCTTAGCTTAGCTAGCTTTTTTTTTTTTTTAACTTACAATCAACCCGCTTCTATTCATCTATGTTCTGCCCTGCAGCTTGTTTACCTTATCTACATACTGTCCATCCTGCTTCCTTGCTTCCTGTATGTCTGGCTGGCTGGATCCCAGCTGCCTGTCTGGTTCCCCTTTTCTCTCTGCCCACCAGCCCCGCCTATGCCTTCTGTGCCTAGCTCTTGTCCATTCAGCTTTTTATTAGACCAATCAGGTGCTTTAGGTAGGCAGAGTGAAACAGCAACACATCTTTAGTTAAACAAATGCAGCATAATCAAAAGCAACGCATCTTTACATAGTTAAACAAGTATTCTGCAATGCAAATGAACAAATGCAACACATTTTTACATAGTTAATCAATTATTCTAGTCCACAGCAGCAGGTTGCACTATGCCTGGAATGAAACCTGCTGCTGATAGAAGCATTAGTGAGAGAAGATTCAGAAAAAAACAAACAAACAACCTACAGAACATCCAGCCCCACACAAAGCACGGGCTGCTCTCTGCAGGTGACGTCACTGCTGCTTCTGGAGCCTGTCATGAGGATAACGTTTAATTACATGCAAATGAATCAAACTGGACTCCAGCATTACAGTGGAATTGGACTCACAATTCTACTAATGGCTGCATCTGTGAAGAAACTGAAGGGGAAGTCTGTATTTTATTCAAACACTTCAAACAGTGCTTATTTGCTACCGACTCTGTGGAAGGCACCATGCTTGGTCTTCACATGAGCATCATTTTTAGAGCTATAATTTTATGTTATTTTTTAACCAAAGATATTGATATTTTGGTTATGCATAGTGGGAAAAATATAAAGAGAATTAAACATTACTCATGATCCCCATATCCAGCAAGCATCACTGTAAATATTTGATGATGTTTTTCAATTTGCTTTGCTGGATCTATGGCTGTGTCCATGTTTTATCCATCCACAGATGCATGCAAGTTGTGGATAATGTTGTAATGGAACCCCTTATACTCAGTTGGTGCGATGACTTTGCATATACTCATAGAGATGGTATTACTAGTCCATTGCTAGTCATTTCTTACACACTGAGAAGTAAGGCCATTAACTAGCTCCTCTGGGCTTACACTAACTTCCTAGACTGTACTCTGAGAGTCTGACATCTTAGGACAAGCGGGGGACATTTGGTCGCTTGATTTGAATGAGCACATCCAGTCAGCCTCCATTATCTTATATCCCGAGGGGAAGGAGTGCATGACTGGCAAGTGCTTGCTGAAATTGATTTTGTGGAGACCTCCATCTCTTCAGCTCCTCCATCAGCAATCTGTCTTTGTGTCTCACAGCCTCAGAGAATTCACTGCAGCTTTCAAATTCCAGCCTGGAATTAAGATGTGGTTCAGCTGTTTGTGTACAAACAGCAAGCAAATCGTTATGCTCAAATGAAGGTCATCCCCTTACCTCACTGAGCAATCTCAATTTGTTCCATTTGCCTGGTTACAGAAAAGAGGTGCCTGATTAGAACTATTGTATTAGCAGCAGAGTAGCCCTTCATGGAGCTAAGCACACAGAGTGCATGTTTGGACATAGGGGTAAAGGCAATTAATGCTCTGGTTATATTTGTGCCGATCTCAGGTAGAAACAGCAGAAAAAAAAATGGGTGTGGATTAAAATATATGAGTGGCAATGCACAAGAGACAAACAGGACATTGTGGAAAAGCTCCAGATCCCTTACAAATATAGTAACGATCTAAGTCCTTTATGAAATAGGGCATTCGGGGCCTAAGACAGCTCAGCAAATAAAGACACTTGCTGCCAAGCCTGATGACCTGAGTTCAGGACCCATCTGGGGTGAACTAACTCCTACAAATTCTTCTTTGATCCACATGTACACAATGTGGCATGTATCTGTACATGGGTGCGTGCAGAGAGAGAGAGAGAGAGAGAGAGAGAGAGAGAGAGAGAGAGAGAGAGAGGGAGAGAGAGAGGGAGAATAAAAAATTAAAATAGGGTCTTGTTTATTTTCCTAGATCATCAGTGACCGAGATACCAAATCCTGATAGGACCCCTTGTATCAAGTGAAGTAGGTTTGCCAAACAAGTCCTAGAACTGAGGTTAACTCAACTGAGTTTAGTTCCAGTAAAGAAAAGATCACCTAACTTCATTTCCCACCACCTCAACTTTTCTCGGCCCCATATTCATTTTTTAGATAGAGAAAAATGTTTTATGTGTATAAATTTCTTAAGTTTTGATAAGTATTTGTGTGTATAATTTGTATAATTTTCTCTTTTCTTTGGGATTTTATTGTGTTTTCTTTTACTATACTAAGAGAACATCTGACCTATAAGGGAAATTCTCTGGTACTTGAGACGCTCTAAATAGAGAGGCACTGAAGAAGTACAGAATGACAGGTGGGTTTGACAGTCCATTTGCAATCCCAGAACTTGAGCAGAAGAAACAAGAGACCTCCCCACCCCCAGGTGATCTGGATAAGTAGACTAGCTAAATCCATGAGCTCTGGGTTCAATAAGAGACTCTGCCTGCATAAAGGTGGAGAGCAAGTGAGGAAGACACCCATTGTCAACCTCTGGCCTCCACACACAATGCACATGTGTGTACATGTGCAAGTACACCTCACACACATGTGCACTCACACACAAGTAACACACATACTCAGGGACATACACCCAAGCACTCAAGCATGTAACAAAGGGATGGGAGTAGTCAGTCATATTTGACTCTAACCTGTGGTCCCTCATCCCAGCTGCCCTGTACACAACTAGTCTGTAAGAAAAGATCCTTAAGTAGGAGTGGATGTAGTTTCAGGACAGTAAGTAGCGGGATAGGATGCTGCAGATAGGGATGGAGGCTCCCTTGAGGCTGACTAGTCAGGAGCAGCCACCTGAGTTGTGGCCTCAAGTTGTCAAGGTCTGGTGCTTGGAACAAAGCATGGTCAAACATGAGGAAGGAGCAGAGTCATAGGCCCAAAGTGGAGTCAGTTGGTCATGCTCATAGACAGAAAGGGTGACTGTCCAGAGTCTGTGAGGAAGGAGGAAGTGAGTAAGACTGCCTCAGTCAGGGTTTCTGTGGCTGTGATGAAACACCTGACCAAGAAGCAAGTGGGGAGCAAAGGGCTTATAAAGATTACACTTCCACATTGCTGTTTATCACTGAAGTCAGGACAGGAACTCAAAACAAGGCAGGATCCTGGAGGCAGGAGCTGATGCAGAAGCCATAGAGGGGTACTGCTTACTGACTTGCATCCCATGGCTTGCTCAGCCTGCTTTCTTATAGAACCCAGGACCAGCAGCCCAGGGGTGGCACCTCCCACCATGGGCTGGGCCCTCACCCATTGATCACTAAATGAGAAAGTACCTTACAGCTGGATCTCAAGGAGGCCTTACTTCAGCTGAGGCTCCTTCCTCTGATGACTCTAGCTTGTGTCAAGTTGACACACAAAACCACTCAGTATAGGTGGCTTGCTTACAGTTCAGAGGTTCAGCCCATTATCATGGTGGTGTGCAGGCAGACATGGTGCTGGAGCTGTAACTAAGAGTCCTATATCTTGCAGGCAACAGGAAGTGGTCTGAGTGTCAAACTGAGGGAAGCTTGAGCAAAAGAGACCTCAAATTCTACCCCCACAATGACACACCTCCTCCAATAAGGCCACACCTACTTCTCTTTGGGGGCCATTTTCTTTCAAACCACTATGTAGAGGAAGATACTAGCCATGTCAGACAAGCCTATATGCCATAGAAAGGCCTCAGTTTTCATCTCAGTGATATTAGGAAGCCTACAGGGAGTCAAACTGCTGCATACTCTGTAGCTCTTGGGTTGGAGAAGCAGAATTCTGAGCAGTTCTGCAGTATTCTAATTCAGATTTCAGTGATAGCTTCCAGTGTGTTTAGAGAAAACAATCATATAGAGTGTGTTATTAGCCTTAGAAAGGACTTTGGTTCCAATACCTGAGACAATGGAGATAAGCTTCAAAATACTACACCAAGCAAGAGCAGCCAGATGCAAAACCACCCACTGTGTGCTTTTACAAACCCTCAAAATGTGCAAGTACATGGCTACAACCACTGTGTAGCTGCTTGAAATGGTAAGTGGGGTTTGTCTTCAAACAGGTGCAAGAGACATGGGGGGGGGGGGTTGTTCTAATACTGTAGCTGAACAATAGTTACACGATACTGTAAACTTACCAAAAAGCATTGAGTTATATACTTAAAATTGATGGATGTATGGCATCAATTATTCCCCCAGTAAGCTGCTCTTTTACAACTCTTGGAGTAAGAGTTCTATATACATTGTGTTTCTAAGAGAGTAGACAGCGGACATGAGAGCCCACTGTCATCCAAGCAAGATGTGACAGTGGTTAAGAGGGGAGTGACTGAAGAGAACAGACATGGTTCAGAGAATGACACAAAAGGACCCACAGCTGAGTAAGAGGTATGTGCATGCAAGTGTAAATGAGTGAATATTAAGTCAAGAGGAAACCAGAATTAGCACCTGTGTGCAGAGGTTGAGCCACCAGTTAGATGGAAAACCATCTCCTAAGTTATAGTCATGTGGTTCCACAGCTAGTAAACCACTCTCAGCAGCAAGGATAGCGCTAATAATTACACACTAGATTTTATACGAGTAGTCCCAAAATAAAGAATTGAACATATAGTCACCTGTTGGACACCTTTCTGATTCTGTCACTTTCAGTGCTCCTTTTGAAGCTGGAGGACAGTTGTGAGGGCTGGTACACACAGTCACATCTGCTCTACATCTGCAGTATCTGTGTCATGGCCCTGAGCCAGGAGCTGTAGCTCCAGAGCTGCAGACTGGAGCAGGCCTATACTCCTCTGCCTTCATTCACACCTGGGAATGTCTCTTTCCAATCTGGTTGTGCCCATGGGAGCAAATGTCACTGTAGAACACCATTCTAAAGTTTCTCCTAATTTGTAAATGTTAACAGAAGGAAAAACATGCTGCTTCACCTCCAACAGAGAGAAACTAAATGTTTTATCATTACCACCATGAAACTGCATACCTGCAAAGTCTTCCTTAGGAAGCAGTGGGTTCATTTGATTGATGAGCCCCTCGCTTATCCTGGGGTTTTCAGTTAAATTCGTGTGACAGTCTGAGGTGAATAAACTTGAGAGTGCAAATGTAACAGGTTCTTAAGGGACCCTTTGTTTCCATTGCTTTTCAAGGTGTGGGTAGTGATTTGATTTGGGTAAGAGAGGCAGAGCAGGAAGAATGTTCAAATGATCTCTGGTGATCAAAATCAAATACTCACAAACTGATGTCTCCTGCCCTGATGGATTGTTTGAACAGCTGCTTGGGTGGTGAGCATGCTAATCACATACAATACTCCTGTATCAGCTTTTAGCTTAAAAGAAAAACATCAGTTAATGGTTTGCTTTAAAGAGGTGTGTGTTGTCCTGAGAACGTTGATTTGCTTGTTGGTTTCTGCATTTACAGGAACAATAGAGTTAATGTTTTACAACCCCAACTTTGAAATTTCACTTTAGTAAACAGACTATAAAGTAGGTCTTATTTGCTTTCTAACAAATAAGGCAGAACAGCTTGCCCACAGGGATTTAAATCATAATTTACATTTAAGTTTATTTTTATAGGCAGACCATAAGCACAGTTAGCAAAGCTGGATAAAACTAAAGCACTAGAAAATTGAAAAGAGAGATTTATTTCCCCCCTTAAAAGTATGCTCAGTTGTAATTTAAAACTAACTGTTTTAATTATACAGCATAATTGGATTAGGTAGAGGTTGGCATAATTTGTCAGGATTGAAATTTGACAGGTAATGTTGAAACCAGGATGTACTTGTGTACACACACACACCAGACAGAAAGGAAAATGGAAATGATCCCGAGGAATTAAGAACTTAACATTATGTAAGAATTAATCCTCAGATATACATATTAATGATGAGATTTCACAGAAAAAATCCATTCCAAATACAGCTTTGAGCAGGATTAGGAGAGATCTGCTTGGAAGAACTGCCCCCTCTTTCAAATCAGACAGATCTTTAACATTCACTACAGATAAGTGTACTGACTGCGGTTCCCCAAAACTGATATTGTTTGGACCACCATCCCTTGATGTATGTGTAACACCATGTTGGGACCTTAATTCTTTCATAGTTTGGTGGTGGTGGTGGTGGTGGTGGTGGTGGTGTGTGTATGTGTGGTGTGTGTGTATGTGTGGTGTGTGTGTGTGTGTGTGTGTGTGTGTGTGTGTGTGTGTGTGTTGTACTAGGCTTGAACTACATACCTAGGGCTTGAGTTATATCTCAATCCCTTTATAAAAAAAAAAAAAAATTGTTTTGAGACAGGGTCCAACCCAGTCTTTTTTTGTCAAGTTTTGTTTTGTTTTTTGTTGTTTTGTTGTTTTTCGAGACAGGGTTTCTCTGTGTAGCTTTGCACCTTTTTCCTGGAACTCACTTGGTAGCACAGGCTGGCCTCAAACTCACAGAGATCCGCCTGGCTTTGCCTCTCGAGTGCTGGGATTAAAGGCTTGCGCCACCACCACCTGGCCCCATCCCAGTCTTAAACATGTGATCCCCCTGCCTCAGCCTCCTTGTAGCTGGGACTCTCAGCTTGCTCCACTATGCCAAGCTTCTTGTCCTTTGAAGATGAATGGTAAAGGCCCCTGTTCTGGGTGATACAAGTGAAGTAACCAGAAAGTAATGTCAGCAGAAACAAAGGATATCAAATTCTACATTGAATCTGTTCTCTTCTTCAAAGTCCAGAAAAACTGCCTTCTTTGTAAATTAAAAATGCTGATCATTTTTAGATTCTCATCTTACACACTGAGACTCTCTGAAGAATTACAGGAAAGGAGAGAAAGCCTCTCTGGAACCTTTTGGTACAGTCGTTGTGGACCCGAAGTTCCTTCCACGAGCACCTTCTGAGCACAGTGTCTCTGAATGCCTCTGGCTTACACTTATTCTCTTGGGTAATTGTTCTCTAGAGCATTCCATGATTTACTTTCTGCTTGGTAAGTCTTTGGAAACCAGCTCATAACGTAAAGTAGATGAGCAGGATATAGGTAGTATCAAACATGGAATTCATGACAAAGGAAGGAAATGCTGGCCTCCTCAGGAGGCTTTATCTTCACGTATATGAACAAAATAGCACACATGAGTGCTCTTTCCTCATGGAAAAACCAAAGAAAGAATTTCAGTTATACGTACATGAACCTAGGAAAAATCAGATGAAAAATATCAAAGTACTTAACAAGCCACCAAGATTTTATTTTTATTTTCTTTTGGCACAAGGTCTCACATGGCCTTGGCTGGCCTTGAACTTGCCATGTAGCCCAGGATGACCTTCTTGACTTCCTGCCTCACCTCCTCATTGCTGAGATTTCAAGAATGTGCCACCATACCTGATTTGTACAGTATGAAGATCAAACAAAGAGCTTTGTGCCTGCTAAGCAAGTACTTCTCCATCTGGACTGTGTCACCAGGCCTGAGCCACACCTTTTTAAAAATTAATAACTTGATCGATTTCAGTGACTTATCTCCAATATATAAATCATGACTCAATAGAAAGAGGAACTAAGAAGATAAGCAAAGTCCTAGTTCTTAGGGCATGTGAATATTCACAGCTGAGAGAGATCCTGTGCGTTCACAGCTGGGAGAGATCCTGTGTATTCATCTGCGTATAAAATAGAAAGCCCTTCATTTCTGAGAACTGCAGAGTTTTCTGTGTGGGGAAACCAAAGAATGCATAGGAGGAGGTACTTGGAAATGGCCCCTGCTCTGAGCCAGGAAGTCCTTGCAAGTGCAGAGTGGGTGGGAAGGGCATTCCCACAAAATCGGCTACCGAAACCTCTTGCCTCTGAAGTGCAGGCCTGTGCAGGAAACATGAGTACTAAAAAAGTGTAAGAGGAGGAAGAGAAGCGACATCATCTCTATAAATATATTCTGTATCTAGGAGGGAAAACAGGATCTTGAAATGAAACTGGGAGAAGAAACCCATCAAGTATGTTTGGAAGGAACAGCATGAAGTCTGGAGACAGCAGCCGTTCACCGCAGGCTTAGGACCCAGACACTGGCTCTCTGATTCTGTAGGATTGTAACCTGGTTCCTGGGGACACCTTTGTCTGTGCCTCTCTTTGATGGTTTCAAATTTAAGAGTGAGGATCAGACTGGCCTGTCCTTCGTCCACTTCTCAGCCTTGAATTGGGTGGGCACAGTCAGGATGGCAAACTCACATCTAGCAGCTCACACCAGTGCATCAGTGCACTGAGGCAGGGCAGAAAAGGGATCGCCTGGTCCATGGGCTGCATAACTCTGCAGACAGTGGTATGAGCAGACAGTGGAATTAGTTCATTGTCTTTTTGCTATAATCAAACATCTGACAAAAACAACACAAATAAGGGTTTAGTTGTAGTTCAAGGGCACGATTCACCACTGTGGGGAAAAGCCATGGCAGTGACAGCCTGAGGCAGCTGCTCACATCTAATCAAGAGGGAGAGAGAGATGAAGAGATGAACTCCGCTCCTTTCCTCCTTCTCATCCAGCCTGGGACTCCAGTCCACAGAAAGGCCCCATATGTAGGGGAGGAATCTCTGCCTCAATTAAGCTAATCTAGAAAATCCATCACAGACTTGCACGGAGACTTGTTTCCATGGTGATCCTGAATCTCACCAAGTTGACAGTGAAGATGAACTACAGAGTTACTACAATCCACATTTCCTAAGGGATGCAATTTGGAATCAGGACCATAGCTGACCTGCCCTGAAGAACCGAAAAGAAACAAGAACATATTGAAAACAGACAAGTCTGTGCATTGGGATCTGAAAGTCTCAGCCAAGCAGGAAGCAGACACATCTGAAAGGAGGCGGAGGCTGAGTGTCTAAAGCAGAGCTTTATTTTGAACAGACTCATTCAGAGATGTTTTGGGATAAGCTTTTAAAGAAATCTTACCATTCCTGTCTTTTTTTTTTTTTTTTTTTTTTGGTTTTTCAAGACAGGGTTTCTCTGTGTAGCTTTGCACCTTTCCTGGAACTCCCTTGGTAGACCAGGCTGGCCTCGAACTCATAGAGATCCGCTTGCCTCTGCCTCCCGAGTGCTGGGATTACAGGCGTGCGCCGCCGCCACCACCACCGGGCTACCATTCCTGTCTTAACTAGTTCTAGGGAAAAGCTGTGTTAGCGAAGAGCAGGTTATTAGTACCCCACCCACCCACCCAAGGATGCACTGATGAAATCCACCAACATCTGGAGCTGGGATGAATGTGCTGAATGTGCAAGTACAGAGGGGATGTCTGCGGAGCAATGCTGCAGAGACACAGGGCCAGACAGCCCATGCCAGTGGCTTGCCGGAGAAGGACAGCCATGGTGTCCTGTCAAATGGAGACGGACAACTCCCAGGTCTGTCTAGAGCTCTTGGATGAAGTTGGAAGAGGTGAACAGGGTTTCTCAGACTCTCCAGGATTCACACTTGGGGGCAGTTAATCCTTAGTTACAAGGGGCTTAGTACCATCTTCACACGCTAACGACTTCTAAGATGCTCTTGAAGATGAGGAAGAAAGGACAGAAGAGAAATAAGTCCAGACTACAGGCCAAGTAGATGCCAATAACACCCATCCCCCAGCAGTGGTGACAGCAGATACACTAAATGCCCCCAGGGAGAGGAGGACAGTAATTGTCCTTGGGAAAGTCATTGATTTCACCAACAATTCTTGTTATCTGAGATCTCAAGCCATTTGTATGTTTCAGTTCACTGACTGAAACAGGAGTTCAGGAGATGGTTGTTGAAGTATGAGAAGTTAGAGTGTGTGTTCTTGTTCCCCACCCCCCCCCCACCCCATCCCCGTGTCTTCAGAGGAAGATCTGGCTGCCTGGAGGTTGACTCAGAAAACCATTAGTTTAGTACTTAAGTCTTTGTACTCTTGGAAAATAGCAACAACAACAAAACAATTTTAAGGGGGGTTGTGTATGCATGCGGGCATGTGTGCACATATGCACACAGATATAACTCAGTGGTTAAGGGTACTGAATGTTCTTCCTGAAGACCTAGCTCCAATTCCAAGCACTCTCATGACAGCTCACAACCATTTGTATCTCCAATCCCAGGGAGTCCAGTGCCCTTTTTTGGCCCCCATAGTACACATATGCACACATACATACAGTTAGGCAAACACCTGTACACATAAAATAAAAAATTAAATCTCAAAAAGAGAGAGACAAGAAAAATAACAACTGAGGTACAGCTAGGAACAAGGGGTCTAGTGAGCTACTACAAATCCCTTGGCTTATATTGTCTTAAGGGACAAAAATGAATAAAAATTCATTCTAGTCTAGACCCTTTCCTGAGAGCATCCAGAAATGGAAGCTGATTGAAGTTTTTCAATCCAAAGGGCAAGGTATTGGGTCTCAGTATTAATTAAACATGAGGGAATTATCAGCCACCAGAAAAGAAAAAGCAAGTTCATTCCCAGAGCCGCATGCATGCCTTGCCTCTTTGCATCCCTGTCTTCCTGTCCAAGTGCTGGAGAAGAAGACCTACCATGGCCTGGCTTCCCCCTGGTGTCTGTCTCTGCCCTGGGACAGAGCCATGTCACACAGATGCAGCCTCAGAAACAAGTTCACAGCACCCCCATGTGTGGGGCTCTCCTCCCAGAGGGGGATATATTCTCGCTTTATTCTGTCTTGCTTTTATATAAACATGATCCAGACTCATGTTTCACTGGGAACTCTAAGTACAATTATCTTTTATTCATCAATTAATTCATTGATTCAAATGGTAGCTAAGAATGCAGAAGACTTACTGTGTTCTTAAACATTTCTAAAGCAGCTGAATTTCTTTCTTAGCTACAATGTTGCTGCAGTAAATGGAAATATACTTGGGAATATGGAATTAACAAGCACCATTGCTGAATTATAGCACTCTCTGGAAGCTGACCAATGATGAAACTAGGAATGTATTTACAGCCTAGATCTGCCATCTAGTGACTAAATCTTGTCATCACGCCCTGGTTTCCGTTCTTGCTTTGGATTTGGTTTTGGTTTGGTTTATTTTATTCTTTGTTTCACCAACATTTATATATTTCATACAGTCGCTTACAAAAGCAAAAACATTCATATGTTAGAGCACTTATGACCCTTTGGGTTTAATAATGAAAAATCATATAAGAAGTAACCAGAATCCATAAAAAAAAATACCAGCATCCAGTTATTGGTCCTTTGAAAGATACTTTAATGTACTTTGATCAATGCTCACTGCCTACTTTAAAAATCTCCTACAGGAGAGCCTGTAGGCATTGTGTTATGGGAAATAAATCCTATCTGCATACGAGTATAAGCTTGATTTTCCTTTGATGGGAGTGTCTAGGGACTAAAGGAAAATGGGAGTCTGGTACCCTAGAAATGGAGCTCTGTTGGTCTTGCTGTCTGTGATATTTCTTGTACCGAGTATTCTTCATTAGAGGAAATACAATCAATATTTGTGGCTGAACGTGCAAGGTGTCCAGAAAATCAGTCATTTTACTTCGCTGTCTTCCTTTCATGTCCCCAGTCCTCAGAGATATGGGGAAAGTCTCCTTGACAAAGAAGACAGACTCTCTGGGGATAACGATCAAGCAAAAGGCCACACCAGCACCGGGGAACCAATTATAGGCAAGCAAGAAGTAAACCGTGTCGTACAGATGACTGCCAGAGAGGTGAATAAGGACTGGAATTTTCCAGAAAGATGCAGTGTGTGGGGGAGTGGGACTTACATAAAAGTGAAGAGCTATTACCAATGGGAAGAGCAGTCTGAGGAGCAGAACTTGGCATCCAGAGAGGATGAGGTCACCATTGAGACTGAAGGGGAGAATCGGGAAGAACTACTGTGCTTTGAGGCTGGTGTTCTGCTCTGCCTCTGTGATATCTACAACTCTGCTTCCTGTCAGCTGTTGTCTTCAGCAACAATCTCTTGGTACTTCTCTCCCCATGCTTCCCCTTAGACAACAGGAATAGGCAGTTCCCAGAATGCAATACTGAGAGTTCACTTCCTAGAGGCATCTGTGATTCCCCTACCCCAATGGCTTTGTCTAGACTTTTCTCTCATCCACACTGTTGGAAAATCTGCAATGCCTTGGACAGAGATCCAATGACAGAAAGGAAGCTGCTGGGCTGAAGGGTGTGCTTGTTCATCTAATGAGCACTTGGAAGACTGGGAAGGACAGACAGACTTGGCATCACCAGAAGTAGACATGGGGCCTGAACCCATGCCTCCGCCTTCTCAGCCCATCACTCCCTCCAGTCCACTGCCTGCATCCTGCGAGAGGCAGTGGGAGTCATGCTTCTCCCCTGGTCTGGAATCCCTGCAGGGGGTGAGGGGTTCTGGCCAAGCCCACAGCTAAGAGATTAGTCTAGAAGCACATTTCAGCAGTGATGGGAGCCAGCTCTAACTGGAGCACAGAGATGTGGCTCTCAAAGGGGGTACATTTGCTAACTGCAAGGTTGACTCCTAACAAGTAGGAGGAATAACTACATGAACATGGGCTTTGCAAAACTCACTCCAAAGTCAAATCAGTCTGGGCCTGAACTCCAATTTCTTTAGTCTCTTCTCTACCTTTTTTGGACCTCAGTTTCCAGGTCTATAATATGGAAGGAGTATTAATTTCTACTCCATAAGTTTGTCAGAAGGCTTAAACAATATAGTGATGTGTTCAAAATAGTTCCTAGAGTGCTGACTGTTGTGTGCTGTAGTGCTATAATCCTTGCCTTAGCTGTTGTTGGGTGAATGCCTTTAATCGAGCTAATTAGACACCAAATCTCAATATCCCCAGGACAGGAGTGAAAGCTCCACCCTGCACTGCTGGATTAATAAGGTCTGACAGGAAACATACTTAGCATGGTGCTAACACATGGACCTCTGTAACACGAATCTTAAAAGGTCTTATAATGAAAAACCCAGAGCCAGATATTGAAATCTGAAAGATCAGAGGAGCAGAACAGCCAGCAATAGCTTGCCTCTACAGAATCCTCAGCCTCAAGAGAGCAAGTCCCTGTTTCCTCATGCCTTATATGTCTTTCTGTCTCCTGCCATATTACTTCCTGGGATTAAAGGCGTGTGTCACCACTGCCTGGTCCTGTTTCTCTCATGAAGCCCAGTGTGACCTTGAACTCATAGAGATCCAGATGGATCTCTGCCTCCCAAGTGATATGATTAAAGGTATGTGCCACCACTACCTGACCTCTATGTCTAATTGAATGGCTGCCTCTGTCCTCTGATCCCCAGGTAAGCTTTATTGGGGTACACAATATATCACCACAGGCCTCCATCAGTGTTGGTAAGCAACCTAAGTGATAATGGTCTTTTATACCTGTTTGACATCTTGTCCTGCCAAAAGGAAGGTCTGGACTTGTCTGGATAAATGGTTTTCTTTCCAGTGGGGTTAAATAAAGCATAATAGGAACATGTCTCAGTCCCACAAGAGAAAAAAGGTCACTAGCCCCTATAAATAGTAAGTATTCGTTTTACATTGAAAACAAATGCAATGTTCCAAGCAGGCAGAACAGGCTGTCTACCCATGAATACACCAAACAAACCAACCAACAGAATGATCCATATTCACCACTTCACACTGGGAGGAGCAGCCTGCAGCAGCCTCTTTCCATGAGTGATGTGGGGATGGGTTCCTATGAAGCCCTCCCAGCCCCCCAAAGAGAGATCACCAGGGAGAAGGGAGTAAAACACAGAATATCCACCTGGGAAAACATCGTCATGAGTGGGGAAACAAAACTGTCAACAAGATGCACATCAAAATTTCGGGATGCTAGGGCCAAAAAGAGTGTAGGCATGAGAGCCCCCAACACTGCTGTTATCACCTAGATTCTGTTGCTGTGGAGAGGTGTCTGATTCCATGTGATTAAGAAAGAGATGGAATTGCTTGGTTCTCAGCCTTGGGGCAGCACAGCAGAGCACATCCCGTGACAACACAGAACCAACATGCTAGCTTGAGTCTCTTTCCCTCTCCTTAAAAAGCCACCAATGAGCCAACCAAGCTGGTACCCCTGAGGCAGAACTGAAGTCTGAGGCCAGCTGGGAGACACATGGGGAGACCCTGTCTCAAACAAACAATTACAAAGCTACCACTAATGATATAATATAAGCCCCACCACATGACCTCACCAAATCCTAACTATCCCCCAAAAGTCTCACCTCCACATACTGTTAAAGCTCTATTTGGGAATTAGAGTTCTAGCACATGAATTTTGGGGAGGCACATTCACACAATGGCACAGCTGCTCTTTGATGGTTAGGCAGGGGAGTGGCAGGTGTTAAAGAAAGCCTTGTCTTGGAAAGTATCACAATAAAGATACAGTGTTTCTTTTCCTTTAGCATTAGTCTGAATTACCTAAAAAGCCCCATTTTCATGTTTTTATACCTGTACACAATGTGGCTCCATCATGTTCTGCCTCCTTTTATGCACTGCCCCGTTCCTCACTTTGCCCTAATTGGCTGCTCTTTTCCATATCCATTTTTTAAAAAATTAGATTCTGTAAATGAGGGAAAACATGATATTTGTCTTCTTCTGAGTCTGGTTTATTTTGCTTATCATTGTGATCTCCAATTACAAACATCTTCTGGCAAGGCAAATGACATGATTTCAGTGTGTGTGTGTGTGTGTGTGTGTGTGTGTGTGTGTGTGTGTGTGTGTGTGTGTGAAGTCCTATGCTATTTGTCACTTGGGGTGTGGGTCATTTCACTTAAGATGCTTTATTCCATCCAGTTTCCTGAAAATGACATAATTTTGTTCATCTTGATGGCTGGCTCAAATGCCACTGTTATCTCTGTGTTGCATTTCTTCGTCTGTTCATCCATTTACAAGAACATGAGCAGAGTCCATAACCTGGCCACTGTGGCTGCTGCCATTGTGAACATTGCTCTGTAGGCAGTTGTGTGGTGTGCTGACTTAAATTTGCTCTGATATAGCCAAGAGCAGTCTGCTGGACCTTGATCACATGGTAGTTCTGTTTAGAGTTTTGAGACGCCTGTCCTCACTTGTTGGCTGTGTGAATTCCCATCGCCACCAACAGGAAGGAGACAGGCCTAACACAGGCCATTCTGGAGAGTTGATGGGTCTCAGGTTCATCCGGAAGCATCTTTCTCTCTGGGCAGCTTACTGACTGACACATCCTGAAATATTGCTGTTACTGGTGGTCTGAAAAGATGTGTAGGATTTTCTTCAATAAATTGCAATTGCTCTAGTGGGTCGAATTTTCTAGGAACCTTGGGCTCTCCAGAATTCAAGTTCACCCATTATTCACCCTGTCATTAAGAAGAAATGGACTAAAATGTGATTTAACTTATGCAGCAGATATCTCTATATAGAAATACAGATCTTCCTTAAATTATTAAGTCTACAGAATGAAGGGCCGTTCTATGGACTTTTCTGTAAGAGGTCGGAAATGCTTCAATTCAGTAGACCAAGTGTTGTTTATCAGAACTACTCTCCTACAGTTGCAGTGTGACCTTATCTGCAGAGGAGTGTAAGTGAACAAGCATGGATGTGCTGCAGAAAAAAAATGTACTTAACAAAGCTGAACAATAAAACATATTTTTGCTCAAAGACCTTAGTTTGCTAGTTCTCAGGTTAAACTCTCCTCAGTCATCCGCATTTCAGGAATAGTAGATTCTTGCACATCATTGTAAAATATTACCTATTGAAAGCAGGGACCCTTCCTTTGTAAAGTCTGAAGTATCTGGAATAGTGTGGCAGTTTGTTGCATACCAGTAAATGAGTTGTGCAAATACTAGGGGGAAAATCACATTTTCCAAATAGTTTCTGCCCTAGGATGAGTCTAAAAGAAGTCAGTAGAGACAAGGCTTAATTAAGAGTTTTTAAGAAAAGTTCAGGGCCAGTGAGATGGTTTATAGAGATAAAGGCACATGCAATACAAACCTAGGGACTTGAGATCAATACTTCAAACCCACAGTGGAAGGAAAGAACAAACTCATAAAAGTGGTCCCCCGACCACACATACTCACCATGCAACACGCACGCACACACACACACACACACACACACACACACACACACACACACACATATGTATATATATATATATATGTGTGTGTGTGTGTATATATATATATATTAGCAAATTATTTTTTAAAGAAAGAAATATCCAAATCATTTAGCAATTCTAGCTGTGCTGTATGTGCATAATCTGACAGTGGGCGCCTTAAGAAAGGGCGCATGAAAGAGTGGAAGGAATGAACCGAGTAGGAGGAAGAAGGTGAAGAAACAGAGAGAACTCTGCCTTGCTAAAGCGTCTCTCAAGTTAACTTATCTGCCGCCCTGGCCTGCTTTAAATGAAAGGTCCCATCAGTCCATGTGAGTGGCCACCATAGGCCACAGGCATAGCTGGATCTGTGCACCCCAACACTGTTATCTAAAGTTTCTCGCTCTTCTCTAAGCTCTGTTCTCCCAGTTGTCTTCATTCTCTCCTTTGGAAGCAAGATGGTTGCTGCTAGCACTTCATGGATTATATTTGATGATGTAGTGATTCCAATAGAAATGCTTTCCTGCCCCCTAATTTCAAACATTTCTGTGGTTAGTCTTTTTGAATGAAGTGAGTCAAGAACCTACAAAATACACTGTCAAAAACATCCAGCTTTCAGTCCAGGAATGGGATCATCTTTACCTAAAACATACATGGACCAAAGTAAGGAGAGGTGATTCTCAAAGGAAGCACTGGGATGCTGTACCCTCAAGAATGTAGAGCAGGCAGCAGCAGATATCCATGAACTTGGCCTACTTTACCCTGTTCCCCCTGGATCAACTGCCTGCCCACTGGTGGCTCATTCATCCTCACAGACCTCCTGCAGATCTCTGCCCTGTATCCAGCACCACAACCACCAGCACTTCTTCTATGTCTGTGCTATCACAGGGGTCCTAAGTAGCCTTTCCTTTCCTTCTGCATTTCATCCTCCCACATTATACATTTCTTTTGTTATACAGCATACATTCATTGTACACAGTGAGAGATTTCATTATGACATTTTCATAAATGTGTATCGTGTATTTTGCTCATATTGACAGCCCATTCATTAACCTCCCCTGTCTCTCTGTCCATTTCTTCCTGCCAGTCTACTTTCTCTTCCTAAAAAGTCTCCTTTTTATTGTTATTGTTGTCTAATATACATTTTTAAATCTAGAGTCTATATCAATGAAAACATATTTGGCTTTCTGAGTCTGACTTTTTCACTTAAATATGTTGCTCTAATTAAATCCATTTTCTACAAATGATATAATTTTATGCATGGTGTGTGTGTGTGTGTGTGTGTGTGTGTGTGTGTGTGTGTGTGTGTGTGTTTCTCTGTATGTATGTTGCTACATGTTCTTCATTCATCTATCTGCTGATGGACACCTAGGTTGAATCTGTATGCTGGCAGCATCATGCGGGTTTGGGTACCTGTGTTTTATGTTAGCTTAGTCTGCCAGTCTTTATTCAGGAGCAGTAGTTCTGATTTTAGTCTTTTGAAGAATTTTACTCATTTTCATGCTGCTTGAAGAAGCTACTTTCCTACCGTTACTATATTAGGGTTCCTTTCTCCACTCATTCTCAGAAAGTGGTTTCTTTCCTTGATAGTGGCCATTCTGCTAGAGTGAGACGGAATCTCAGTGTAGTTTTGATCTACATGTTCTTGATGGCTAAGGCTGTTGAGGGTTTTTTCCCTCATATATTTATTGACTTCTATGTTCCCATAGTTCCTCTTCTTTCCTTCCATAGATCTGGTAGTGCATGCCTACTCCATTCTGGAGCTTCTGTAGCAGCCTAGATGTTCCATGAGAGCAGCAACCATATCTGTAATAACTCCAAGTATAGGAAGTGCTTGATACATGTTTAGTGGTTCAAAAAATGAGTACAAAGCTTAAGATTTATCCTAAAAGCAAAGAGGAAATCCTGCAGGATGCCCAGTGGCTTCCCAGACACATCCATTGCCTGCCTAGTGAGATGCCCATCCCATTCCCTTTGCCTCCATTATGTCCATCCTTACCACCCATCTGCGTTGTCTCCTAGTGATGGATTGCTCTCCTGTCATTGGCAGTGCTCCTTATCTCCACCATTCATTTATCAGCTCACCGGAGGCAGCCTTGGGACATCTTTGGAACTATATTAAACTGGTTAGGTCCTCTGTGCAGTGATTGAATTGTTTAGCTGATTACTCAGTTTCTCAAATAAACTTAAAAAAGAAACATAATCCAGTACCTCTAAACCCGGTCATATGCCTCTAAATCTCATCAGTCTCATCATGTGGCTTATATAAATGGTAGACTATCCACTCATGTTTATTGAGAATGTAATTGTATAACTTTTCCAAGGTTACCAGGGTATCAATACAAAATCAAAAGGATGTCTATTCAATCAATGAAGGACTGAATCCAGGAAAGAGTGGGAGAAGAGCTGCACTCTGGTCTAAGCTGCGTAGAAAGCTCCCATCTCAGAACCAAAAGAGAGAGAGAGAGAGAGAGAAATACATACTCAAAATGCCAGGAAATACCATGGTTGAGGGGGACCCCTCAGGCACTGTCCCTGTTCTAAGCTCCAGGCTGGCCCTGGAGCAACCCTGCAGCTATCTTGTCCCTGACCCCCCGCCCCCTCTGGCGTGGCCTCTAAGCCAGTAAGTAGAAGCCATGGAGGAATGCTACTTCCTGGCTCATTTTACTCTGTAGGATTTTTTCCTTTTTGGTGTTAAAAGAACATTTAAGTAAAATACTCATTTTTCTTATAAAATGTGTCCAAATTTACTCCACTTAAATAAAATTTGGACATCATAACAATGACAGACCATATATTATAATAATCTATAATATTCAACACTAAGAAATGTTTATCAGGTTGTAAAAGAGCAGTCAGACCTACAACACAGAGTAGTTGCGAGGAGTCAAAAGCTGATGTGTGTGGTGCTGAAGTCTGTCTGTGGGACATAGTTTTTGTTAATATAGGGCACAAATGCAGAATCCCATCTCAGACACACTATAACATGATCCATCACTATAGACTAATCAAGCCAAGGCCCTTAGACATGACCTTTCAATTGCAACGTGATTCCTCATGGAAAATGATGAGTTCAAGTCCAACTTTCAGATTGTCCCTCAATCCCATTGCCATAGAAGGGGGCTACATTATCACTTGTCCCATTCACTAGATTTTTCTTGGCATTTTTTTATTGCTTCCTCATTCCCAGACATAGCTTTGTTTTATGCTACCCTCTGTAAAAAAGAAGAAACATTCTTCAACACCCTAAACATCACTAGCACAAAAAGTCTGTCCTAAACAGCTCTGAATTCTCATGCTAGATACATACTAAATTTTTAAAGATGCAAATAATTCATAAAAATGTATACACGTTCATAATGGGTAATAAAATTATCATCCTCTGCTTAAAGAGATGAGGCTAATGACTACAGTTCTATGAGTTTTCTTGGATGATTGATGGGATAAATAAACTTGATTTTATTGTGTTCAGAATGAACTGACTGCCAGGTTTTAAGCCGTGGTAGTAAAGTTGGAGAGAGTAAGAGTATTAATGGGGAGGAGGGCACATGGATTTCTTAGGGGAGAGGAAGCTGGAGTGTAATGGGAAAATGGCACAGAATGGTATACAAGAAAAAAGGTAAAGCCATGGGCCGGTGGTCAGAAGGTCATAGAGTCAGTTTTATACTGAAAATTATGTAAGAAGGCTATAGAACGCTAGTGGCAGAGATTCCCAACAAATGACCATTCTCTCTCTCCCTCTCCCTCCTCGTAAGTGTTGGTCATAATATTGTGAGACAGAAAGTGACATGAAGCCAGACAGTGCACTCTGTGGGGTTTGTCTGCATTCCATGAATCAAGGCCAACTTTGCTTAACCTTGACCAACTGAGACACATAGCTTGAAGTCTATTTTGTTGGATATTAAAATGGCTGCACTGGCTTGCTTCTTGTTTCCATTTGTGTGGGATATTTTTTTCCATCCTTTTATCCTATGGTGATATCTATAGTTGATGTTAAGAGATGTTCCTTGAATGCATCAGAAGGATAGATCCTGGTTTTTTGTATCAAATCTGTTAGTCTGTGTCTTTTTACTGAGGAATTAAGATCATTGATATTGAGAGTTTTCATGAGCAATGTTTGTTGACTCTTGTTATTTTGTTGATTCCAATAATCTCCTCCATCAAAGGCACCTTGGAGGTCTCATGAGATGGGACAGGATGTTTGGAGCTCAGCCAAAGCTCTGAATGACAATTTCTGTACCTCCCGGAAACATCTTTGTCATCTACCTCTACTTGGGCCTCTGCTTAGACAAAGCCACCTGAGTGATGTTGAAGCTGGCTTTGTGCTTATTGCTTGTATGTAGGAGGTTTAGTCATAAATGTCGTTGCTGTGATTAGGCCCCTATGTGAGCTCTGGACCCTGGAGGCTTGACAGACCATAGTTGCTACCTTAGCCCTGGGAGGTGTCAATACACTTGCTCATTAAGGAACCACCATAGTACTTCAGGCAGCTGTAGCCAGGTACTCAGGCTGCAGTCCAGTTCTCACACCACAGTAGACTCTACCATGTTGATGCTTATAAAACAGGGAGGTCATTTTGAATCCAACAATGTTGTTATGTGGATGTTCCTTGACTGAATGCAAGAGATTTGTATCACAGTGGAGGGAGCCTATGGCATGTCTGGGTTCTGTGGGATGTGTTTTTCTCATCTACAGAGCATGGAACAAAAACAGAATCTCTTAGTTATAGTTTCTATTGCTATGATGAAACACCACAACCAGAGCGACTTGGAGAGGAAAGGGTTTGTTTGGCTTATGCTCCCACATCACAGTTCTTCACCAAAGGAAGTCAGGACAGGAACTGAAGCAGGGTAGGAACTCAGAGCCATGGGGGTGGGGAGTGTGCAGCTTACTAGCTTGATCCCTGTGGCATACTCAGCCTGTTTTCTTGTAGAATACAGGACCACCAGCCCAGGGATTGTACCACCCACCATGGGCTGGGCCCACCCCCATCAACCACTAACTAAGAAAATACTCTTCAGCCAGAACTTATGGAGGCATTTTTTTTTTCAATTGAGGACCCCTTCTTTCAGATAACTCTAGCTTGTTTCAAATTGACATAAGACTACCAGCACACAGGACATTGTGGTTGAGTGTTAGATAAAGGGCTGTATCAATTAGCTATTTCTATGTAACAAATGACCCCCAAAGACATAGTCATTATCCTCATTCACTTAGTTTTTAATTAGTTGAGGTTGATTGATCCAGGGTAGTCTCAGCTTGATTGTGCTGCTTCAAGCTGTGGGCCTGGCTGGCTTTAGATCCTTGCTTTCTGTTGAGCCCAAATCTTCTCTAAATTGTCCATTCTAAATCAAGTCTGTGGTGACAGTGGCTATCGGGAGGAAGCTTTGCTGGTGGCAAATAGGCACAGGAGAACAAACTCAGATTTCAAGTTTATCTAAAGATCTACTGATGCTCTGTTAGCCAAAAATAGCCAACATGGATAATGACAAGGTTAAATGAGGGATGTGTACTCTAGCTAGAAAGAGAACAGAGGAACAGCCAGGTAGAGAAAGCTGACATTCAGGGCAGGCAGGAAGACTGTCTCAGGAAGAAGGCAAAATAGAACAAATTTCACTGGCAGTAATCTTAATCTACCCTAGACCATTTCAGAAAGCCCACCAAAGGGAGGTAAGAGGGATGGCAGTGAAAGGAAGTGTTCCCGGTGCTCAGGGATTGACATCATAGAAGAGGAGAATGGGTTCTTAGACTCACTCTCTTGCTTTTACTGCTAAAAATTCAAAATGTAAATCTAACCCAATGTCAGTTTGCTCAGAGAGAAAACAAAGGCTCAAATGCTTTGGGAGAATTTGTGAGGTCAGTCCATACCTTGTGTTCTGGCTCTCTTGCCTGCTAGCACTTGCACATACTTACTCTGCATTTTTGAGATGCCACTAAAAACGATTGTCACCACACTCTTCGTCAATAAGAATTATGAAAGCTTCATTGAGAATAGACCTAGGAAACATTTTCTGATCTGATCATAACAGGAGAACACTGAGAGATAACCCATAAACAGTGTTTTACCAGTGTTATAGCATAAATATGAAATACCCTACAAGCTGTGTGCTAAATGCTTCTTTCCAGCTGGTGGTTTTGTGTTGACAAGTTCTAGAAACTTTGGTAAACAGGTCCTGTCTGGAGGACGTAGGTCTTTGGGTTCATGTTCTCCCCCCTCTCTCTCTTCATCTCTCCCTCCCTCCTTCTACCTACCTCCCCTTCCCCTTCCTCTTCTCCCCTCCTTCACTCCCATCTTTTCTGTTTTCCATGAAGTGAAAAGCTCCTTTGCCACACATTCCTGCTACCATGCTGTCCTGTCCAAGTGCACAGAATAAAATAGTCATAGTGTGACCCCCTGATACCATGAGCCAAAATAAATCTTCTTTTTATTTGAGTTCTGTGATTCAGGCATTTTGTCACAGTGAAGGAAAGTCATTCATACAACAGGGAAGGAAGGTGGACAGTGCAAGAGAATGAGACCACTGAGTGTGGACCCAGGATGCCAGATTCCAGACATTGCACTCTTGGTCCTGTATTCCCTAGATATGGATAACCACCTGTAACCATGAACTTTTGTTTATACTTGTGTGCATGATCATTTACATATGTACTGAGCATTTCTCTCATGTAGCTGTAGGACTAGCAGATAGGGAAGCCAAGAAAGATGATGTTAATGTCTCCATTTCTCAAATGTGAAAACAATGGGTTAAGGTTAATGAACTTGTCTGTTTCATTACAGAAATAGGACCTTCTGGCCATGCACTTCTCCCGATACACCTCATTTGTACACAAGGGCTGAGCTGAAGATGTTTGGGGGCTCTGTCTCTCTTCACTGCCTTTTCTGCTTTGCTATAGGTAAACCTGGCTGGCCAAGGGCCTGTGGTGCACTTGGAATTCCCAGGAGCCCAGGCCATCTGGAGACTTTGGCCTAACTTGATGCTGAAATGGGCTTTGTGTTGTCTTGAGTCTTCTGGATGCTGCAGGGAGTCCTAAGGCAGATTCTTGTTCAAAGGACGGAGTGGCCACTCGGGAATCTCAGTTATTTCTAAGAATCCCAGGCTGCTGTCAAGATAACTAGCTCATCCTAGGAAGACAGTCAGTGTTGGGAATGCATGCAGATGTGACTGAGTCACCCAGAGGAAAGAATGACACCTTCTGTCCCCTTGGCCTCTGCTGCTCGGGGAACACATCAATTTTTTGTAAGGACTTACAGCAAGCAGATGATTAGAGAAAGCCAGCTTAGTAATGGTAAGGCAGGAATTCCCTAGACTGGCAGGATGATGCCCTCAGTGCCAATGGCACAGACACTTTTGGTGATTTAGACTGAGGCCATTCTTTCCCATACTAACCTGTTCTTTGCTCCAACCTTCACAATTTAGATTTTCTGTTGACTACCTAAATTCTTTGCTGTGAGTTCACATTCAGGGAGTTCAAATTCAATACAGGTTCTCACTGCTGGAGACAATCTCATAATTTCCAGGCTGTTGGCCTTCTGGTTTCCAGTGTAGCACGTGATGAGCTCAAGCATCCTTCTCAGCCTCACAAGAGAAAGCACTGAGCAAAGGAGGCAGCATCTCCTCTCAGAGCTGGCACAGAGAGGCAGCTTTAGGGCAAGCCACTGACCCTGACCGGGAGATTCAAACAGGCAGCTTCAGAGGGCTGTTTGGGGGGAAGGGGCGGCAGCTAGGGACAGAAAGTACCTTGGGCCTGGCCAGGGTCTGCGTTCCTTGTCCTCAGTCCATTAACCAAAATTTGCTTCCAGGAGGGATTACAAGGTGTACTAAGAGACAAATTTTTTTAAACATTTTTATAAAGAGACAGGGTAAACACTAGAACCAAACTCAGGGCAGGAAAGTTGGAATACCAGACCAGGAATTCCTAACTCTAGTTCCCATGCTCTAAATTCTAAAGTCCCTAAGTTAAGTGTGCACTGGCTCAGTTTTCAACTAGGTGGTGGTGTGGAAGCAAGTATTCAGCATGCATGCAGAAGTAACACCTCAGCTGGGGCCGGTTCACTGGGGCCTGGGCTATGAACGCGTTATGTAATCCTTGTCCAAGGCACTGGGGGGACTGATGAGTGCTGTAGCCCAGGAAGTCCCTTGCTTTGAGGAAAAGCCGCCAAGAACCTATAGTATGTTGCCCAGCTGTGGCTTTCACTAGTTGACATATTCAATGTGTTTTCATTTTACATTCGTTTCAGCTTCAAAAGCGGTTTTTGTTTTTTTTTTTTTTTTTTTTTTTTTTTTTTGGAATGTAACCTATTGTAAGGCAAACCTCCACCATGGAGAAGAGTTGATAGTATGTAAGAGGAGCTACGTAACTATAGCAGAGACAGAAACTTTAGTTAAAAAGGAAACAAAAGAAACTCTAGAAATCAAATACCCAGGCACTTGTTTTTTGAACAAAAGTAGCAGTGCCCTTTTTATTGTATAGTAAACAACCAGCTAGAGTCACAATATTAGCAGGGTCTCTTGTATTTGCAGTGTTCTGTGTACTATTTCCTGCAGCCTTGGTCCAATGGGTGTTAATTCAGTGATCCCTCTGCATTGGGCACATACCACAATGAAAAGGGTGGGCTTGGCCTCTGCCCTTAGGATCTTCTTTATTTTCTTACTCCATCAACCATGCCAAAGGATTTCAATGGGCTGTCAAGCACTGTTAGAGTCCACTCTTCCTGAATCTTACCCACATATTTACACATGTAGGGGATTTACAGCTAGCGACTGTGTCCCCACTTGCCTTCTCTGGAGGAACTGTGCTAGGGGCTGGGAATTCTGAGATAAAGAAAGCAAACAGCCACCTTGCCCTTGCCACTTTTCAGTCTAGCCCAAAGAGACCAAGAGAAATGACTCCAGAAGTAGCGCCTGCTGCTGAGTACTAGCCCTGGGATTCACCTGTGGAGGGCTCCACTGTCACCCCCACCCCCAGCACTCCCAACCTCCCGGCCTGTTTTCTTCTTCTAGCGGTGAGCAGACTTACACTGAACATAGAAGGTCTGCAGGATGAAACAAGGATGATGTGTGGGTGGCTGGCAGTCTGACCAAGCCAGGGAAGTCCCAGAAAACAGAAGTGAGCAGCCAAGATGCTTGCACATGGTGGGTCTCAGGTTCTGAGAGAAGAGACCCTGCAAGGGAAATGCCAGGGAGACGAACCCAGCTCTGCTCCCAGCATCCTGGTCTGCAGAACTCTTGCCTCCTCTATGTAGATTAAGAGGTAGCCTAGCTTTCCTAGTACTCCAAAGGCCCCAGATCACAGCCTATCAATTAGTCTGCATGAGACACACTGTGATGGCACAATTGATTCACTTGGAGTAAGTTATCACACAGTCAGCTGAAAGGCGGGCCAAAAGAGTTTAATGCAGTTGCCTCCAAGCAATTATTAACATTCCCTCTTAGCAACAGGATCAGGGCACTTTCATTCCTCAAAATGACACTCCTCTCTTGTTAAAGCCCAGTTAATTTTATGAGCTGCACTGATTTAACACCCAGCTCACATGAGCCATACACCTTGAATAAATGCAAATCCAATCTCTGTGGCATGAATTATGGCCTTATGCTGAGCATCACCATGGCAACTAATGACATCACCCCACCCCAACCTGCAGAAAATCCAGCTCCCCAAGGGTCTTTATATGCCCGACATGGGTGTGTTCTTGGTTTACATATGTGTTCATAAATATTATTGTTATCAGAGGTTCTTGGTGGATGTTTGCTGTCATTTGGGGAGGTATATTCCCTTTATGGCAAATGTGGTTTTTTGTTGTTGTTGTTCGTGGGGGGAAAATTCTAATGAAAATTACTGTGTGTATTTGATTAGCAACATTTGTTGATAACATATGGTCCAAAGAGGCTTCTGCAAATAAGAAGCTTTAAATAGTAAACAGAGATGTGGCTGAGATGGAGCAGATGCTCTCAGCAAACACACAGTATGAGGTTGCTTTGCCGGGAGCTCTCCCGCCCTGCACTCACTTTCTCCCTAGATCAAAGTGTCCGTTTTCAAAGCAGTGGCCCCTTGCAGCACATTTGCAGAAATAATGTGCTGTGATTTTAGAGTCACCCCTGCCCCTGGAATATGAATTGTCTGCTCTTACTCGTGCTTCTTACTAGATATTAGTAATAATGTAGTGTGACCAAGTGAGTCAGCAGGTTCACAGATCTCAGAGAAGCCTTGGGGCACCACATGTCTGAGGTGCATTGAGTCCAGTAGCCTGAGTTTCCGGGACCCTAGGAGTGCTGCAAAGAGCTCCCTGAGGAATGCAGGACAGCAGACTTTCTCACATGGGCTGAGCTGTTCTGGCAAGTGTGCATCTAGAGTTGATCTTGCAGGTGTTCTAGGAGCGCACCTTTAAGGTACTAATGAGGATAAACATGGTTCCATTGATGAGCGGGCAATTCTGCCACTGATGACAGGTCTTGGCTTTTCTGTAAGGGACCAAGGAGCACATACTTTAGGCTTGCGGGCTGTGTACTTAAGGCTGGTACTGCAGTGCGGCAACAGCCTCAGACAACCTTAGTGAATGAGCATAGGCACATGCTGATAAAACTGTCATTATGCTTCAGACTTTAATTTCAATGCAGCCCTGTGTATCGCAAAATATTAATCTTAATTCATTTCTTTCAATCATTTACAAATGGGAAAACTGAGACTTGAGTTTAGGAAGATGGTTCAGTGGGGAAGACCACCTGCTGGGTAAGCATGAGGACCGGAATTTGGGTCCAGGTAAAATGCTGAGCATACCCTCCAACCCCACGTACCTGTAATAAACTCCAGCAATGTGAGAAGGGGATAGAGATGGGAAGATAGCTGGAACTTGCTGGCTTGCCAGCCTAGCAGAAAAACATCTAGCTGATTTAGTAAGAGGCTGTCTCAAGGGAACGAGGTAGAAAGTGATGGAATAGGACACTCTTCTTCTTCCCCTAGCCTCCACACATACATACACAGGCATGCACACACACACACACACACACACACACACACACACACACACACGTGCACACAACATACACATATGCATGCACACAAGACTTCTTGAAAATGTAAAAACCATTCTGGGCTCATGAGCGACACATAAGCAAGTGGGCAGCTGGATGTGGCCCACAGGTCAGGGCTATCAACCCTTGGCCTAGTTCCTGGAAGTGAAGGCTTGGTGCCTTCTGTGTGCCCACTACTGACTTAAATGTGCCATCATCATCTCCTGTAAACCCTCCACTAACCTTCTGGGGCCAGTACTGCTCTTTGTTTGAATTTTAATTTATCACATATACAAATCAATGCACTAATGGCTGGCACACACACACACACACATACACACACACACACACATATACACACACCACACACCACATACATCATACACTCACACACACCACACACACACATGCACACACCACACATATCACACACTCACACATATCACACACTCACACACACATACACCACACACATCATACACTCACACACACCACACATATCACACACTCACACACCACACACACACACACCACATGCCACACACACACACTCACACACCACACATTCACACACACACCACACATACTCACACATACACCATACACACACAACACACATATACACGCACACTCACACATATACACATGCTCACACACATACACACCACACATACATCACACACACATACACACATTCACACACATATATACACACACATACACACTCACATACACACACATGTATTATGAATATGAGAGAAAACTTTACATGATAATCTCAGTTCTAACCATTTTCCCCTAAGTGACATAATTTCATTCTTCCTTGTGGCTGACAAGAATCCTACTGTGTGTACACGTATTTTCTTTATTGTGTTAATGGGTCATGTAGGCTGATGCCACCCACATCTTGGCTACTCTAAACAGTACAGTAAACATGGGTTGTGAAAATCTCTGCAGTGAGGACTTAGGGTTGTTCAGGTGTCCACCCCAGTGTGCCGCACTGGATCATGCAGTGTTTGTTAGGAGGAAGCTCGATGCTGGTTTCTGTAGGGCTATACCACCTTACATTCCAAGCAACAGTACACAGGAGTACTCCACCCCTCTTCCTCAATGGCTGCTCTTTGCTGGTTCTCACCTCTGATGTAAGATGGAATCTCATTGTCTTTGTTTGTACCTGTAGGCTCGGTCCCATTCCTAATTTATAGAAGGAAACCATGTCTCACACTCTTTAGTGCTGTCACTTTGACATATGGGCCCCCCTCAGGAGAAAGTGGCACACATGGGGAATATCCTACTCACTGATGCTGGGTATAGCAGCATGGGGGATGTCTTAGGGAGGCTGGACCATGTCCTACTGATGCTGGACCATATCTGACTGATGCTGGACCATATCCTACTGATTGATGCTGGACCTAGCAGCATGGGAGATGTCCTACTGATGCTGGACCTAGAAGCACCTGACATGGTGATTTGCTTGTGGTGGATACTTACAGATGACATCCCCACTGGAGGACTAACTCAGCACAGTCCCTAGCTGTGGTGATTAGGCATTAATCAACTTGGTGTTCTCCAAGTTACTCTCTGTGCCTTCTTACACTGGACAGATACAGGTGCCCCACCACACATGCAATCACATTTGGAGGTACAACTGTAGGTGTAACCTGTGGCACTTCCTAACCTTGTTGTTACTGGCATCCACATTCCTTCCAGCCCTTAACTTTGAGAGCCAACCATTGTCTGACCTGCCAACATCCATGCCTGGCTTCCCAGAGAGCCATCTAATGCTATGCTCTACATGCTGCCAGACATCACAGGCATTCAGAGTCACTGTGCTCCAAAACACTACTGTCTCCTAAAGGAGATCAAGGCCCAGGTACAAGAGGCTGTCACAGTCATGGTTACCTCCTGTCTCATTTCCACAGCCCCCCCAATCCTATGACATGATGGTTCACATCCTGTCACCCCTCCCTTTCTGGCTAATAATTAAGGATTTACTGTGTATCAGCCACTGTTCTTGGTACAGGAAGTAGGATTTGCTGAAAATGTTGCTCATCCTCAAACAAGAAAGGCAGATGTGGGACATTGCTGCATCAGAAGTTCCTGAGAGATAGAGGACTCTGGTCCAGTACTGGGGTTTTGAGATCAGAAACTCAGACTTTGGGTCCCCTGTTGGTGATGCGCTGAGGTCCTGGTCCAGTTACTTAACCTCCTCCAACCTGACTTTCTCCATTTATGAAATTATGGTGCAACTGGGTGTTCTTCACAGAGCTGTCAGAAGGCTTAAATGACATGAGCCATACAAAGCTCTGAGCGGAGGGTCAGAGTAAACATAAGCCCTCTGTAATTGGGGGCTCTGTTAGTGTTTTGTAAGCTAGCTGAACAGGGTAACTACAGTGCCATTGGTGATAGAATCACAGCTCACCCATCGGATTTTATCTGCCCTGTGTGCGGAGCAAAGTCAGTCAGTTAACCTTCCCAACCTTGGCTTGAGATAAATCTCATCAGCCCCTGGTCTTTTCAAATCAAAGTGCACTTGTGTTTCCATCCTGGGAAGCTGTTAAAGGAGGTTTTCATCTTTGCAGCCATAGTCGACGCACAGCAGGAGAAAAGGGCAGAGAAAACACAGCAAAGAGAAATAGATTTGCTTATTGATGCATGGCCCACTGAAATACCAAAGTTTCTGATGCATCTCCACTGGCTAATTTGTATGTATGTCAGATGTGGCATTGTAGAAAACACATTAAACATAGGAAATAAATCCAAAGTTAGAGCTCAAGGTGACTCAGAATCCCAGCAGTCTCAAAATAGAGTTTCCCTGGAGTTGCAGGGATGATTGATTAACTCACTCAAGAGTGTATGTGGTGGAATGAAGGAAGGAAGGGATAAGTGGTGGAGTTAGATTGTCATTTACTTCCCCTGATTACCAAATCCCTGTGCCTCAGTTCCTCATCTGTAACTGTGGGTTTGTAAGTGTAGACATTTCACAGAATAGTTGACACGATTTTAAAAAGATAATATGTGGCTAGCACAGAAATGTCCAGACACCAGTTATGATAAGGAGCCAGTTCTTGCCTGAGCTGGAAAAAGACAAATAGTGGACATTTTCATAACTTTTATATCTCCTCAGAGTAGAGGTGTAGGAAGGTCTGAGAATTAAGCCTTTTTGGTAGGAGGGAGCTGGCAGTAGCCTTCACTGAATCCAATCCTTCAGGCAGCACAGGAGTTTCCTGTCAACAACACAGGACAGCCCATACTGAAGAGCCATCCTCCAGCCAGGCTCCTCAGCCCAAGGGAGAGTCACTCCATGCTGGCTTTAGAGGCCTGGGGCAGAATGCCTGCAGAGGCCTCTGGCTCAGGAAGGGCCTTGGGTTGCTTTAGTGTTCTCCTGTGAAGGTCTTGCAGATTCTTGGTGATTTTGTCTGTGACGGTGCATGTGGAATGAAGTCCCCAAGTCAATGGAGTGGAGGAAGTGCTAAGGAAAAGAAAAATCCTTGATGTTTTCACACCAATTTAAATGTTTTAATGGGGTGTGTGTGTGTGTGTGTGTGTGTGTGTGTGTGTGTGTGTGTCTTTTCTGTCTGTCTGTGTGACTTTGCCCTGAAGATCATATAGCTAGTCTTCATTTAGGATAGAATCTCTTTTTTGGCCTGTTTCCATGGACCAGGTTACTATTTTGAAGTCTGAGAGATAAATTTGGGTTCAGCTGTGACCTGATGACTTGATGTGAGCCAAAACTCCCCGAAGGAAGGTGGTCACCTCCAATGGCTTGAGTTGCATCCAGTTATCCAGTTTCTGGGTCTCATAAGCACCATGCTGTGCCTCAGTCTGAATCATTTTACAGATCTGTGAACAAGGCATCCTTGAGTAGCAGCAGGAGCCCAGGCAAACTGAGTTGGTTTCTACTAAGCAGCCCAGGCCCAGCTGCCCCAGGTGGTACAGGCTCCTAGGAAGGCTGAAGCAGGAAAGACTTCCCCAGGCTAAAGGCCTTAGTGAGCTACAAATGAATTCATTGTCAGCCAGAGCAAATCAGTGAGAAAACCTGTGTCAAAATAAAAAGTAAAGGGAGGATTTTGGCTCCAGTTCAGTGATGGAATACTTTCCCAGCATGGGTGAGACCCTAGTTCAATCCCCAGTCCAAAAAAAGGCTGAGAAGAGGAGGAGGAACCAGGAAAAAGGGGAGGAGGAGAGCAGGCCTTTGGGAAGAGCTTCCTCGGGCAGCAGCAGTGGTCAGTGCAAACAGAGTTAGTCTCTGCTAAGTAAGCCAAGAACTCTCTCTGCAGGACAAGCTGGACAAGCTGGGCCCAGCAGTGCGGGTAGCGTTCCAATCAGGTGGCAATGAAGGGACCTAGGACCTTGTAAAGGGATGGACTTTTCTCACCTGGGAAATGTCAACTGGGATGAATGTTTTCCTAGTTATTTGTTGGAACTGGAGGAGCCAGGATGCAGGAGGTGCTTAATAAGTGTGTGTTGGGTGGATGGCACATTTTAGGGACGTACTACTATTACTACACAGTTTCTTACTTTGGGAATGGAAAAACAGTCAGGATTTATTGGGGTCTCATCATGTCCCAAGTCTTCAGCTACTATAATTACAATTAGTGAGAGGTGAACTCACTTTACATTCAAGGGACTTGATATACTGGGGATGTTAGTTGGCTCACCTCAAACCCTACAGTTTGTATGTAACTCAGCCAGGATTTAAGCAGTAATGTTCTGGTTGAAGACTTTGTCATGGCATCTTTGCTAGGACAGATCTTCCCATCTCAGATGAAGGTGCTGGTAAACACAGCTGGAAGTTCCTGGTTGTATGTGTATGGCTTTACTGTTTCATTAAAGCACATTTCTCTGTGTTCTGTCTCACACCCACTTGGTCTCCACTCCCTGATGCTTTTGTGTCTGTTGTGGCTCCCCAGTGGCTTCCGGTCCTTCCTTTCCATTACTCTGGTGATCCCCTGCCCACTCCTTCTAAAGTCTGTTCCTCTTAGTTTCATGGAATTTGCTTCGTGAAGTACAACATTGAGACTAACAGTCATGTTTCTACAATTTTATGAAAGGAGAAATAAAAGCAGCCAATAAGCACAGAGTAAAATGTGAAGCCCACTAAGAGTCAAAGAAATACCCACGAGGGCTGAAGATGTCGCTCATCCTTTCAGAACACTTGCTGCTCTTGCAGATGACCCAGGTTTATTTCCCAAAACTCACATGGCAGCTCATAGCCACACTTAACTCAGTTCCAGAAGATCTCATCCCCTCTTCTGGCTTATGTACAACTTAAGCACATAGGCAGTATATATGCATACATCTGTGCAAAGCACTCAAACACAGGAAACAAAAAAATATCTTTTTCAAGAATGCTCATAAAATGATAATGACAAAATAAGCCAGAGAAAAGCCAAGAAGCAATCCCCTGTGCAAGGTAAGAATGACATGCTTGGTTTATACTCAACAACAGATGTAGGGTGGCCTCTCTCTTTACATGAAGTACCCAAGGAGACTTTGAATATGTTCACCACTGTGTACATAAATGATAAAAGTGTTTCCTGATGTGGAAACATCTCTCATCTAGGTCTCTATCCCAAGGAAAATATTAATCAAGGTAAATTCTTTAAGTATCTTATATCCAATTCAGTTGCTGTGACAGACAATAGTTACATAAACTACAATGTACTTATACAATGTAAAACTGTAGTCATTAAAACCAGATTTTAACAAATGCCTGACAGTATGGGAAATTGGTTACATAATGCAAAAACAATCTGTAGATAAAAGCTGTTGTCTGTACTATTTCCTGCCCCTGCAAAAGAACATATATTTGATATTATTTATTCATTCAAAAATATGTATCCCATGCCTTCCATGTATGAAGCACTATGCGAAGTTGTAAGGGGTGCAATATAAATGAAGGGAGTCCTGTGCTCATGGAGTTAAGAGGATGTAAGAAAACTCTCAAGTCAGCAATCATGAGTAGGTCGGTTTCCCACAATTCACTGGTGGTTGGATGCAGAATGAGATGCTGTACTGAAGATAGGTTTGTACCTGGTCCCAGCTTAGACTGTGAGGTCAGAGGACATGTTCTCTCTGAAGGTAATGTTTAGGCCATCCCTAAAAAGGCAGTGAAAATAGAGAGAAACATCACCCCCCACCCAGAGAACTGTGCAGCTGCCAGGCAGTATAGAGGTAGCAGAGGCAAGAGGCCCCTGAAGGGAGCTGATGAAAGGGAGGGCACAGAGAGGGGTCAGGGCTGTACCTTGGAGCAGTGCCCGGCGTGACGTGGAAGGGTAGAGCAGGCTCAGTACACATGGTGGCAGGTCCACAAGCTACTCTATTTGCAGCTACATAATGGATGGAGGCAGGGACTTGGAGCGAGATGACAGGTGAATAAAGAAACCACATCTGAACAGCTGCTCCACGGTGTGAGCCAAGCCCTGGCTCCACCCCACACTGGGTGAATCTAGACTCTCTTCTGGGGCAGAGACTGAGTGGGGAAGGACAAGCCCTCACTCCTGGCCTTCCTTCTTACAGACCTTCTTGGTGCCAGAGCTCCTCTCTGTTTTCCACTTATTCTTGAGAGCAGCTCCACCCATGCCCTGTGGCTGCTGAAGTAAGGACAGGTGTTAGCCGAGACAAAAGACTGGTGAATGTGTGCTACTGTTTGCAGAGAAAAGAGCGGCAAGGGAAACTCTCTTCCTCTGGCACTAACTGCAAGGCACTCTGGGAAGGCCCATGGCAGCTTCCGAGCATCTGCCTCATATTCACCTCCCAAGTTGTCAACGTTTTCTGTCACTCCGGCAGCTTTGGGGGACTGGGACCAGATGTGACAGTCAATGCTGCCTTGGGTTAACCCTGCATTTGCTCTTCTTGGGGAGAGGGAAGAGTGACCTGTTGCCACGGTGTACCTATCTACACTGAATCTGACATTCTCTCCACAGCTGGGGTACCCAAGGTGACTTCTCCACAACCCATGCGCTGCCAGCTGTTAAAGTAAAGCTATTCACAGAAAGCACTGGTGTCCTGGCCTTGGAAGACAAGGAGCTCGGACGGGTGAGTCTCCCTATAGCAAGAGGCATGTGACAGAACATGGAGTGGCTGTCTGAGGTGCCTCTCTTGCCCTGAGAGCATGAGGAAGCCATAGTGCAAGTGCTGAGGGGCCACAGCCTGGACTATGCTGTGTTAGCTGTGAGACCTCGAGCCAGTCTCTCAACCTCTCTGAACCACACAAAAATGTGCTTCAGTAGACAGACTGGGGAGACTCCATACCATCAGACTGGAGAGCTATGTATAGCAAAGATATGTACAGCCTCTGACTAGCCTAATGTGAAATCCATTGTATTTAACTGCCCAACCTCCTGGCAACATTAAAATCAACATAATGAGATAAAAGAGAAATGACTAATGCTTTAATGGGAACATTCAGAATATAAATACTTGAAGTGTTCTGCTTACTCCCAGGTGGAGAACACTGTGGAAATGACAGGTTCGAGACCCACCTGTTGGAGGTGCTCTGGGTGGCAGGCACACAATCCAGCGTGTCAGTGAACCAGCTGGCTGAGCTGTTAAACAACTCTAAGTAAAGCACCCTTGACTGCCCTGGAAACATGTCCACAGTGCCATGCTCTGAGATGTCACACATAGTTAGATGTAGATGAAGTTGACTGCAAACAGGTTTTTATGTCTGCCAATATCAGGGGGACAATAGAAAGTCAGGTAGGCTGCAGGATACTCCTGTCCAGAAGGATTCTCCCTCCTTATCCAGTGCTGACCATCCTGCCCCAGCCATTCAGGGCCAGCAGAGACCAGACCCAGGGATACTGTGATCAAAATATCTTCGAAATAGCAGAAACTCCCCTTAAGCATGGTGCCACATCCCTGAGAGCCATAGCTCTCCTTTGTACCTCAGATCCAAACATCATCAGTGTCTTCAGACCTTAGACTAGTCAGTTGCTTAATTTGCTTCAGTGAGTCTATATATTTTTCTACTAAAGTTTACTCGAATGATCTCATTTTAATTAATTTCCTCTGTGATGGGCTTATGCCCTGAAAAATTCACATTCCGTGTTGCCAAGCATGAGAGAGATCACTACATTGTGAAGAATGGGAGTTAGAAATCTGGTCTGTTGATTTTGAATTGACACTATTACACCTAAAACGCCTGGAATAAATCCACACGAAACATTTCATGGTTATCTTCTGGCTAAAGCATGCTTTCCTCACCTTTGCTGGGTTGAGAGAAAAGGGACTACCCCTTTTACATAGCTTCTTTCCTTGATGGATACACTGAGCATTCTACAATTTGTGAGTCCATTTTCTTCACAACACGGGCTGCCCTGCCCTCTCCAGCAGGGCCTACATGGGTGCGCACACTCTCTCAGCCACCTAGCCTACCAAATAGTTCACCTATTTGCAGTGACTGTGTCAGAAGATGCCCTCCTGCCCAAGCACCCTGCCAGCTTCCTGGAGAATCTCAGAGACCTCAAATGGTCGTGTCAACTGGGTCCGCAAATGCACTTTGCAAGACCCAGGTCCCCAGGAAATCATAAGCTGGGGAGAAGGCAAGGTAGGAAAGAGTAGACATTCTTATCTCCCAAGCACTCACCATTTTCATGTGGTTATTCTGCTTAGGTTAAACCAGTGTTCCAATTTCCTGGTAGAGATGAGACAAACCATTTTCCAGGAGTGTGAGAAACTTGTCCAGAGCCAGAGGCACAGAGAGTCCAGCCACCCAATTCCATCCACAGCGAGGCTGTACTGGGGATGGTATTATGCTCAGCCCTTCTGGGATTTGACAAGTGTCCCCCAGAGGGATGCAATGACTTGTCAGGAGTGCTGGCAGCTCACCAATCATCTTCACACTACATTGCCCCCGTGGAGAAATAAACAAGGTGGTGAGCGGAGGCCATGAGATTGTTGCTGTCCATCCAGGGACTCACTTCTTCGTGACTGGACACTAGCCTCTTCTTCCTTCACGCTTCAGGAACTCTCCACCGAATCTGAGGTGCAGACAGCACCATGTTTTTCAAGTGCAGCCACTCTGCACACCACACAGATCTATGTGGCGAGCTAGTTCTGCCCAGCTGAGCAGAGCCCCGGGGTTAGCTTCATCCCTTCGGCCATCTTTAGTTTATTCCATCCTGCTAGGTCTCATACACATAAAATTTTAAAAATAAACAAATCTTTTTTAATGTACTCTTAAAAAAATTCCTTGAGGGTAGGGAGAGGTCTATACCACCCAGGAGCACCCTCACTCCCAGCTCCAGCCTTCCAGACTGTCTATGTGGGAGTGATTTACTTACTTTCCCACATTTTTAACCAAATGAATCCTCCTTAAGTGAACAAAAGTTTCATAGAGATTATGGTATGTATGATTATATATGAGTATATGTTATTCTTTTAATAAAACAGGCACAAACTCTATATGTATATATACATTGATTAATCTATCAGTTTGAAAATTAGTCTAGTATAGGCCATAGTAACCTGTCTCCTTTTGCATAGGTGTATAGTATTATTCAATTGTGTGTGTAGGTTTGATATGATAGGTCTTCTAGTGATGAGTATTTAGAGTATTTCATCTCTGGTAGTATAAACAATGCTTTACTGAGTTGCCTTAAGTATATTTCTTTGCATGTGCTTATATAGCTGTAAGATAAAATTTCCTAAAAACTATTTTGCTGATCAAATTTTGAATTTTGACATTGACTGCCAGATTGTCTATATGCCAGTTTTTACATATACAAACAGTGTGAATGTGCCTGTCCCCACACCCTCGCTAGCATGGCAGAGTTAGCAAATGTATCCAACACTTACAGAGCACAGACATAAAAGCCAGAAGTTACAGTGCAGTGTGGGAAGTGTTCTGCCTGAGTCCTGGGGAAAAAAGCACACAGCAAGGGGTGGACCCTCTGTGAAGTGAGGTTGCCTTTCCTGGAAAATGCAAGCAGGCTCAGACCAAAGATCAGCCTAGTTAATTAAAAAAAAAAAAAAAAAAAAAAAAAAACAGGGTTTGGCAGTCTCAGGGGATGTGCCCATAGCAGGAAGAGGAGCTCTGATTGCTGGGATCAGCTTCCTATAGGGTGGGTTGTGGCAGCCAGTTCATATCCCCACATCAAAGCACGGCACATGTGGGCCTTGTCCAAGACAACAGAGTGCTCACTCAGCAGCCTGGAATGCCCAGATGAGATGACAGGTCTGCCTGTGGCCCCCACACATCCAGAAGGGCCCTCATGCTTCCAAGTGCTGACACACAGGAAGGGGACTCCAGTCCACCTTGAGCGTGGAAGGCTGCTGATAGAGACAGAAGTGCCAGGACTCTGTCTCTTCCTCCACCCTGCATAGGCCTTACCTGAGAATGACCGCCAGGGAGCCCTGGAGAAGGCTTTGCAGAGTAATGAGCTGTGGCCATTTGCATTCTGAATGGATACCATATCGCCACCAGGAACAGCAGCCAGGGTCCGTCTGGTGGAGTGCTGTTCATGAACTTCTGATGTACAGAGACCTCTCCTGCACTGACTACCAGGCAAGCAGGAGCTCAAGGAAGCCAAGGACTTTATGCCCCTGGCCTGGCCCTCATGCTCTTACCAGCCCTCCCTCTGCTGCTTGGCAACATATCCTCCTGGCCCTGGGCCCCTCCTGGCCCCCTCTCCTGTTAGACTAACTCAGAGCACATCATCAGCTATGATAGGATGGACAGCTCATTTCCTTTTGTCTCCAAAAAAAGGGGCAAAGATGCAGTTAGGCAAACTTGTTAAAATCCACTGTGGAGACCAGTGAGGTGGCTTAGCAGATAGAAGCACTTACCACAATGCCTGACAACCTGAGTTCAACCCTCAGAACCCATGTGGTGGGAGGAGAGAACTGACTTCTGCAATTTTTCTCTCTGGCCTATGTGCATTTGCATACACACACATAAACACACACACACACACACACACACACACACACACACACACTCACACTGTGGAACATATAGTCACACATTCATACACTAACATAAATAAGTAATAAATAAATGTGATTTTTAAAATGTTTTAAAAGATTCCCTGGAACCAAGGACGTGTCTCAGTTCTAGCTTGCATGCTGAGTCCTGGCAAATAGCAAGGAAATGCTAAGGCCATCTCTAGCCTGTTCAGTGCTGTAACTTGAGGTAAAAGTCAGGTAAATGTCACAGACAGAACAAGCTGTCAGAGTGCCAGGCATGAGGTGACAGAAACTCACCAGAATGGCCCTTGTCGCTAAAGATAGCTTAGTACCACCACAACTAGCAAGGTGCCACCATGACTCAGCACCCTTGGGGACTGCTCCCGAGGCCCTGAAAATCCAAAATCACAAGTGCTCTGTCCCTGCATACATGGGTGCTGCATTGACACATCTTCTCATTATTTGTTAAATCACCTGTTGACTCCTCATCTATCACAATTATTATATACATCATGAAGAAAAATGTAAATGTTGTGTAAATGCTTTTATTCTCTGCTGGTTAGGGAATGAACACAAGGAAAAAACTCTGTGTGTGTTCAGTGCAGACAATTATTTTCTTCCCAAATCTCTTAAATCTTTGGCTGGCCAAACATATGCATATGGAACAGCAGAGCCAGAGAATCAAGTACAGTCATTTCTTTTTAGATAGGGCTTATGTTTTTGAGTGTACATTAATATAAAAGCAGCACATAGAACATAACATTCTAGTGCATCATTACCAGTCTAATTGACCAAAGCACTCTCCAGCAGTGGAGTGTGATGAGCCCTGGGTGGCCTCCCAGCTATGCCTCTACCCTCCAAACCCCAAAGATTCGAGCAGCCCAGCCCAATAAAGTGTGTCTGACATGCTGCCAGGTGGCATCTTCCAGGGCAGAAGGCACTTTGGGCTCCTCCACCCAAAGCACAGTGAGGAGGATCCCAGTGCAGGTGCCACCAACTATGACCCATGTGGAACCCTACATAGGTCCTTCCCATCCCAATCTCTCATTTCCTGCCCTTCTGTCTTCCCCACACAGGCTCTGAAATGTCTCTTTTCTTATAATGGTGACAGTTCTAGAAAATGGAAAAGAAAAGCCCCAGAGATGTCTATCACGAATGTACATTGCTTCTTGAGCAGCTGCCATGATTGATGGGAGATGAGCAGTGTCCTCTCTCTCAGGTTATTCCCCTACTTCTGCATCTTAGAAAAACCAAAGCAGGCTCACAAAGTCACCCTCCTTGCTCCTAGAAACTTAGCCAGTGAGAGAAAGAAGGGATCGAGAGAATGTTTTATCCATAGCCATGACTGACCCGAGCCAAGCACAGTTAATAGAGGAGTCTCAGCAGTGGGGCCTGGGCAGTGGTCACATGTCTTCACAGCAGTGTGTCAAATCCTGAAATCCATGACTGTGTGCTGCTTCTGTTTTCTGACAAAAACACGTGTGCTTTTCCCCTTACAGGTTATCCTCCACCCAACCCCAAACAGCCCCAAACAATCTGAGTGGCACAAAATGACAGTCTCCAAAAACTGCCCCGATCAAGACCTCAAAATCAAACTTGCAGTCCGAATGGATAAGCCTCAGAACATGAAGCACTCCGGGTAAGTGTTTCTTTGCCAATTGGAGACATGTGTCCATTCACTTCTAGAGACAAAAACAGAATGGGAAAGGGATGCAGCTCAGTGAGAGATCACTTACCTGCAAAGTACAAGGCCCAGAAGTGCAGAAATGAATTAAGCAAAACCCCAAGGGACTCCAGAGAACTGTGTGGAGGGAGCTGGGACACGCCTGGAAGCAGCTGTTAATGCAGCCATTAAGGAATGTGGTGCTAACAATCCCATAGGCTTCTTCAGCTACTCCCACTGTATCTTCACTTATACCATCAGGAGATTAACTCCACTCTCCCTCTAAGAGGACTCCCAGTACAGTTTAAACTGAGTCAAAGCATGATGAGGTTTGCGCTTATGGGGATTCAATGGAGTATGTGTTCCTGCCAGAGGCCTTCAGGAGGTCCTCCCTCTCACCTTGGTGGACAGCCACCTTCTTGAGGTATGAGAAAGTGCCTAAATCAGGTCAAAAGTGATGTCAGGTTGACTGAAGTAATAGCTCCCCAAATCTGAAAATCTGTAGCCTTCATTCTGTGAAGGTTTGCAGGAATGGCCCGTTGAGTGACTTCAGGTAGAGAAAATGTGGTTTCGCTTTACAGAACAAAGCAATGATTTTTTTAAAAGGGGGGGGGAGTGTTGATGATGTCTGGTTTCTGTGCTACCACAGCCTGCTAAATTATCTTGTAAAATATGACCCTTTGCAGAGGAACAGGGCCATGTAATTGTGAAGACAGCAGAAGAAACTGGGCTCTTTGTCAAATGCTGGGTAGGTAGCATATGTCAACTGGCTACCATTCTCCATGGCCTTGTAGTGACTAGAAAGCTCTCCTAAGTTCCCTTGAAAACTCAGCCTTGCGTACATGGCCTGGAAGTCTATGGAGGGGGGAACCTGTTACCAAGTGATATCCAGCAACACAGGCCAGGAAGAGAAGCCTGCAAGAAGTCCAAAATAACGATCAGGACAGGAAGTGGGCATCCTTGTGGACTCAGAGCTCACGTCATGTGCTCAGTGCCACCATGATGCCTTCCAAAGGCTACTCACAAGATGGACGCCACATCCAGAATGCCACACCTACCTAGGCTTGTAGAAGTTATACTGCATATTATTGATACCAGGCTATTCCCAAAGCCAGAGGTGGGATTAAAGTGTGAGAAGCCTGTGAGGAAGCATACCAGCTAGTATCACTAGTGAGACCAGCCAGCTGTTCCTCATTTCACTGAACATCTTATCAAATGGACATGGCACAAGTTCAAAGTCAACCTGGGCTGTGTGCTAAGACCCTGTCCAAAAAAAAACCATAAAACAAAAAAACCAAGGAGTGTTGAGGAAACGGCCCTATCAATAAAGTGCTTGCTACCAAGCAAGAGTTCCTGAGTTTGGACCCCAGCAACACACAGCAATGCTTGCCTACAATTCCAACACTGGGCAGGCAGAGGCAGGTGACCTCTGGAGCTGACTAGTCAATCAGCAGCCTGGTCAACTGGGTAGGCTCCACATTCAATGTAAAAAACTGTCTCAGAAAATAAGGTGGGGAGGGACTGAGGAAGATGCCTCTTGCATCAGTATAGACACACACACACACACACACACACACACACACACACGCACACGCACACGCACACGCACACACACATACATTCACATACCATCACAAACATGCATGCTACATGTATACACAGGGCCAAGCTCCTGAGGCCAGCTTTTCCTTCTCCTTATCACATTCCTGGTACATTTTTTTCAAACTTACAGACAACATTTTCTAGCTCCAAGCTCCGTAGACTTGGTTTCAAGATAAAAGAGTTGAGGATTAGCAGGTTTCTGTAGTATCTGAGGAAATGTCCTCCATCTTTAGCACAACACTGACTCATAAACAGTAAATACCTGTTATAGGAGCCTGAGTATGAATGAACAGGAGGGAGGGAGAGAGAAATGGGAAGGGAGCCAACCAGAGAGAGCAAGCATGCAGAAGCATCATCCTCACATGACTTTTAAGAAGTCTTTAAAGGAGCTAGAGCTCATTCCACAGGCTGGGTTTCTCTGAACCCCTCTCCAAACCCTCTCCTATCACCCCCAAGCAGACACCCCACACAGTATTATTCTCTGCATTGGACAATCCCAGTTTCTCACAGTCTCCCCATTTGCTCCATGGAGGAAGAAATCCATTGCTATGGGATGTTCTGTATGTCAAATGTGTTGCTCTGAGTGGTTAATAAATAAAACACTGATTATCCAATAGCCAGGCAGGAAGTATAGGTAGGACAAGCAGAGAAGAGAATTCTGGAAAGTGGGAGGCTGAGGCAGAGAGACTCTGCCAGCCACGACCATGACAAGTGAGATGTAAGGTACTGGTAAGCCACAAGCCACATAGAAACTTATAGATTAATAGAAATGGGTTAATTTAAGATATAAGTACTAGATAACAAGAAGCCTGAGCCATTAGGCCAAACAGTTTAAATAACATAAGTGTCTGAGTCATTATTTTGTAAGTGGGCTGTCAGACTATAGGGCTTGGCGGGGGCTGGAGAGAAGCTCTCCAGCTACAGTCCATGATTTAGATTCAGGAGCCTTTCCGTGGACTCACTGGTGAGTGTGCTGGCATATTGTAGGCCACCTTCACAGAATGAATGATGGAGGAGATGTTGAGCTCATGTCTGCCAAGTTCCCAAATGAATGTATCACTGGGCTGCCATTCAAAAATGACTCCTGCCAAAAACTATGCCCGGAGATTCTAGAACAGCTTCAAAGAGTGAACATGACAGCAACTCAGACCCCGTGTGGCCCCAAATGGGACAAACAACCTTAGCCACATAGGGAATGGTTAGGAAAGGAAAGACATTTCTGGAGGGAGTTGGGAGATGTCCTGTTTTATAAAGTACTTGCCATGAAAATGCAAGGACCAGAGTTCATTGTGAGGGTCCACACAAACAGTGGTGGCACACACTGATTATCTCTGCACTGGGGAGGTAAAGGCATCAGGGCCTCTGGAACTTGCAGCTTCCTTGGTGAGCTTCAGGCCAATGAGGAGAACTTGTCACCAAAAAAAAACAGAAGGATGACAACACCTGAGAAATGACATCCAAGGCAGATATCTGAACTCCAGAGTCCATGAACGTCACGCATGTGCCCACAGACACACATGAACACGCACAATGTTTACAGACATTTTTTTTTTCATTTAAACACAAGCAGTAGGGAGATGATCCCTACAGTATGGGGAAGGTGGATAAGAGCAGTAAAGCCACAGCTTAAATAATAGGGAGAGTATTGAAGTAACACAGCTGCGACTCACATTCTAGCTGCTCCAGCACACAAACAGAAAATCCAAAATCCTGGAGATGCTCCTGGGTGGTGTGCTGTGGTTCCCACAAGAACTCTATGGAGTTTTCTAAGGGCAAGGGGGTAAATCAGCAGTTTCTTTTGGCTTGAACATTAGCATATAGGAGGATTTGAGAACTAAGTACTCCAGGTGGCTTTCTGGCTTCTCATCTCCCCTCCACAGAGGAACTTCAAGGAAAGGGGTGCATTCACATCTCTCTCTGCATTTTATCTCTGAAACAGCCCTACAGAGAGCAGAAAGCACCATCACCCCATCTTACCATGTTCCCCCCTTCAGCCAGGTGTTGAGGCTTACAGCCTTGAGGTCATGCTGGACTTTTCTCACACTTTCTTACCACAGACACTGTCCATCATCAGACCCCTTCTACTCTGTTTTCCAACTGGATCCTGACTCCAGCTCCTCACCCCGACTCCTCTCCCTCTTCCTGGACTCCAACCCTCCTCTACTTTTTGCTCCGCTTGTCCAGTAACCTCTCGCTCATTCTTTACTTCCCGGCAGTCTATTCCATACTCTGAAATTTTCTTTGTAAACTTGGTCCTGTCACTGAAGTACTAGAAAAGATCCAGTGAACCTCCATCTCACTCAGAGCAAAGGTCTGGGCTGTTGCCATAGCACTAAGGCGGTACCTATCTGCCCCTGAGCACTGTTGCAGCCACACTGGCCTCTTGGGATACTGGAGAAGCACAGGCCACCTCAGGGCCTTTGTGCTTGCTGTCTCCTCTGCCTCTTGTGGCCCTCCTGTCCACCTGGCTTCCTAGGAATCTCTCCGTGCCATGTGAGACACTCCTTCCTCCCCTGGAGTGTCATGAGGGCCTCTCTCTTACTCTTCGCTCCCCATCTTACTTTCAACATGAAGTAACATTCCGCATGATGGAGTACGTGTATTCCTTGTTCATCTCTGTCCTGTCCGTCCTCCTAGAATGGCCGCTCCTCCCTTTCAGTCACGATACCTAGCACAGGATGGAACCCCACTTTACAATTAGAGAAATTGAGGCTCATTATGCTGAAAACCCTTGTGAGTCCAAGTAAGCATTGGGGCGAGACTGAGGTTTCTTTCTCAGTTCAGTCCTAACTGAAGGCTGGAACCTTGGCTAACTCTGCAGGGCCCAGCTCAGGAGTTACCCAAGGAGCCACTGTGGCCAGCAGCAACAGCTCATATCATCTCCATCTCTCTGTTTTAGCATGGAGTGTGGGGGTTAAAGCCCTCACAATATAGCTCCTTTCCTCTTCCATTGTCTTGACTGGGCCATAATATAGACCTCCCATTCTTCAAATCCATCACAGCCTCTGGCTACCCACAGGTCCCCAAAGTACCTGTCATTCCTGTTGGCCCAAGCTATGCGCCACACTGCCAGGCTGGGCTGCGGAACACTAAGAGGATTCCATGCTCTTTGCTCTGCTCCTGTATTCACAATTTCTGTCAATTAGGTTAGGATGTCTAATACTGCTCAAGTATTCTGTCTCTGTCTCTGTGTGTATGTCTGTGTCTCTCTCTCTTTCTCCCTCTGTCTCTCTGTCATAGTCTCTCTGTCTCTCAATCTCTGACTGTCTCTTCTTTCTGTCTACCTCTGTCTCTGTCTCTATCTCTTTCTGCCCCTCTCTGTCTTTCTCTCTGTGTCTCTGTCTCTGTCTCTGTCTCTGTCTCTCTCTCTCTCTCTCTGTCTCTCTCTCTCTCTCTCTCTCTCTCTCTCTCTCTCTCTCTCTCTCTCTCTTTCTGTGTGTGTGTGTGTGTGTGTGTGTGTGTGTGTGTGTGTGTGTGTGTGTTTGAGACAGGTTCTTATGTAGCTCAGGTTGGTCTGGAACTCATTTTGTAGCCAAAGATGATCTTGTGTCTGATTATTCTTCTCCATTGCTGGATTTCAGGTATGCACTACCACACCCACTATGTGGGGCAAAGACAATGGGATCTAGGGCTTTGTACTCACCAGATAAATACTATACCAACTAAGGACATTCCAAGCTCCATTACTGTTTTCTATTAGTGATTTAGTCATATCAAAATCTCAGCTATAGTCTTGGCTATATTTTCCTTTCATTTCTGTTCAGTTTTTCTCAGTGTGTGTCAAATCTTTTTAAGTAGATGTAGGAAATTTTAAATTATTTTATACTCTTGGTGAATTAGCCCACTTATCAGTTCAGAACAATCTTCTGTATCTCTGTGCCAATATTCTTGCCTTAAGATTTACTTTGGGTTGGAGATTTAGCTCAGTGGTAGAGCGCTTGCCTAGCAAGCGCAAGGCCCTCGGTTCGATCCTCAGCTCAAAAGAAAAAAAAAAAAAAGATTTACTTTATATGACAGTAATGTGGGCACTGTGGCATTTTAAAGAAAATAGCTATTAGCAAGGCACATCCTTTTGTAGCATTCTATTTTTAATTTAGTTTTTTCTTTAAAGTTCATTTCCTGTTGGATGTGGTGGTACAAACCCGTAATCTTAGCACTCAAGAGCCTGAGGCAGGAAAACAGAAATCCCTAAGCTAGCCTGGGCTACAAGATGAAACTCTGTCTCTAAAACAGTAAGTAAGTAAGTAGCGTAAATTACCTGGTTTTTGAGTTTGCAGTACAGAATTAGGTAAGGCTCTTAATTCTAACCTGAGTCTCTTTGCCTTTTGATTAAGATATTTGCCTACTTACACATACTAACTGACAGGGCAAAGTTTGAGTTTATCATTCTGCCATCTGTCAGTTAAAATTGTGTGTATATGGGACAGAGATGAAGAGAAGAGAGAACATGCATGGAGGTCAGGGACAACCTTTGGGATTTGGTAAATCTCCTGCCCTGGCACTTGGGCATGGGACTCAGGTCATCAGGCTTGCATAGCCAAGGTCTTGATGGCTGAGCTATTGTCATCTTGCTGGTTTTTAATCTGTCACATTTGGTCTTTATGTACTCGCTTCCTCAGTTCGTTCTTTCTCTTTTGGATGAACTGAATTTATTTAGGGTTCTAGTCTACCTTCTTTATTACACATTTTTGTTGTAGAATATTATTTTAGGGTGTAATACTTTTGTTTATGCGCTGGAAAATATGTTTAATGATGCAAAGATGTAATTAAATAAAATTCACCTGCAGTCAGGAGGCTGAGTCAGCAACTAGCTGACAGGAAGTGGTAGGGAGGAGCCGGGTGAGAAAGGGTCTTTAAGGAGGGGCTAGGAGAAGCACCAGGGCTTTTTGGAGGATGAGAGCAAGGAGAGGAGGTAAGCTACTTGCTATTCAGCCTCTCTGATGAGCAGAATTATACCTCAACCTTTGAATCTTGAGTTCTTTAGAGGGAGAGAGATATAGTTAAGTTCCCTTTGTAGCCTGGGGGAACAGAATTCCCTACGCTGTGGCTTTTGAGGCCTAACCACTTCTGGTAGCGGTGGAATTGCAGTTATTGATTCCACGGTTTAAAAGGCAGCAACAGTTTTAAAAAAGGACAACACATTTTCACTTAACAAGGTGAAATGGCCAAGGATAGCCGGAGGCACTTATTCTCTCTGCACTTCCTTCTGCCCATGGAGATGCAAACAACAACCCCGACCTCGTGGAACTGTTGTAAGGATTATTGGCGTTACTGCATGTAGAGCGTTACCTAGAACTAGTTTTGAAACATGGCAGGTAGTTACACAAAAGAATTGGTGGTGGTAATGGTGGCAGTGATGGTGCTGGTAATAGTGGGGTAGTGGTATAGTGGTGCTGGTAATAGTGGTGGTAGTGGTTACAATAATGGGGGTGATGGTAGGAGTGGTAGTTCTGGTGGTAGGGGGATGGTGGGGTGGTGGTGGTTGTGGTGGTAATGGTGGTAGTGATAGGGGGTTAGTGGCCATCGCTGTTGCCTACTTTTTTGAGGGGAGGTATTTTATTTTATTTTATTTTGTTTTTGAATAGCTCATCACTATGTATTCCTGGCTGACCTGGAACCCATTGCCTAGACTAAGCTGGCCTTGACTCACAAAGATCCACCTGCTTCTGCCCTTTCATCCATTCTCTGGCCTTTCCCAGCCCATATTTCTTCCCACTGGAACACTTCTAAGGGCTGATTCAGCTGTGGCCTTTCAAGCTCCCTGTTCTCCTTCAGTTTGCAGGGAGATGCTGGCGCTGTGGGGTGCGGCCTCCTGCTGTGCTCTGGTCTCTTCTAAGAAGAAACTGTCCTCTAACAGAAAGAAATAAGTTCAAGAGATTTGCTGTACAAGATGGTGACTATGGTTAAAATCACATAGTCACTACCCCTGAAAAATCTCTAAGAGAGTGGACTTTGAATGTTCTCATCATTAAAAAAGTCAAGAGCATGTAAAGTAATAAGCTAATTAGTTCAATTTAACCATTGTATTCATATATGTGTGCATCATAGACATATATAATTTTATTTGTCAATTAAAAATAAGTTTAAATGACTTTTTTAAAAAATCATGAAATAGTTTAAAATACCTGACAAGAAAAATGTCCTGCTTTATAGCCTCTTGATATACCAGACACTGAGGGACACAGAGACTGAGAACACACACTGAGGACACACACTGAGAAACACAAGGACAACAACCCCTCCTTTTGGTCATTCTCCATCTAGACCAGAGCAGCACCAACATGTCTTGGCCCTGGATCCCTCCAAATGTCACATTGGTCAGTCTCTCAACCACTCTTCCCATGTGAGAAACCGGGAGGCAGGGGATTCTGGGAAATGTCATTCCTTTGCACTTGGTGCTCATGTCCAGGTTACATAAATAATAAAACATTTTCACTACCAACCACTAATGAGCTCCTTCCCCAGGGGAGTTTGGTGAACCGTATGAATGCTCCTTAATAAACAGAGCTATGTTCCTAGCACATATTACAATTACAATGCTGCCAGAGCCAAGGCTGCACACGCACGCACACACGGTACAGCGTCAACATACTGCTGCTCTCCCACTGTCCTAGGACAGAGGGATGCGGAGGCCAGGGGATCATCAATGGTTCTCCTACTGAGGGTGTTCCTGCAGTAAGTACAGCCCAAATTCACCACCCTCTTCTGTTTGGGGTTCATTAGTCCTTTGTAGCTCACTCAGGCCTCGCCTCTCACTCAGATGCCCTCAACAAACATCAGGGACATCAGTGGTCCACTCATGTAGGTTTCATAAAATGTCACAAGAAAATCATGATACAAAATACAACCAGAGCTCCAAAACCAGATGTGTGACCTCACTATTTACTTCCCTGCACATACCTCAGAAGCTAAATAGAAATTAAATCAAGCCTGTTCATTATTACTCTTGCCATTGTTAGTGACGAGCAGAAGAACATTAACACCTGCACATAGCAGTCTCATAAGCACAGGGAACAGAAATTATGTCATCTCCATGTTGCAACTCAGGAAACTAACTCAAGGAGAGTTAGTGTGAGCACCAGAATACCCTCAGTCTGAGATATAAGAAACGCCTGTAACTGGGGTGTGTGTGTGTGTGTGTGTGTCTGTGTCTGTGTGTCTATGTCTGTGTGTCTGTGTGTGTCTGTGTGTGTATATGTGTGTGTCTGTGTGTGTATATGTGTGTGTATGTGTGTGTATGTGTGTGTATGTATGTGTGTGTGTGTGTATGTGTAGCCTCTTGTAGCACTATAATTTTAATATGTGCTAGGAACTTAACTCTGTTTGTTAAGCATTGTGCCATGCTTCTGCCCACTACACCCTGAACTGCTGGCTTATCTGATGGTCAGTCCAGGCTTCCAGACCACCCTAAGAAAGCATTGGAACAGGAATGCTGCAGCATTTGATCTGTGTGTTTGGAGTGGGGCTTGAAGTGGGAGCCACCTGTCTGTCTGTAGTCTCACAGAATCCATCTGCCCCAGGTACTGTACATTCTGTTCATGGTGGGAACAATGTGGGGCTCACCAGACAGACAGGGTGCCTCGCAGCCCCCAGTGCTTCTCAGTTTTGACACCTTCTGGCATGCATCACATTAGCAATCCATTCCAAGGAAAGCCTTGGAGGGAGAGCCCCTTCCTCACACAAACCAACTGGTACTTTCCAAAGGAGAACTGCGAATTTCCTCTGACCCCACCATCTTTCACTCAAACGCCTTTAAACAGAAACCCCTCTCCAGTTAGAAACACAACTCATGGGATCTGTTTTTCACTTTTTAAATGTAAACAAAGTGAACTAATATGTAAAATCAAAAATGTATACACAGCTATAAGGTACCAAGTAATTCTCTAGTGTGTGCATACAGTGTGTAATTTGTGTGTGAAGGAGGATGTTGGTGCGCATGTGTGCAGAGGCCAGAGGTCAAAGTCAAGTGTCATCCTCTAGAGCTATCCACCTTGCTTTACTCTTAAGACAAGGTCTGTCATTGATTGGCCTGGAGCTTACTCATTATGTTAGGCTGGCTGGCCAGCAAGCCACAAGGATCTGCCTGTCTCTTCCTCCCAGTGCCGTGATTACAAGCACATGCCAGCAAACCCTGCTTTTGTGTCTGGTTCTGGGAGAAACAAACTTGGGTCCTTATGCTTTCGTGGCAGGCACCTAACTGACTGAGCCTCCTCCCCAGGCCCACACTGTGTAATTTAAATCAGGATAAACTTATCTATCCCCTCCAACATCGAGCATTCAAACTTACATTTACACTGTTTGAAGTGCATTGTGCACAACTATTGCTTGTTGTGGCCACACCCTGCAGTGCACACCAGCATTCCTCATTTTTCCCTCTCTGCACTTCCTCACCGTGGATCCCCGACCCCTCCCCGACCCCTCTTATATCCTGACTCTTTATTAATGCTAGAAGGGGAGGCACACCCTAGGAGAGCACAGGGAGCAGTTGTTCTATGGTGAGGTAGCCCTGAGTTTAATCCAGGTCATGTCACTCAGTGGCTGTGAGGAGCCTTGCAAAAGCACTTAACCCTCCCTAAGCAGCAGTGTAAAACAGGAGCAATAATACAATGCTGTGGCTAATGATAACTATTCACTTCTCTCATGGCTGCAAATTCTGTGCAGAATGGTTCCATATTCCACAAGGCACAATTCCTTATTCAGGGTCTTGCCTCCTCTCCAGGTTATAATAAATCTGTGCCAAGTGCCTGGAGGAAGGCAAAATTGACTGTTTGAAGCAGATCCTGTTATGGATTCCAGTGGATTCCTTAAGTTCTCTTAAGGAATGAAAACTACAACTTGCTTGTTATGTGTGGTAGTTGAGTGCATTGCTAAGTGGGTGCGCAAGCACAGCCCTTAAAAGGTGAAGAAGGTTTGAGCCTGCCAGACACAGTTCCAGAAAAGAGGAGAGTAACAGGCCCAGACTTAACTCCCTGACCATTGTGTATCTTGTATATATCAGTCCAAAGATGCTCCTAAGTTCGGGAGTAGTAATTATCATTCTTTGGACACAGAGGTGCTTTATTATAAGAATGCATGTATGTATGTATGTATTATTATTATTAATTTATTTATTGTCCTAGTTTCTTTTCCAAAGCCGGGATAAAATAACAAAAGCAATATAAGAGAGAAAAGTGTATTTTGGCTTCCTGTTCCGGAGAGAGGCAGGCTATCACTGCAGGTAGCATGGCAGCAGGTAGGGAGGCTGGGCTGCACTCAGGAAGCAGAGAATGAGCAAGACGTGAGGCCAGGCTATAATGCATTGAGGCCTTGGATGATCCAGTTCCTCCAGAGAGACTTCAATTCTTGAACATTCCACAGCCTTGCCAAACCACTATCTGGGAACCTAGCATTGAGACATATGAGCCTATGGGGAACATGTCACAGTCAAACCACATCTATCTGTCTGTCTGTCTGTCTGTCTATCCTATCTATTTATCTATCTATCTATCTATCTATCTATCTATCTATCTATCTATCTATCTAAATATCAATATCTATGGTGGTACTAGGAATGAAATCCAAGACCATGCACATGCTAGGTAAGCCCTCTACAACTGAGCTACATCCCAGCCAATGTCAAGACTCATGTTTATATTATACTAGTTTTATCTCCCAGAATCCTCCCAGCAGTAAAGCATCAAAATTGAAGCCAGTTGCCCCACCTTTCTGAATGACTGACAGAAAAAGACCAGAAGACTAAATGCCAGTGTCTGCCTATCCCCCTCTCTCTCCTGAGCACTGGGTAAACCTCCCTTTTATGTCCACAATGCCATAAATATATTGATACATGATTTCAGCATGTAGGGGAAGTGCTGACTGGGTCACCTGAGTGATCTACAGCAGCACTGGGAACTGAGCTGACATCAGCCATAGCACAGGGTTGCCAAGCTGCCAGCATCGGCTGACACCCTGCCTCCTCTGTGCCCCACCACCATCATGCCGTCGTCTGTTCTCCGCCTGCAGCTAGTATGCACATCTTAAATAGGACCCTTGCCCAAATCCCCTTCCTAAGGCCCTTCTGTCCTATTCACATGAGAAACTTGCAGCCTGATTTGAAACCCTATGGCTTCTGTGTAACGCCTGGAGCACAGGCCAAGAGTAGGGAGGACAGATGGAGGTTCCATCATGGTCCAAGATGGCCTTCCCCTCTGGACTAAGCCTGCCCCAAGTGTCTTCATAAAATTAATAATATATAAGAGCATTTCAGTGTTCCACACAGAAATGGATTATTGTGTATTTTAGTATGTTCTATATAATGAATATATCAAGCCAATGTTATAATGTTTCCTTTCAAAATGATTTGACTCATGATGTCAGACAATTGAAAGAAAAATTCCAGTGAATCATAAACTCGGTAAATGTTTGATGAGCCATGAAAGTGAGAGGTGAGAGGCTAGAGTCCGGGGCTTCCCCTCATGTGATCTAGGTGTGTTGGGGACACTGATAGCATTTCAGTAAGGAAGAGAGCAACAGGATTTACCTATGTGGTAAGGTCTGTAGTGTTCTCAAGAACTGAGTGGGGATTACCTGCATGCCTGATGCCCCTTAGCTTTCTCTCCAGGCCTGGAGTGATATTAGCAGGGCCTGGGAAATGTGAGGGCAGCTAGGCAGAGAAGGGGGAGGGAGGGGAACATTCAAGGAGTTAAAAACCCAGTGGTACCTGCTGCCTAGGGAGTGGGGAGAGGGGAACAGAAGTCTGGAATTACCTCAGGGATTCTGGTCTGAAGGCCTAGAAAAGAACCCTTAAGATGTGTCAGCAGGAAAACCTGGATGAGGGTGCTTTCCTTCTGCTGCAAAGCAAAGACCCTGTCTGTTTCCAGCAGAAGCATAGATTTAGAAGTCATCCAGTTAATTTCTGCAAGGTAAAACTTAACACATTTGAACATCACCCAACATCTCCTCCCTTGATTCTGAAGTTTCCAGCCTCCGTTTCTTGATCAAGGTCCATGTAGTAGGTAACAGATCATATGGTTAATGAATTATCCATGAAGTGGATCCTTACATTGGTCTGGACACCTCCAGACTTCTCTGACTTCTGGTCTGTAGTTTTACCTCTCCTTTTTATTTCATTATTTATATATAAAGACTAGTTTCCATCAATAGAAATATATAGAAAGGGGCTGGGAGTAGAGGGCATCCCATGTTAACCAGGAACTTCCTAGAATAATGTAGCATTTCCAAGAAAGCAGAAGAAAATAAGGGAGGGGTTTACCTGAGTGTATGATGACAAGATCTGACCATGTGAGATTTTGTGCTCTCTGTCTCTCTCCCTCCCTGCCTGCCTGCCTTCCTTTCTGGCTTGGGCATAGTCTTTCAGGAGTTTCCCTGCCTGAAAGACTTTCTAGAACATAAGCATAGCAAACAAAGAGTACTCTCTTCCAAAGTGCTTTCAAATCAGTCCAGGAACAGAAGTCAAGTGTGATGACGGGCCATGATTCTGCCTCTGTGTGGACATGAATTGCACCTGCTTCTCACTTACAGTTCTCAAATCTCCTGGGCTGCTGTGTGAGGTCTGGTTCTCCCAGTGTGAGGAGCAGTGCATTCCCTAATGCAGCTCTGGTCTTTCTTCCCACAGATACTTATGGACCATCGGTAAAAACGTGTGGAAGAGGTGGAAGAGGAGGTTCTTTGTGTTGGTGCAGGTAACTCTCCAGCCCTGTCGCCAGTCTTGAGAGTGGTCCAAATCACAGAACTGCCAGGATGAGTGCACACTTTTAACTGAAGCATGACACCTGGACACCACAAGGGCCAAGCATTTAGCTCCATGACTCTTTCCAGATTGTAAACCACACAGAGAGTTCTAGCGCCCATAGCTGTAAAATATTGCCTTTTTGATGAACTTCTGGATTTTACCTGATTGACTGTTACTGACAATACCACAAAGAACACTTATGGATACACAGAGCCAAACGCGGAAGTAGACTCACACGTGGATAGTAATGACATGTTGCTAATGTAGAAACAATAACTTGGCTCTCCCAGGTGTATATAAAATGTTTTCCATAGATTTGTAGCACATGTCCCCACAAAGCCTCCTCACCCCTTTTGCTGTTGGTTTGTTTGATTTGTGCTTGAATTTGTTCAGTTTGCCAAGGAATTTGCCATTAACTCCTTCCAATATGCAGCCTCCACAAAGCACAAAAACCATACTACCATACACAATCCACAAAACGTTCATTGCAATACTCTCTGAAACACATCACAAAGTGTTTCACCTTGTAATCATGTTCCTTGAGCTATTTGACTTGTGTTTGGAGTAATGCTTGTGCTGAATCTCACTGCATGGCAGCAGTTCCAATTGACTCTTGGTTCTAAATGACTTTGAAAGTCCCTGGCAGCACTGTATTGTCCGGCCTCCACCTGTAGAAACCTACTCAAGGGTGTCATTGAAACCTCTGTGCTGGTTCAGGGCTAAGTGGGTTCTAACTCGTGCATAGGAGCTTCCTGTTGCCTACACCACACTCACATACCTTCCCGGTGTCTGCAGAAGCCATCAGCAACTGTTTGCCAAAAGGAAGCTAAAGGAAGGAGAGGCAATGCCTGGCAACACCAGATGGTTCTGAGAAAGGGCAGATCATGTGGTCTAGACAGAAGCTGATGACATCGTCCCAGAAAGTTAACAAGACACGGGGTGTCTCTGCATTCTGAGTACCCAGGAGTACTTCACTCAATGTATGACTTTTCTCTGAGAATCTCTAAAAAGAAAGAATGTCTAGAAGTGGCTGACCTCAGCCTGGGGAGAAGACTCAGTCAGGAAAGTGTTTGCCATGGAAGCATTTGATTCCCAGAACTCACATTAAAAATAAAAAAATAAATGAAGATGAGCCAGGAGCGCTGCTCGCCTGTAATCCCAGGGCTGAGGAAGCAGAGATGGGAAGGTCTCTGGGGCTCACTGGATAGCCAGTCTGGCTGAACTGGCTACCTCCAGTTTCCATAAGAGACTTTGTCTCAAAAGATAGAGTGGAGAGTAATTGCAGAGGAGACCGGACATTGACTTCTGGCCTCCAAGGGCATGTGTGTTGGCACACATGTGAATGCAATGTATGTCCACACACACACAGGCATGTATGCACACACAAGGAGCTGATCTTTCTTTAGAAGAAGAAGCAGCTTTAGGGGAAGAAACTGGGGTAGGGGGTGTGCAAAAGGAAATGTGCAGAAAATGTCAGGGAAGCTAGAGAAGCTGTGTCTGCATGCTGTGTACTGAACCCAAAAGAAGAGAATGGCTTTTCTAGGCTGCGCAACTGGAACACAGATGTTTTAGAGCCTTCACACACAGACTTCCTCTAAGAGGAGATGAGAATCACACCATGGCTTAAAAAAAAAAAAAAAAGAGCTGTGTGCTGACTTTGGAAAAGCATAAAGGGCACAGGTCGTCTGAGGCTCTATGGCATTCCTAGAGAGCAGGAGAGCTGCAGTGGAGGATGTCAGAAGGCTTTATGTGAGTGGGGGTGCTCCCTACCTTTAGGAAGTCATTGAGGTAGCCGTCTCCACCCCTCCCCCAATCAATCAAACCTCTGTCTCAGGCAGACCAGACCTTTTACCTCTACCAGTCTCACAAAGGTGATGGGAAGCCAGTGTCGAGGCACCAGTTTCCTGGTCTTGGTCTCATGGAGTTGACTACAGGCTGCCTGACTAAATGCAGGGCTTCCTGTTGACAACTGAACTGAGGGTAAAAGGAACTAAATGGACAATTATATGCAAAAAGCATGGCAACGCCCCCTCAGCCATGGTCCCTGAAGTTTCTATGCATGCCCTTTAGGTTTACCTTCAGCCTATCACCCAATAATGAAAGGGATGTGAGTCATTGGCATCCGGCAACATGGTGTTCCTTGGGACTCACTGTCAGTCTATAGGAGAGTGGCAAGGACCGGGGAGGGGGACCTTCATCACTCCTACTGACTACAGTGTAGACAAACCATTGGTAGCTAGGAAGCCACCAGTTCCAAGGAGCTCCATTCAATGGTCAGAACTCCAGACCTGAATGTAGAAGGGAAGCAAAGGAGGCAAGGGGAGCATGTGTCCATTCCAGATCAGAAAGTCTCATCTCTACTCCATTTATATCTTAAAGATATGGAGCTGGGAATATAGCTCAGTTGGTAGACTCATAGTCATCCAAGCATCTGGGAAGTGGGGGCAGAACGATCAGAAGTTCATGATCATCTTTGGCTAAGTAGCAAGTTCAAGGCCAATCTGTGATAAATGAGAACCTGTCTCAAAAAGAGTGTTGTTTTTCTTCAATGTACAAACTATTTCTGGGAAAAAAAAAGGAGGGGTCAGTGTTCCCTTTTTTCAAAGTATTTCCTTCTCATATCAGTCCTGCCAAATTGTATTTTAAATTGCCTCTAAAAATGCTAATATTAGCATATTTCTATGGTTCCTCGGAGTTTACAAAGAGTTCTTGAAGCTGGTCTTTGCAGATTTCTCTTCTATAGTGAGTACAGATTTTCTCCAAATTAACATTAGCACAAGCTGAGGCTCAAAGTGCCTAAGTGGCCTGTTCAAAGACAGAGGCTGATGGGCCTAGAGAGGCTGCTGCTTAGTGGTTCAGAGCTCCGGTCACTCTTCAGAAGACCCTGGTTTGTTTCCCAGCACCTAACTGGTGGCTCACACTCATCTATAACTCCAGGGATAGGACACCCTCTTCTGGCCTCCACAGCTATGATGCACATGTGTGCTGCACAGACATACATGCACACAAAGCATCTATGCACATAAAGGTAATTGTAAACAACTTTAAAGATGGTGGCTGTTGAGCAGCCACCTTCGAAGCACAGCACAGGTCTTCAGACTGCATCAGCCTTATATAACTGAACACTTAGCTGGGTCTGTTGCCCAAAGAGATTTATGCATACCAAGTGTCCTAGAATTTGCTTACTTTGCATTTCATTGAACAGTGTGATTCCTAGAGGCACATCCTCTGTTTTAGGTTTCCTATAAACATCATGACTAAAATCTCTCGCTATTCCAGCATTCAGAAAAGATACTAAAGCTGAAAGAGATAACTATAGTTAGATAATATAAAATGAGCTGGCTAGCAGTATTTTAATAACCCACCAAGATACACTATTAAAACAGGTTAATCTCACAAACGAATTATAAGTCACATAAGTAGTTGAGTGTTTGAAAATTGTGAGTGAATGTGTTTCCACACAGTTACACTGAAGGGTGTGCATAGGGTTGTATTCTGGTTGCAAACGACAGGAAACATGCCAAGCTAGTTGTCTAGGGTTTCCCCTTTTCAGTTCCTGTTTGGCTTGTTTAACTGGTTGGTTGTTTAGTGTTTTATGTAGGCTCTCACTACATGCAGCCTAGCCTTCGCTTTAGCTAGTGAGCTTCCTTCCTCTGCCCTTCAAGTGCTAGGGTCAAGGCTGTATTCCACCACACCCAACTTCTTGGTTTATTTTGTTTGTCTTGTGTGTTTGTTTTCTGGTTTGGGGAATCAGACCTAGATCCTGGAGTAGCTCTCTCCTGCTCTACCCCTGAGCTACTCCCAACTCCTACTCCAGCAATCTCAGCTGAGGCTCTGATTTCTATTGGTCTGATTTCAAAGAATTTGCCTATTTAGAATTTTCTCCAACTCAATATATACACAGATGCTAATGTAGACAATGGCTGCTCACTCTTTTATAAACCTCTTTCCATTTTATTTTATTTTATTTTTATTTTTATTTTTTGAGACAGGGTTTCTCTGTGTAGCTTTGCACCTTTCCTGGATCTCACTCTGTAGACCAGGCTGGCCTTTAACTCACAAATATCCGCTTGCCTCTGCCTCCCAAGTGCTGGGATTAAAGGCGTGCACCACCACTGCCTGGCACCTCTTTCCACTTTAAAAGCATCAGGAAATGAGCCAAAGTCCAACCACCTGTAAAATAGAACTTTGATCAAAGCCTCACAATTCCTGGAGTGTGTCCTCAACTCTACCCGGCTGTCTGTGCTGCTAAAGATCCCATTGACATAGACTAGGACCCTTGTAAGTCCTGGGCTGGTCACTCAAGATCATCAGATCTCAACTCTGCTCTGTGGCCTCTCTGACTTCTACAAACACTTTCTAGATCTGCCAATGACATGATTACAACAGTACTTTCTGTCTCCTTAACTTTTCATCCAAATAAACCCAAAGCTGGGGTGCAGCACAGTGGAGAACTCTAGCCTAGAATGTGTGAGAACCTAAGTCCAGTCCCAGAACCACTCAAAAGGAAAGAAATTCACAGTTTAAGAGGAAACATGCATTTTATTGAGAATATCTTTCTATTAATAAGATGTGGCTATTTTAAAAAAATTTAAATCCCTAAATCTTTGTTAGCTCCTGGGTGACCACCAGGCATTCTAGGAAAACTAAGGTTCATCTAAAACGCATGATAATTGGAATTATTCCAAGGATATTCTCCCCTCCTTTGAGTCCTAAAGTAAATAGTAGAACCCTAAAGAAAAAACGCTCCCACTGAGCCAACTCAGGTTTGTTTACTTGGGTTTTGGGGATTTGGTTTGGTTTCTTTGCCAAGCCTCACTGCCTCAGTCTGCAGGGCACATCCCCAGTACTGCCAGAAGAGGGCAGCAGCAGACTGTAGGAAAGGAACCGCTGGACCAGGAGAGGACCGAGTAAAGGGCTTGGGAACGGGAGAAGCCCGCCTCTTGAAATCACACGCTTTTGTTGTGGTATGTTCGGGACCCAAAGGGCATAGTGATGCCTTTCTGGCTGATCTTACTGATAAACTCTACGCTGTCTCCTGTTTCCAGGGGAAAATAATCGGTCTAAATCACTGCAGGAGTGATCTGGCAGTGTCTCCTGCCATTGTCACAGGGAGGGGGCATCATGGAGAAGTTGTTGTGGGTAGGACCAGTTCCAGGTTGGAATACCCTGGTGCTGTACTTGAAGAGACCCTGTAAAATGTGGAGAAGAACATCACGGATTGAACAAATGCCCCCACCTGTCAGACTCGTTTAGCAACTGCCTATTGTTGTAAGATAGAGTTTGCTTGTAGAAGTGTAAATAGATTGGGCTGGAGAGATGGCTCAGACGTTAAGGGCACTGACAACTCTTCCAGAGGTCCTGAGTTCAATTCCCAGCAGCCACATGGTGGCTCACAACCATCTGTAATGAGAACTGACACCCTCTTCTGTATACATAATAAATAAATAAATCTTTTAAAAAAAAAAAGTGTAAATAGATCCAAGGTGCTCCTTCAAAGGACTGATCATCTACAGACAAACTCACCTTTGAGCTGCATGATGGTGCAAGATACATGGGGACTACTTAGTTACACACACTGGTGGATGGAGTGATAGCTGTATGGGCCTCACACATAGTATGGAAATCTTAGTAACTACCCAGTAACAAGATGGTGCCTAGGTGGATACAGAGGAGGAGGGAGAGAAGGGAGGAGGGGACTGAAGGAAGAAAAGCACAGAACAGATAAGAACAATGAGGTTGAAAGACATGACAGCTTATTGGCTCTGGGTGGGGACCTCTGTTATAGAGGGGATCTCGGGTGTTCTGCTTGGTACAGTGAACTAGTTCATGTTCCCTTATGAAAATCCTCCTTGTAGTCTAGCCTGGTTTCCCTTATCAGGGAGCAGTGCATCCATTCTTCAGAACCCCAAACTGGGTAGTAAAATTCTCCTGAGGAACCAACAGAGGGCAGCAACAGACAAACCAACCACATGAGCATTCTCTTTCCTCTTACTCTGAACCTTCAGGACTCAGGACAGCGCAGTATATTGTGAGGCCTGAAAGCACCAGTCTTAATTGCCATTAGAAGGAGACCAGTCTCACTGTGGAGGTGACTAATCTGTCCCTAGCTGGGTTTAAAGTCTGCTTAGGAAATGTCTCTTTCAATAAAGAGAAGTACAGACTAAGGGACGGGGCAGTCCTTCACCCAGACATCTGACATCCTCAGATGATGGTAAATGTGCCTGTGAGCTTGGCTGGAAAATGGGGGTAAGCCTGCTTTGCCACAGGCTCCTTGCCAACAGGCCAGATGTAGAAAAGTAAAGCATCCTCGCCAGTTCTGGATACACAGTGACAACAGGGTCCTGAAGGCGGGCCTGCAGCTTGGAGTGCCACCCTGCTCTGCCGTGGAATGCCAATATCAGTAAAGTGAGGGCTGCCATTTAGGGCACCAGCGACAGCGGCCACGCCGTCGGGGTTGGGGCTGCCTGGCTGTGACTGGCACCTAGCAGCCGAGTGCTCATTGCTTGTGACAGCATGTCACGCCGTACTTGTCTGAGATGCACGAGAGACTTTACCAAGTAGCTGCAAGTGCCCCTTCAATAGCTGTAGGTAGCCAGAAACAAAATGAGGAACCTCAATGCTAAGACAGGACTGCAAAAGCAATGCTGGTTGTATGTGTATACGGTGGGGGGAGAGAAGAAAGGGGGAGGAGGAGAGAGATAAAGGAGAGGAGGGGGAGAGCAAGAGAGCATACATTTTTGTGAGTACAAGTACATGCGTACCACAGTACAGGTCAAAAAAAAACCAACCTTGGGGTCAGTCCTTGATCCCACCTTGTTTGAGGCAGGATCTCTTGTTGTTCCTCACTGTGTATGGCAGGCAGGCTGGCTGGCTGGCCTGTGGGTTTCTGGCAGTCTCCTGTGTCTACTTCTTGTCTGTCCACAGGGGCACTGGATTGTAGAATCACACTATGGCTTTGCATGGGTTCTCGGGAACCGAACACCAGTCCTCATACTTGCATGATACGTGCTTTACCCACCAGGCCATCTCTGCAGCCTTTATGGGCTGTGGAGAAACTACCTTCTGTTTCCTAACTTCCTCCCAACAGGTTACATTGTATCTAAGGCATTGTAGTCCGGGCCAGGCCATGATTATATTAGGTAATACTCATAAGACAGCTGCCACAAGAGTGGCGATGTGTATGTGTTAACCCAATCATTGTAAGAACAGCAATTGTGGGATGTGGCAGTGCATGGGGTGACCCCATAACTCGGGTGTGGGAGGAGAATCAGAAACTTAAGGCCAAACTGAGCTACGTAGAGAGACTTGTCTCAACATAGTAATGAGAGGCTGGAGAGACCACCCAGAATCTAGTCAGCTCTGCCTAATCAGTGACTTAGAGGCTGATGAGAAACAGTGTCAAACAACAGGGTGGGTGGTTCCTCCTGTGTGACACCTGAGGCTGACCTTTAACCCCCAAACAGGTTCGCATACAGGTAAATGTACCCCCACATGCACACACATACACCTGTGCCCAAATGAACATGTACACACCCAAGCCAAAAGTAAAACCAAATAACATTAATGATAGTAGTTGACTATTCCCAAGTACCTACTAAATGTCAGGGACAGACTCTTATGTGCATTCCACACATAAACCCATTTTACCCTCGTGGCCACCATTGGATGCTACATCAGTGTGACTGAGACAGCAGAGGACCAGGGTTGCAGTTGAATATGGACAGTTTTCTGGGGGACAGGGAGCGGTGGTACGATGGTCTCACTGTCTGCTCGTCCTTCCTGCAGGTCAGCCAATACACTTTTGCCATGTGCAGCTATCGAGAGAAGAAAGCAGAGCCCCAGGAACTCCTCCAGCTGGACGGCTACACTGTGGATTACACTGATCCCCAGCCAGGTACCCACCCATTCCTAGGCCACGGCCCCACAAAGTGCTCGTCCCTCTCAAGCCAATGACAAGCTTATGCTGGCCAGATACTCGGTCCATGCTAGACCTAGATAGTAAGTTGTTACTCCAGAGAGTCTCTAGTTGGAAGCCAAAAATTAAGCACACATTTTGGCTTTTATATTCCTGGGATGACATCAATGATGTACTCTGTTGTATGATGCTGAAAATATTCATGAAAAATAATATATACTTGTATACCAGGGACTGCATTTGTGTGAGATTGTGTGGAGTGTGTCTATGTGTCCATGTATATATGAGTAAACGTGTATGCATGTGGAGTCTACAGTTGTGAGTCGTGTGCATTGCTCAGTTGCTCTCCTTATTGTCTGAGACAAGGTCTCTCACAGAATCTGGACCTCAGGGATTGGCTAGGCCGGAGAGCTGGCCATCAAATGCCAAAGTCTCCACCCCCTCCAGCACTACGCTTAAAGGTACAAGCCCAGCTGTTACACCAGGTGCTGGAAATCAGGCCCTCACTCTTGCTTGGCAGGCACTATACCAGCAGAGTCAACTCCTCAGCCCCCACCTAAGCCGTCTCGCCAGCCTCAGTGAGTGTCATTGTGTTTCGGTGTGTAAGGAAATCTGCCCTCTGTGCATGATGTCTCCTGGCCAGAGTCTGGGAACACACAAGGTTAGCTGATGGAAATTGAGGAAGAAACTTGCTCTACCCGCCTGTCTTCTTTATAAGTTACCTCTCTGATAAAGGCTTATGTAGGGAAGAAAGCCTTACAAGTGCTGATATTTCTTGTAAGTTCTACATTGCACACATTCTACATCCTGCCCCCTCACACCTCTCCCCATACCCATTTTATTTTTTTCTCAGAAAACTGAATAGAAATCAGTCTTAAAGAACCTTCAGAGCGAGTGGGGGTGCGAAATCATTTCAGCATATTAATGAACAGCAAGCACCGGCAGCCCTCTCCCGGAGAAGTTCATTTTTATGCCAAATCTACACAAGGCTTTTCCAACCACACTGCATCATTTGGCCCAAAACCTTTTTTTCAACTCCCATATTGCTCTTCCACGTGCAACAAAATACACAGAAAAAAAAAAAAAAAAAAAAAGAAGTAAAGAAAAAGGAAAAAGGGAGTTGGAGAGAAGATGGGGTTTTATGGGGTATTGACCCAAAAATGTATGACAGAGAAGACCTGGCCCCAGCTAGGGACATCAGCGCCCTCAACACCTTGGCCCTGGGTGACTCAATGGTCAAACCCTTCCCTGGTTCTGTTTCTAACTATGTTCTGCCACGGCAGCTGCTGGAGAGTGCTGGCTCTGTAAGATCTGAACGCATGTCTTTGCCCAGAAGTTTTCATAATGAGCAGAATCTGAAGTTTGGAATAAACAGTTCTATGCAACATCATGGAATGGCAGGATTCCGCGTTGAAAGGCCAGCCTTTGGGGCATGGTGCAGTGGTGTGGATTCCTCTCAGGTTTCTTTCTTTCTTTCTTGTTTTTTTTTTTTCCACTCGATGTCTTTTTAAAAAGTAAATTCAGTTGTGCCTGAGACGTATGTCTTAGAGGTGGAGGCCAGAAGGCCAGGGTGAAGAGGGAACCAGGGCCATCCCTTCCTATCAGAAGGCCCACCCCTCTCTTCTATGTGGCCATGATAAGTGCTCATCACAGCCCCCAGTGAAAGAGATCAGAAGCATTGGCCTGATTCTCAAATGAAGAAAGAGATTGGAGAAACACAGCCTCTGTGAGAGTGACGCTAGGACCTGGGATTAATCCAGGTCACCTTCTTGTATTTGCCTTGTGAATAGTTATAGCAAAACTACCATAGAATTTACAGATGAAGTCAGACCTTCCATGGGGGTGGGGAGTTCTGTTCCACACATGGGAATGACACTGGACTGTTCTCCTGTTTTCAACTTTGTGTTTATTTTTATTTTATGTGTGTGAGTGTTTTGCCTGTGTGTATGTAATTGTACCACATACATGCAGTGTCCACAGAGGCCAGAAGAGGGTGTCAGATCCCTTGGAATAGGGGTTAAAAATGGTTGTGAACTGCTGTGTAGCTGCTGAGAACTGACCTGGGTCCTCTACAAGAGCTTTTAACCCCTGAACTAGTGTGCCTTCCCGGAATGTATATTCTTAAAGCTTCTTTTACTGCTTCCACATTGATCCCATGAGAGGTAATTTCTTACGAAAGACGTAAATAGAAAGTTGATTACACAACTTGAGGGTAACAAGTAGTTGCTTCTCTCTGCCTCTTCCTGTGTGAAGTCATATTTTCCAAGTAATATTTGATGGGAAATGGAAATTTAATATTTCTATTGTCCTAAGAAAAGTCTAACTCAGAATTTTTGGCTTTCTTTTGATGCTGGGGTTGGCCCCCAGGGTCTTACACCTGACAGACAAACATAAGCACTGAGTTAATGTCCCAGCCCTTTAACTCCGTATTGTAGAATGTGTGTTAAAAATCCCTGGTTCTCTGCATGGGACTGAACTAGGCCTGCTGAATGTGGGTGACAGTTGTGTGGCTTGATCTGTTTGTGAGGTTCCTGGCAGCAGGACCAGGACTTATCCCAGGTGCATGAATTGGCTTTTTGGAGCCCATTCCCTGTGGTGGGATACCTTGCTCAGTCTTGATACAATGGGGAAGGGCTAGGCTCCACTTTAACTTGGTATGCCAGACTTTGTTGACTACCATGGGAGGCCTTACCCACTCTGAGGAGTGGATGGGGGTAGAGTGGGAGGGAGGTGAGGAGGCGAGATAAGGGGGGGAGGGGGAACTGGGGTTGGTATGTAAAATGAAAAAATTTTTAATAAATAAATATATTTAAATTTTAAAAAATCCCTGGTTCTTACTGAGCAATCAGAGAAAAGTCAAGTATATTCCTCATACTTCCCTAAGCATTGGGGATGGGGGGAGACTCCTACATACTAGGCACTTGGCCAAATTTATCTGAAGAGATGTAAGCAAATTAACAATGTAGCCAGTATGTTCAGAGATCAGGGGATGCTCTTGGAAGCCTTTTAGTAAAACACACACACACACACACACACACACACACACACACACACACACACACACACATTAGGGTCTGTCTTCTTCCTCCTCTTGGCTTTGCTAGCTGTTTAAGAAGTTGTTGGGCACCATTATATTCTATTCTTCTTATTTCCCATAAGTAACTGAAACTCCTTCCGTGGGATCACAGTCACTGAGACACAGACATTTATGTTCAGTAAACTGCCTGTTTAGAGGCTTTAGCATGCTGATCCAGAGAGCTGATGGACAGCCTTAGCATGCTGATCCAGAGGGCTGATGGACAGCCTTAGCATGCTGATCCAGAGAGCTGATGGACAGCCTTAGCATGCTGATCCAGAGGGCTGATGGACAGCCTTAGCATGCTGATCCAGAGGGCTGATGGACAGTATTAGCATGCTGATCCAGAGAGCTGATGGACAGCCTTAGCATGCTGACCCAAAGGGCTGATGGACAGCCTTAGCATGATGATCCAGAGGGCTGATGGACAGTATTAGCATGCTGATCCAGAGGGCTGATGGACAGCCTTAGCATGCTGATCCAGAGGGCTGATGGACATCCATAAGATTTGTTTGGGAATTGCTCCTTTTAAGCTCAGAATGAAAATTTACCACTTTACTTTTCTCTGGTTGTTTGGAGAGTAGGCACAGTTTCTTAATTAAGCAATCAAGTATCCAAATAAAATTATAAGCTTTACATTGATCTGCTCTGATACCAAACAGAGTGGGTTAGAAGCGCACTTCTGCACTTACAGGCCAGCTTTGAATCCAGTCAATACTTGTACTCTTCTCCAGAACTTGGTTTCCTCACCTATAAGATGGGAATGATAATATTTAGATTATATAGGGCCATTGGGTGGATTAAATAAAGATTGGGGAACAGTGCCTTCTTCTCTCTGCCCTGAGTGACTACAATAATGAGGGTTCCATGCTTCCTAAATATGTCCTCCAATGTCTTTCCGACCATTGCTTCAGACATTTTACCCCCCCATGTCCATCAATAGGGCCCAGGGGAGAAGAGGAATGAGGCAGTGGGAAGGGCCTCTCAAGCGAGGTCAACCCTGGTATCTACCGAGCGTAGCAAGGTGGCGTATTTCCAAGGTTACCATGAGAGTAGGTTATGTGATCTGTTGACCCACCCTGGAGCTCGCTGGGTTCCCAGTTTAAGTATGTACCATCCTTCCTAGATCACACATGTTATACCATGTATGAGGAACCAAATAAACATCTCCTCAGAATAAAAACCACCAGAAAGCCTTTCTTTCTTTCTTTTTTTGTTTTGTTTTGTTTTGTTTTTGTTTTTCGAGACAGGGTTTCTCTGTGTAGCTTTGCGCCTTTCCTGGATCTCGCTCTGTAGACCAGGCTGGCCTCGAACTCACAGAGATCCACCTGCCTCTGCCTCCCGAGTACCGGGATTAAAGGCGTGTGCCACCACTGCCCGGCCAGAAAGCCTTTCTTAAAGCTGTTTTGATGTTGTGACCCTAGCTCCTCTTTGTAAAGAAGTAATGGGCTAGAGAGATGGCTCAGTGGTTAAGGTGCCTGCTGCTCTTGCAGAGAGACCAGAGTTCAGGTTCCAGTACCCACATCAGGTGACTCACAATGAAATATAACTCCAGCTCCAAGGAATGTGATGGTCTCTTCTGGTCTCCACAGACACCTGCACACATATACATATGCCCATACACAGAGACATATATGTGTAAATAAATAATTTTTAAAATAAAGTAGCTATTTATATCCCCTATCTCCTGTCCATTATAAATGAAAAATCCCCACAATGTATAAACACTTGTAAAGAGATACCTGGATTAACATGATGAGTACAATGAAGAAGAAGCCTTCAGGCCACCAGCTATAGCACCCAGCATTGCATCAGACAGACTCTTGACTGGTCTTTGCTGGCAACTTGGAGATGCTAACCTGTCATTCATGAGCCTCTTGGCTCTCTGCTAATGGGGATATGGTACATATCTGATGAAGGTATGAACTTTATACCTAGCTAGAGAACCAACTCACTGAAAACACGGCCTTCTAGAGTATGTCAATGGATTTGAGCTAACTTTGACCTAAACCCATAGAGATGTATCCACCTATGTTGTCCTTAAAAGTGACCTTGAGAATGACCTGCTGAAAACTGAGACCATTTATTCAATAAGTATTTGTTAAGCACTTATTTTGTGTCATACATTATGCTAGATACCAAAGAAATGGAAGAGGTTAAGTCAGATAAGGCTTTTGTCCTTATGATGCAAAGTGAATTATGGAGCTTACTAAAAGTTAGTTAAGAGCAACAGAGGGCTGGAGAGATAGTTTAGCAATTAAGAGCTTTTCCTCTTATTCCAGAGTACCGGAGTTTGGGTCCTAGCACTCATGTTGGGAAGCATACTACCTGTAACTCCGGCTCCAGGAGATCTAACATCCTCTTCTGGTCTCCATGTTTATGTGGGGGCACACACACACACACACACACACACACACGCACACGCACACGCACACGCACACACACACATACATGCATACACACACATACACACACACACACACGCACATGCACACACACACATACACCCATACACACACATACACACACACGCGCACACACACACACACACACACACACACACACACACACACGCACACGCACACGCACACGCACACAGAGAGAGAAAGAGAGAGAGAGAGAGATCTTTTAAGAAGAATACTAAAGAAAAATTAGTCAAGATGCTAGAGACAGGTCACCAGAGACAGAGGTCAAAGCAGGCGTCCTGAGAGTGTGACTTTCAGTCACAGATGTGGAGGAGGCAGGGTGTGAGATAATCACGCAGATATAAAGTGCAAATGTGACAAGAAGAAAGGGAGACTGCAGGTGGAAAGGAATCAATTGATGGGACAATAGGACAGAGCCTCTGGTGAGTTCAGCAGAGGACTAGCATGACCTCTTATAGGAAACAGACTGGGTTCTACACTGAGAATTGACACTAGAGCATGAGACTGGAGGTAGCCAGTTGAGGCAGGAAACTGTTCAAGGTAATTACAGCCAGATTCAGGAGCCAGCACTTGTGGCAACAGAAAGATCCCCGTTTTGGTGAGCCAAGGGTAGTAGCATCAGCATCTCAATATCCATGGGAGAAATTAATGACAGAATCAAAACTAGCCCAAAGGTTGTGGACTGCACTTTTGGGCTAGATGGGCCCGGCTCTCCAAAGGTGGAAAGAGGCTTAGGACAAAGGTTGGGAGTTCAGCATTGGGTGTGGCATACTTGAGATGTCCATCCATGTTCAAAGTCTAGAGGGCCACTACTAACCTAGGTCTAGAGTTGAAGGAAGAACTCCAGAGTGCAGGGAAATGTAAGGACTCTCAGCACATTCCTCGGGGTCTGATGGCATCGTCAAAAATGTAAGCAAAGGAATCAGAAAGAGCATCAGGACACAGATAGAAGGTTCAGAGGAAGAAGAGGGAGAGCAAACAGTGAGCAAAACAGAGTAGTTCACCACATGCTCTGATGCTGGGAGGCACATGGGGGCATCAGGTTTCTTGAAAGCCAATTAAAGAGCATGTTTCCACAAGAAGAGAGTATCAACCACTGCTGATCATGTGATACAGAGAGTGGAATTAGGATTTCACATTGAAATGTGGCAAAGTTAGTAGCACTGGTGACCTTGACAACAAAAGTTTTAGGCAAGCTGCCACCTGATTAGAGGGGCTTTAAGGCCTAATGGAGAGAGCGCCTTGCTGCTCTACTTCATCAGAGCTCAAGAGTTAGAAGTTCAAGGTCCCGGGCTCCACTGCAAACCCATGGAATCAGAAGTTGCAGTTGATCAAAATACCTAGATGTGCCACGTGTGCACTTATGACTGAGAAGCCTCAGTGGAGATCTTCCTTTACTGTAAAGAGAGTAACAGAGGAGTAGCTGGGAGGAGAAGGGACCAAGAGATGTGGTTGTTATAATGGTGCTAGTGATGATGGTGTGTTGATAGTGATGATTTATTTTTCACTATGAAGGAGAACTCAAGTATTCATAGGCAGGTGTTTAACTGGTCTACTTCATGTATTGTCACCAGCAAGACAAAAAGACACGAGTCAGTCTTAAAGTATCCTTTTACTACCCTGGTCCCACTCAGTGGTCAAGCAGTTTACAGGCACCCCATCCAGGAGTCAGATAAATTGCTCTTCCCCATCCTGGCCCAAGGAAAAGCTGGAGACGTTGCTTTCTGAGGACTGCACCCTGCTGAAATCTTCCCAGCTCAGCTTAGATGTCACTCTTCACTTCCATGCAGGTTTGGAGGGTGGCCGAGCCTTCTTCAATGCAGTCAAAGAAGGAGACACGGTGATATTTGCAAGTGATGATGAACAGGATCGGATCTTATGGGTCCAAGCCATGTACCGGGCCACTGGGCAGTCGCACAAACCTGTGCCCCCCACCCAGGTGCAGAAGCTCAATGCCAAGGGAGGAAATGTACCTCAGCTGGATGCCCCCATTTCTCAATTTTGTAAGTAAAAAAGGCCATTTCTTAAAAATATATATATAGTTCTGTAAAGTAAATCTTCCAAAGTTGAATGAGAAAGCTAGTTGCTTTTAATATATAGTATCCCAAAATCATGTTTGCTAGGGGCATGTAGCTAATGCAGGTCGAAACTTGGGGCAAAATGTTACACAAAAGTAATTTTAAAGTGCAATACTTGACATTATCTCCCAAGGACTAAACAACAGAATGTATATTTTATGTCTATGCCTATCTTTTGGTTTTGCCGAGAGCTTGGAATTCACAGCCAAATGTGTATTTGTTTGAGTCCTTCAAATATAGTAAATTCCTTATATCCTTGCTTCGTCTCCTCCTATTAAAAGGAATTTAAAAATAGGGATGATTTGAAATAAACTTAAATCTGCAATTTAGAACCATTTAAAAATAAATGATGACATTATCACATGCATGGGGGGAAAAACACGTACCTAAAATCACATTCTGAGCAGAAATACCAGACACCCAAAACCAGCCCCAGTTCATCTGCATCTCCCCTTGCCTGTGTCTCTTTGCCTGTCTTGCCACCATGTGTCCCAGAGTGTGGGCACTTCTCTCCCAAGACTTCTAAACCCAACTTAAGGTGAAAGCCAAAGCCAGTGGCTTCCTAAAGATATTTATTTTTTAAAGAAAAATAAAATAATAGATCTACAGATCCATTGTTTATTCTGCACAGAGATCTTCAGCTTACCTAGGGATAACTCAGGTATGAGTCCCTCCTATCAGCTGTCATGGGGGTTCTTATTTCAGTGGGGGATTCCTCCTTTCAGCATAGGTCACTTGTCTAGCAAGGAGACATATGAATGAGGAGGTCACATGAGGCTCTTGCTCTTACAGGATCTGCATCCCAGGGAGTGTCCAGATTACCCACAAGTCAACCCCCCAAAGGGGACCATCTCACACATTGACAAACACCATGGCAAATGTCACCCAGTGGTCACTCACCAGATCAGGAGGACGTTAGGCACATGGACAGTCAAGGAAGACTGCTCAGAGCTTCGGTCCAAATGCTAGGGAGTTGGCTTCTAGATCTAGGAGGCATGGATATGATAGCAGAGGGGAAGGCAGGGGCAGTGAGCACACGCTGCATGGCCCTGGGATGTACGGTAGCTCTGCTCCTGCTCTAAGCCAAACTTGAGCTGCCACAATTCTACAGCTATGGGAACTATAGAGGAAAAGTCACTTCTCAGTGAGTCTCGCTGCTGGGTATTTCTACCTGACAAGGGTATGAGTCTTTAGGGAAGGCAGACTACACAGTGGGGGCTCCCAGTTCTGTACTGATGGTTTCTTAAGAGAAGAAGCATTCCTTAGTGGAACCTGACAAATAACCCCATTCAGTGGCTTACCACACAGACAGCTATGAAAGAATAAGAAAGACATGAACTTGGAACCAGGGCAGAGGGGATAACCCTGCAGGAACTACCCCTGAGCTTCCCACTCTAAGATCTTGACTGACATAAGGCATAGCCAGTATTTATTTAACTTCTAAATAAAGGGCATCTGTGTGACAGGTCCTCCCCTCTCACTGCCTAACAGCCTCTTGTTAACATATCTGGAACTGACATTACCCATCATACCCTCCTGAATTATCTTTGTATGAGAAAAATCCTAATTATATTCACCATTCCAGTCAACTTCATGAAAGATCTATTTCAAGTGATATCTGGAAAATTCTTTTCTTTCCAAATGATCTCTGATTCTCCTGAGGTCATTTCACTGTGCACCCTGTGTCTGTATTCTGCCATCTACCTACAGTAAGAAATGGCTGCATGGCTTGTGACTGGCCCTACATTTCTTCACTAATACAGGGAAGAGAAAGGATATCCAGGGGTAAAGCTAAATGGAGAGATACTGGGATAGAGCATATACTTGGAGCATGCAAGACTCTGTCCTGAAACTCTAGCATCACCCCCATAGAAGAATTTAGAAGACCCACAGAGGCTGTTGAAGAGAGATGACACTTTGTAGAAATGTACGAGGTCCAAAAGTAGAGTTCCCATGTATACAGGATTCATTTTGTTCTAAAACTGAAGTTCAGGTCCTTGGAAACCAATAGAGAGGATTCAACAGAATACATAGTGACCCAATACATGTCACAAACTATTTGAAATGTCTTAGATGGGTCATCTAGGAAATCCTGAAAGGTCAGACTTGGGGATAAGAAGACCATCTTTGTGGAGTCTATGGTATAGATTATACAAGGTAGTCAAGACAAGTGAGATAATTATATATATGTGCCTATAAAATTGATCAGAACCTGGAATAGTTCACCTTTTTCTCTGGTGACCTCTTACCCTCTGCCTAGAAGTGAAGGAACTTCAGACAGTGTGAGGTGCCTTCATAGCTACCTGGCTCTCAAAGAGCAAGGCCACCACACCCAGCCATTCCAATTGCTCACTACAGGAGGCTCCTTTCCTGCAGACAAAAATGTGAATGACACTCATTTAATTGTGCAGTACCCAGTCTTCCCAGATGTGTACAGTCGCCCTGTGATAATGTAACCCAATGATGCTGTTTTCCATGGCCCTACTGTCATTGTCTCTGAAGCAGAGCTTCCACACTGCTTCACATTCTGTCTGTTGCAAGCACGGCACCAGCAGGGTGCTTCTGTTATCCAGACTTAGAAACCTGCAGAGAAGACAGTGACGATGTAACCAGCCCTCCTTTGGCCCTTGAGCATTTGTAGTTAAGGATAAAGAAACCCACAGGGAAGATCAGAAAGGGGACCAGGGCTTTGCATTCCATGGTGTCACAAGGCAATTATGCCTGGCAAGCACACACACACAAAAAGCATGGCTTTGAGCAGGGCTCATAAGACTTAGTGGAACTTGCTATAGAATGGTCACAACTGCCTGTATTGTCTCAAACCCTCTAACAGGTCAAGCTTTGTGTGTGGGAGACCTACCTTCATTTGCTTGAGGCTCCCTTACTTGTAGCTCCAATCCTGTGTCCCAGAAACTCCTCAGTACCTGGAAAACTGAACTATGCTGGTCACTGAGGACTGCAAAGCAGGAGAAAGAAAATATCAATTCTACTATAGTTCTAAATAGCAAACCTTGTTCATTCAGTGCATTAAGTTGATTGGTTTTGTTTACGTATCATCTCACAAATGAACACAAGCAGATTCTCTAGCTAGAAAAAAAAAAAAAGGAAGAAAGAAAAGATAAAAAGGAGAAAGTAAAAGAAAATCAAGTATTGCATTTTAAAAGGGTTTCCTTAAGTTCCAAAAGGTCAGGGTCATTGCTGCATACCTGACTGCACACGCCTAATTAAATCTTGGTTCTGAGTATTTGTGAAAGTCCTGCCCATTCTTGCCAGCCGCTGATCTTAATGATTTTTCAGTGACTTCACTTGGTAACTGCTGCGTCAGAATTTACACAGCCAACAGAAGCCCCATAGAAAAAGGAAGCCACATAGAAAATGTTTTGGGACAGAGGAAAACTAAGACACACTCCAATCTTGTCCTGCCGCTGTCTGTTCCAGGGGAATCTTGGGAACTGGACATTTTGCAGTTTGGGAGACTTTTAAGAATCTGTGTTTTGGGGGGTTTCCAAATTCAGTTTAAATGACTTCTTGGGGCAGTTGGCATTTTTTTTCGATTTCAAAAGTTCAATTTTAAAATGAAAAGACACGTCTAAGAAAGAGTGGAGTGGAGTATTGATATGGAATTGTTAAAACTGGGGACAATAGATCTTGCTGTTCATTTGTTTGTGATTCTGCAAAGATCTGGGGAGGCCCCATCAGCCTCTCAGACCTTTTGTTCTTCCGTGGTTTTTATTTTGTATGTGTGTTGTTGATTTAATTTTTTCCATTTTAGTTAAGTTTGTTGGTATTTTTTTTTTTAATGAGTTGGTACCTAGTTCCACAAGTTGTTTTGTTTTTTGTTTGTTTGTTTTTTTTAAACAAATACTTGTAATTCTCCAATTTCTAAAACCAATGTTGCACACTTTGGATACACCCAAATCTGGAGTTGAGTATTGCCACAGTTCACTGTGCCAAGTGGCTACTCATAAAGACATCTTATCCCTGTCAGTGGGTATTAGAGAAATGATACAAAGAAGTAATACAGTTCTCATTTGATGTGGGGTGGGGAAAGAAGGTATGTTAAGCTTTGCCATTTGGTCAATGATTGCTGAATATAGTGCTTACATTTGGTTGTTTTAATGTCTGTTTCTCAACTAACAACTGTTAACAACATCATGCACCCCAGAGTTGGATGCTGCTGAGAAGTGGTCTGTTTTTGTCACCACAGAGATAATCTTCAACAGTCAAGGGGATTTCAATTATTGTTGATTTGGGGGAGGTTGATTTTTGTTGTTGTTGTTGTTTTGTTTTATTTTAAGTTTTCTTGTTCAATCTTTGCTCAAACCCAAGAACTGTAGCTTCTAGGCTAGAACTCCTGTCTGCTTTCCTGAGCCTTGTTGCTAGTCTTTATGTTATTCTGGTTTGTTCCTTCTTACCCTGCTAACTTCTAGCTGGACTGAAGGGTAAGTGCTCCCCCATAGCTAGCACAGCTCAGATAATCTGACTCGATTATCTGACACCTGCAATGTGCTTCCTCTCTCCTCTTCAATCTCCCTCATGTCTAGACTTTGTAGTACAACTCTCATGTTATTTTCCTGACCTTAGGTTTGAAATGTAAGCTTCCATACTGAAGCTAGGATGCATGTCATGTGTGCATAATTGCCTCCTCTCCTTGGCTTTCATATTGGCATCAAATGAACTTTCGAGTAAAGCCAACCAGGAACTTCTGATGTTTTTCATTCTAAGAATATATTAATGAATATCACAATGAAATGGCCAACAATGCTATTGTTTCATGGAATCCACAGTTACCTGACTGCTCAATGCCTGAAAACAGATCATTTTGCATTTTGACACAATGATGTGTTGTTGTTGTTGTTGTTGTTAGTTCTCCTTCCCCATTCCAAAAGTTAGAATGGTCAACCACCAATGGTGTGGTCACCATGGATACCATAGCAGATAGAAAGATGAGGTAGGAAATCCAATGATCTTAACTGAGAAATACTTGAAATTGCAAGCTACAATTTAATAAAGTAAATGCATTATTTGAGCATTAGAGAGCTCATTCAACTTGGCTTACTGGTATACCCTCAAATAAAACTCATTGAGTATTAATTCTGAAAGCATAGCTGTAGTACATGGTCTATACACAACAGTGACAAATTAAAGACATGATTGAGTCCTTATCCTTTCTTCACAAAGGGTTTTGGGTCCTCACAGTGCCCAGGAGGATTTTGAACTCTCCTCTCAGATGCCATTCTACTCAACCCACAAGAACAATGACAACAATAGCTTCTTCAACTTCATCAGTATTTCTATTCATTTTCTCTAAATGTAGCCCTCTAAAAAACATTAAAAAAAGTGATAATTTAAAACTTTAGAAAAATCTTTCTCTATACTACTGTTAGCAAAAGAGAATTTGCAATTTCTTTATTCATATAGAATCAAGCTGTCTAAGTAAAGCATGTTGTGAGAAAACTTAACATTAGAGGGAGCTAGACAGTTTGGTCAAGAGAGCAGGCAAATATGTATTTGAGTTCTCTGAATGCTAATTTAGAAGACTGTAGGTCATACCATTCCTCCTGACCATTTAACAGTAGTCTTTTCTTCTGATTTTTTTGTTTGGTTTTTTTTTATTTGCTTTTTCTCCCTTTCTTTCTCTTTTATTTTGCATAAATGTACCCCTGGCTAGCAGACAGATGTTTTCCACCACTCCCACAAGATACTTAATTTGACTTTCCCTTCTTTTGAATGTCTGACGAGGCATCTAAAAAGCTTATTATAGAGTGGGCACGTAGTGGGACTGAGGACTCTGCTCTACTTTTGTCTCCAGAATGAGAGGATGGATGGTTAGATGACTGAATGAATTCTGTTCGGAGCGAATTGCATATATTTGCACAATGCACTGCTGCCCTGGTAGATTTTCTAATAGTCATTTGCCTTGTTTTCTATAGTTTTATGAGATTTTTGCTATATCTTCTATTGTCAACTTGCAGTTGCTATATTGCAGGAATGCAATACCAAAGATTAATTCAATATCCACTTAATCTGTATGGCCTTGCACCACACCCAAATCACTCTTCATATTGTTAAGAGTAAATGGCTTGTGAAAAGGACTCTATAGCAAGTAAGGTCCAAATATTTCCAAACACCATGATCCAATCTAAAGAGAGCATATTAAATTAAGATTCATTTTTATTGACTAACATTTAACGAATTATTCCCTAATCGTTTGAATATTATTACATCAGTAAGATACATTATTATTCAAATATAGAAAATTTATCTCTGCTCATACTAAGGAATATAAAATTAATTAATTGAGACTATAATGATCATAGCAGGACAATTTATTGAAATGTAGTAATTGCCATAGGGAAAACTGCAAATCACTTATTATTTTGGCTTTAATTATTAAGCAAATAATTTCTGTTGTGATGTGATCTTTACTCAAAGCAACTGTCTTACAAAGAATTACTAGCATTGAAATAAATGTTCATGTCTACCCCCTTGGGTATTTTGCCATGGTAGTTTAAAAATGCCACGTGACCCTTGGCCTCCAAAGACACCATCCTCTCTCAGCCATTCACATTGGATTGCTCCAGCCAGAGAAACAAAAAAAAAAAAATCAAGTTGTTTCCCAGACAAGTGGTCCGCTATGTGCCCCAGGACAGCAGGCATGGGAGGACCAGTCTCTTGCTGGGCCCAGCACTCCCTAGTTCCTTGACTATACCAAGAAAAACCCTTCTAGAAGACTCTGTAAACAGCCAGCTGCCATCAATCATTGTCATTTCTTTATTTCACGTCTCCTGACGAGGCTGACTACTGTCATTGCTCGTTACTGTCCAAGCCATACATTTACTCTTGCACTGTCAAGCAGATATGACATGCACACATTTTCCATATAAGGACGATACAAAGTCACCTTTTAATTTACAGTTGGGGTTCACAGATGACTTTCAAGTTACATTAGCTATTCTCTTGCCTCTAGCACCCATCAGGAGCAACAAGATCCTGTGTGTGCTCTAAATTTCAGAAATAAAATAGCTACCTCTAGTTTATCATAGAATGGTTTCCAGAGAGAAAAGAACCCTCCTAGATAATTTATTAATAAGCTTTCATAATTATGTTCAGCAGCACAATTCATTCTCATTTGCTCATGAAAATTTCCAAAGTATAATATTACAGAAATATCTTTATTTATTTTATTTGCCCTTTGTTTTCAATCCCTGAGCTCTGGTAATAATAGTGAGAAAAATTTTTTTAATTCAGAATTTAAAAACTATATTATCCATTCAAGCAAAATGTATTTATTTGAAATACGCTGTAAATATATCTAAAATATAGTTTTCTGAAATAAGATGATGTAAATATGTTTTCTATTAATATAAGGTATTATGAAAGCTATTATATATTTTTCTAGTCATATGAACTGAACCCAGACATCATAACCACCTAAAGAGTAACATAAATGTCAGGCAGTCTCTTGGGAAGTATTCACATGAATTTCAATAAAGGAGATTGAATGAGGATATGAAGTCCATAAAATGATAGCACTGTAGGAAACAGTGTTTTTAAAACATTCCTTAAATGTCAAACACAGCTTTTTTCTGGGCCAACTTCAGGTAAAGGTTTGGATGAGTATCCACCTGTAAGCAAAGCACACCTGCTTCTGAGCTCGGGTCCCTTGGGCTGTCTGTGTGTAACGAACTCCACTGGTGGTACTGAAGTTTCCTAGTGCTGTAGCAGTACCAAGAGCAACTGTACTCATCTAAGTCTGACTTCAAGCCAGTTTCCTACCCCATACCTCAAAGGACTTAGAACACCCTTACACAATTAGACCTTGCAGGCTGCACAGTCAGCATCCTTTGAAGGGTATGTTGGATTGCACCCTACTCATGTAACCTACAAAACCACATGGCCCACTTTCAGAACATTTCAAACCTTCACAGACCAATAAAGACTTGGGGATAACTTTCTGAAGCAAAGTCTAGGAAAGTTGAAAGTTAGCACTGAAAATCTACTAAATCCCAGATTTTTAAAAAAGTACTTCATATTAATAATCACAGCAACAAAGAGAGTTAGTATATATGTATCTCCCAAAGCAAGCAGTATTCCAAACATCACTGGAATTTGACAAAGATTCAATAGCTTCCTGATGCTATTTTGTTCAACCTCACATTCAAATTCATTTTCATTCTCTTGACACATGTCAAACATTGGCAAAGGTAGTAACCCCTGTGTCCTGAGTTCTAGAACTTTTTCTCTGGGCTGTTTTCCCTTGGTGATGCCAACATTGGAGTTTTCTTTTTCTTTAATCCACCAGTTCTCATTGTTTGCACAAAGGGAAATGGAGTTGCAAAGAGCATTTGTTTTTCCGTGTTCAGTGCTGGAGGAGAACAGACTGGGACAGTGCAAGAATGATTGTATGGTGTTGCTTGGGAAGCGCCCACAAGCTCTTTGAAACAGAATTTGGAACAGCTGGACCACTGCAGTGTTTTATTTTAAAATAGACAACATATGTAATGCATATGGTCCTAGACATGTATGGAGACACAGGCAGACAATCTGAATGGTACCCAAAGACACCTGCACCTAGAATTCTGTTTCCGTCTACAAGATTTTCCCCTAAGAGCACATGTTCCCACGTTTGGATTTGAGAGATGCCATCTGAATCCCCATGTGTGCGTCTCCTTAATAAAGCTAGTGGGGAGTTGCCTGGGGTGGAGGGTGTCAGAGTCACTCACTCAGGTAATAGTCACCTGCTAAGGACCTGGTTCCTGGAGGGGCTAGCGATGAAACAACAGATCATGGAATGCTCTCAAGAGACAGGCTACCTGCTCAGAGATTCTGCTGTGTGTATATGTTCTGACACCAGAGAAATCAGAACAGAACCCAGAAAAGCCAGGCACAATGTAGGAATTAGTTATGTAGAGACATGGTAGAATTATAAAGTAGAGAGATAAGGATGGGCTGACAGTTTCCTAAAATAATATAATGAAACAAGAAGGTATGGACCACTAGCTATAAATACAGAGGCATCTTTGACTCACTAAACAGCTGAATGCAAATTGGCTTTGCAAGAATTAAGAAACCTGCTTGTTTACTCCTAGGTAACCTTTATTGAGTGCCTTCTGGACATTTATTAGATCCCATCAACAACTTTATGATACAGTCTCCAAATGCTACCTTTAATTCATAAATGAAGATAAGTAGTCTAAGCAACATTAAACACTTCCATATACCACATAATTGGTATTCCAACCTTAAATCCAGTTACTATGAATCCCACCCCAACCCTCTGCTGAATTCTGTGCTCTTTTAACTAACAAATAAACTGTGTGCTTAGTGAAACAGTAATCCATAAAACAAAGACCTAGAAGACATTGGGCAGGCGAGATGGCTCAATGTATAAAGGGGCTTGCTGTGAAGCCTGATAACCTGAGTTTGATCCCCAGAACCCACATGGTAGACCCAAAAGTTGTCTTCTAAATTCAATATGCATGCCTTGGCAGGCATGTACACATACATGAGTACATGCATGAACACACACACACGTGCACACACAAAATAAATAAATAAATGTAATTTTAAATAAATAGAAAGCACTTACTGAAAGCATGGGTTTATTTACTTTGATAAAATAAATCCAGTATTTTGACAAGTATGTACCAAGCAATACCTGTATTTTGGGTTTGTTTTTTTGTTGTTGTTGTTGTTTTGTTTTGTTTTTGGTTTGGGTTTTTTTGCTGGATACTGGGAATATAGCAGAAGATAGAAAATCCTAGAATCTCTCCTTAAAACTCAGATGTTTGGAGTTGACACCTTGAGTCAACATTCCCAGCTTCTTCTTTCTTTCCTTTTCATAATGTAAGTTCAGGGAAACTATTCAAATTAGTCCTGTGAGGGAACCACCCATATAAGCATTCTTGAGTTTTCAGAGCATTAAGATAATGAGCCTAAATCTAAGTACATGGTAACACTATCTTACTTGCTGGAGCCCCACTCCAGTATGTACCATCCCCTATGCATAGGTATGCAAACATCCTAAAGAGCAGTAAACTGCAGTCCAAGATGGCAGAGAGGAAACAGAAATGTCAAATCATCTGTCACAAGAGGAAACTGAGGTTCAGAGACTAAACAATCCCACCAGCACATGACAACTATTTAAAAATGGAGGCCAGAAGCTGGCCAGTTGGCTTAATTGGTGAAGTGCTAGCCATGCAAGCATAAGGACCAAGTCTAGATCCCCATTACACACATGAAAGCCAGTTACAGCCAGTGCTGGCAGGCAGGGATAGGACGACCTGAGGCTGACTGGCCAGCCAGGCTTGCTGACTCAGTGAGCTCCAGATTCAGTGAGAGACCTTGGACCTTGCCTCAAAACAACTGATGTTGAGAGCAGTTGAGGAAGATACTCAATGTCGACCTCTGGCTTCCACATGCACACACATGCAAACACACACACACACACACACACACACACACATACACACACACACATACACACACAAACAAGCATGCAAACACAAACACACACACATACAAACACACACACACATGCAAACACACACACACACACATGCAAACACACACACATATACACATACACACACACATACACACACAAACATACATGCAAACACAAACACACACACATATACACACACAAATATACATGCAAACACAATCACACACACACACACACACACACACACACACACACACACCTCCAAGCCACACACATTTTAGTTTTGGATCATTTTCCATGTGGACTAGGAGAAGGAAGAGACGAAAACAAGGGGAAAGAAGTTTTATTGTTATGATTATTGTTTTTAAAAAAAAAGGAAAGAAAAAACTGATTTTACTCATTGTTTTCTATAAGCCTGCTTTAGACTGTCAGGAGAAAAGGAAGCCATTTTCTAGCTGTACTCTCAGCCTGCAATTAGCACAGCAAGCTAGATTCATAGAGGCCCTGTGACAGGTTAGAGACAGGAAGCCTGTGTCCAGGTTTCCCTAGAAGGCCAAATTGCCTCTTCAGACCATTTCCTGAGGAGCCGAAAAAGTAAAACAGGTCAACAGCAAAGTATTCAAGAGGCTCAAACAACTAAAGAGTATGACACTTGAACTCCATGCCATATTTTTAACAGCTATAAAAGAGCCCCCATCTCTCCAAGCTGAGTGCCCAGGGTTGTACCATCCTAACTAAAGAGCGGTAACTGACTGAGGCAAACCGGCAAAGTAAGGCCCTGGCCGGTTTTTCAGCTCACAGCCTCTGCGGAGAAATCCGAGAGCAAGAATTTGATGCTAGCCCAGCTGCCGGATCGATCTGTTGAAATTGGGAGGCAGGGGGCGGATGTGTCTCATGAGGATGTAACCGGATGAGCAATTCAAGCACACCCCACACTTGCTTCTTCCTGAATTAAATCGCCCCAGGACTCACAGCGTAGAGAGGAGGGCAGTATCCAGGGAAAGAGGCAGAGAAGGGCTGTCCAGTTGTTACAAGTGTCTTCCCACCAGTAGGGACCCCAAGTAGGAACAAGACACTTGCTTGTCATGGACCACAAGTAGCACATCCACACCTCCAAACAGCCAGCTCCCCCTACCCCCAAGCTCCATTGTCCTGATGATCCTAAAGCAAAAGAAAATCCATAGGCCACTCCCCACCCCCAAGTTCTAGGCTCTTCCCCAAGGATGAATCTGAGGCAGCTAATACAGCAAAGGAGTGCTCTTGTGGATCATCTAACATAATTTCTTCACACACAATATCTTTTCCAAAAGCCTTTGCTTTATCATCTTAATGGAGCAATCAGTCTGTAAAAACCTTATTCTTCAAATTGCCTTCTAGTGACATGGCTTCTGTGTGTCTTGGGCATAAACAACACATCTTATTCAAACACTGACCACTCACTACTCCTATGCAAAAATGTCAGAGATTTTCAAAATCCCACACTAGGAAGCGTAGAAGCTGACAACCTATGCATTTTTGTTCAAATGATGGCAGAAATCACTGAGGAGTCAGGGTGTTAAAGTCATACTGCTACCACAAACCAAGCTCACAGGCATACCCTGAGCATGGGAGGGGGGAAAATCTCCCTGGGATAGAGGCCACAGAGGAAAATATTATTTAAATGCCCTCTCAAGTCAGAAATCAATTTTCCTTTTTCCCTGATTGTTTTGCTGGCTCCTGGCAGGTCCCTGTATCCCAGTAAAATGTTGCATGCAAAGAGATAAATAAAATCTTGCTTGGTTTTGCTTTGAGATTCCCTCTAATTGTAGTCTGGATAGCAGGAGAGTAAGTGATGTACAGCGAGCTGATCTCTTTCCTATGAAAGACCTTTATTCCTACCTCTCTAGGATTTTCTTGGTGGCACTCTGAATTCTCTGAGTTATTTTACCAGCTAAGGATAGCCTATTTTAGTTACACATGTTGAGATTAATTAGTTAGCCCTTAGGAGGTTTTGCCTACAGCCTTCACCCTGCATGGAAAAGTGTGAATACAAGGAGACTATTAACTCACAATAAGTGGCAGACTGCAGCCCTCACAGGGCAGTTTCTGTTTGTCTATTTCATAAGCTTTGCTAATGGAGTATGTGCCCCACAAGGCAACATCCTTGCCTATCCAGCACTAAATTCCCATTTAAGTTACTCTCCTGTTTTCAACTTTAAAAAAAAAAGAAAAAAAAACTTTTAATTTTGGAGGGTTGGGAATCAAACCTTTCGTGACACCAAATTGGCAATGAAAATTTGGAAGAGAATGACACAAATATTGTCACTCTGCTGAAAACCAGCATAAGCCTTTTTCTAGATAATTCCAATAAGCACTGAGAAATTGCTCTAGACACAACCACTGGGATGGCAGAATCTATTACAAACCCGCAAAGCTGGCTAGACCGCTCTCAGCAAAGGCCCGATCTGCTTTCAGTGTTTGGTGAAGTGCAGGCGAAGTTACGGTCTCATGCATAGTTGTAAAGAGCAACACGGAGGCACTGGAATTGTGATCATTTATAAACATATTGATGCCAATATATTTTTGCCTAAATGCAGTAAACTCACCAGTAAGTGATGCAAGTTGACAATGGGGGGTGGGTCAAAGACTCTCTTTGGGACATTGGTGGGGGGCAGCAGGGAGGCAGCTGATGTTCACAATGCCTAGTGAATCCTGTGACTCTGAAATGTCAAAAAAAAATGTGATGTGTTTCTCTAAATTGTGTCTCTCTCTACATGTGTAAATGAACAGACGCAGATAGAGCTCAAAAGCACGGCATGGATGAATTTATCTCTTCCAACCCCTGTAACTTTGACCACGCTTCCCTCTTTGAGACGGTGCAGCGGCTGACTTTGGATCACAGACTTAATGATTCCTATTCTTGCCTGGCAAGTATATCCTTTGATCTACAGCAATTGAAACATGACATTTTTAAAAAATCAACCATCCCTCTACCTTTATGCCAGAGTTCTTGCTCCTGTACAAAATCCCTTTATCAATTATAAACATGTCTTCAATTTTCTGTGTGGTGATAGTTTTATTTACCCAAGAATCAATCTGAGTCAGAGGAAGTGCTCACAAGAGATATAGCCAATTCCCCAGCCACTCAATCTTAGCTCCCCCTTTTCAGCTGCTACGTGAGAAATCTTCCTAAAGGGATGGTTGAGCTTGGCACCTGCTCATGATGAACTTATAAAAATTGCCTGATTGTCATAGAGTTTAAGAAGCCCCACCCTCTCTCTCCTATACCTGCTACCCCTAGCTCATTAAAGAATGCACTGTTTTTGTGTCACTTTTAAAGATCGAAGCAGTTGCTAATCACTCACTCTGCTCTCCATAAGCCTAATGAGTTTGGCTTTGTTTATTCGGGTGCACTTCTTCTCTCATCCTCAGAACCTTCTTCACCCTTGAAGAGAAAATTTTAAAGATGCAGTAGATATTTTGAAGCCTAGCTACCCAGCAGGGTATTTACATTCCCTAAAATCCCATTTTAAACTGAGTCAAATTAGTTGAGTTTAAGGACTGCTGTTAACATATTTATCCAATTTTTGAAATCACACTTTTGGTTTGCAATTATCAGGCCCCAAACCATAACAAAGACTTTCATTTCTGTCTACAGACTATAAATTATGACTTTGTTTCTTAAAGATAAATATTATTAATCCCATTTTATAGACAGGAAAGAAGAGGGAGAAATTATCACATGATTTTGTGCAGAGGGCAATTCTTGTCTTTGACTTCAAACATAGAAGTTAACATATTTATGTAACATTAGTATTATATAATTAACTGGCATTAGCATAAACCCTTATTCTGAATGATTATTTTAAATTCCCCGTTTTGGTGCTTGAAGATATAATGTGTTTTTTAAGAGGTTAAAATCATCTTAAAAATAGAAGTAAATTCTGCAAGATAATTTATTAATCCATGGCTCATAATAACACATTATCCCATGTTGAGAACCTCTTCATTGGAGACTCTGACTTTACCAAATTGGAAGGGAATACTGTGTTGACTTAAAAAAAATTGCTTATTTTGCATTGCAAGACCATTTTTCTCAAAAGGATTTCCTATTATTATCTATTTCTAATTACATTTATGAAGATCATGAGGGTGCATATCAACATGATCACCCCTTTTCTGTAGGAATTCTGCTCACTTGATGATACTTTGAGATGTATAATTTTTAAGACTTTTATTTATATCAGTGTTCAAAACAATTTTTACATTTTGAAATTGACCATGAAGAATTCATAAATGCCCTCAAAAGATTAAAATAGAAATGAAATGCTGATGCCTGTCTCCCATCAATCACTATAGACTTAAAAATATAGTATAAAATGAAAAATAATAATTGTGAGTTAGTCAAAGCAGCTCTTTTCCCTGTTTATATACCTAGATCTATTAATTAAGGTCAGAATTTCAGAAAATAACAGAAATTTAAAGGACCTTATCCCCTATCTCTATATATTCCATTTTTCTCATTATTACAGTCTTTTTTTTTTTTTTCAGTTGGTTTTGGAGACCGACCAGCAGGGATACATAAATTTTTCTGTGTCTTCGACTCAGTTCCTAATTGATATTTCTTCAACTCTTTTCAAAGCAGCTATTTTGGCATCTACAAAAGACTTGGTGTCATCTGAGTCGTAGAAAATATATTTTAATCTTTCACAGCAGTGTTGTCTCTAAGATTTAGCATTTGGGGTAGCAGATGGAGTGGCAGAGAAGTTGCCTATAGGGGCAGCCCACTGCCTCGACTACTCTCCCGCCCTCTGCAGTAACTTATCATTTGAAAGAGGAAAGATGCCGTCTTCCTTTGGATGAGACACTGCATGTTGTCAGATCCCTGGTCCCTAATACATGCTTAGAGCCTTGCAAAGGCCTCCCTCCCAAACTCCTTTGGCCTCTCCCTGTTCCACATCACTCTCTCCTCCCATCCCTTTTATCCCAAGCTGCAGTAATACTCAAAAACAACTCACAATAGAACCTGAAAGTAAAGTGAAGTTTATATTTAAAATAGCCCAAATCTCCAATTTAGAAAGCACTACCTAAATTGGTTTATTATTGCTTCAGATAGCACATAAATGAAACAATATGGTTTGATTTTAGACTCTGTCCACATTGACCAGCAATACCAAGTCACTCAGCCTTTCTAAGGACCTGTCTTTCAAATTTCATAGCAGAGGCAGTGGTTTCTACCCATAATGCCACTGAATTAGTATCAGCGACTCCATCTGGATTCTCTTTTATAGCAAAGTTTGACTGGTCTCACAATAAGCAAATAAATACATTATTATTATTATTATTATTATTATTATTATTATTATTATTATTATTACAGGGGTGGGGAAGGGAACAGAATTGTAAACCCAGTTGTGAGAAATCCTTCTCTTTTGTTAATCAAATCTGATTTGTCCTTGGAAATGTTACTCTAATTCTTTGAAGTGCTGCGTTATTATCTTCATTTTAAAGTGTACTGAAAAAATTCTTCTAAGGTTTAAGGATTTACAAAGTTTAGTCTTTATGTAAAACAGCTTAAAAATTCCCTTTATGCCAGAGCACCTGGAGTAGACAGAGCTGGACTGAGTCTAGTGTGTACGTCAGCTTCTTTATCCAGATTCCCTTGATGCGGAGAAAGACAAAATGTGCTTGTCCCATCTACCTCACTGGCTTCTCGGAAGGCTTAACTGGAAGTTCCCGTCAAGCAGAAAACATCTCCCAACCCTCAGCACTTATCTCACAGTTTTCCCTTGCCAGACTCTGCCTCACCTTCACCCCAATTCTCCTCTAAAGTACATGTTGGAGCCCTGGTAATTCTCTTTTCCTGGAAGAATGCTGTTTTGCTTATACAGCACTACCAACTACAAGGAAATGCCACTTCATCCCTGAACTCAGTTAACTTACCCACCTGCATAGCAGGAATGACAGAGTTCCAGGATGGTCTGCTGCGAGGGTTACACAGAGCATCCCCAGTGTGCTTGCTCTGGCGTACCATCAAAAGAGTATAAACACTGGCTGTTTTTCAGTCCGTTCCTGCAGCCGCTCCTGCTACTAGCAGCTCTCCAGAAAGCTACGTGTATTTAAAAGAAAGCCTTTCCTTTATTCCCCTACAGGGCTGGTTCAGTCCTGGCCAGGTGTTTGTATTAGATGAGTATTGCGCTCGAAATGGAGTACGAGGATGTCATCGGCATCTTTGCTACCTTAGAGACTTGCTGGAACGGGCAGAAAATGGCGCCATGATTGACCCCACGCTTCTCCACTACAGCTTTGCTTTCTGTGCATCACACGTCCACGGCAACAGGTAAGCATGAGTCTGGAGGTATTTCTACCGTGATAAGGAACTTCCAGTGATTTATGACTTTAGTTATCAACCCTAACTCACTACCTATGTCTATTTACCCAGTGGTAGACGCTTACACTGAGGAGGGGTGGGTAACAGTTTCCTTTCCTAGGGGAGCCCCTGAGGTAACTCAGTCTGGTACTAATCGTTGCTGGCATTTTGGTGGTTTGTTTATTGTTTTGTTTTGTTTTTTATCAGTGAGCCTGGTTGATAATTAAATCCCCTAAACTACAGTTTTCTGATCTATAAAATGGGAATGACAGTATTCTCATGGGATTGAGGGGATACTTATGAACATAAAGAATTCAGCTGAACGCCTAGAACTTGGCAAGAAACTGATCACTTCAGGAGTGTCTGATGGTTGCCTAGTGTCAGGCTCTGGTTTACACCCTGTATACATGATAAAAAATAAAATAAAAACTAGACACCATACCAGGGAAGAAACATTAAGAAAAGGAATTAAATTCTGGGTAGAATTCAATACAGAGCATGACTCAGATGGAGTGGCAGAATGGCATGGGGACCTCCCTGAGGGAATGATGGTAGAGCTGGGAACTGAAGCATGTGTAGGAGTTGAGTGGTTCCAGGCAAAAGGAACAGCATGTACTACTGGCCTGCAAAGAAGGAAGCCAAGCAAGCGCATTGCTAGAGCTGAAACAGGATAGGTGAAGCTGGAAGCCAACATGCCGGGAACACTTAGAATATATCCTCAGAGGTGGGAAGAACTTTGGTGATCACAGTCTAACCAACCCCCTCAGTTTGTAGGTTTCATAGAAAAGACCAGAATGTCAAGTCGCCTGACTCTGTACTAAGAATTCTGTTTCTTTAGACTGGAGAGCTCCTGGAGGGGGGAAAAAATCCATGTTCTGAATAATGCAAAGAAGCAAATAACTTAAGAACATTGCCATTTGGCTCTGGAGGCATGGAATAAATTTCCACACTGCCACAGCCAGCTTACCATCTCAATGTATGTAGCCGCACGTTAGTATAAAGATAAGTCTACAATATTCCAAAGCATCCCTGCCGACAGCCAGGGGAGGCAGCAGAAGACAGCTGGGTGGCTTTGAAAAACAAGCCTCAGATGAGCAAGTTGTCACTCTGGGGAAATCCACATGGGGAAGAAGCCAGTCCAGGCTACCTGGCTTTGAAGCCAGGTTGTGTAAGCCCTTACTCATCCTTGCAAACCCTAAAAGGGGTTTGTTCTGTGCTTTTTCTGTCTCCAGTACTGATAGACTTTTATGAAATGCTACTGTATCATTTAGAGCTGGATAACAATAGCATTGTAGCTTTGAATATTTTAATAGACAGCAAGATTATATTCATCTCCTGTTGTTATGGCTCCATAGCCTAAGACACGGCCTTTTATTTACATAAAAGATATTCATGAAGACTCTGATACCTGGGTTGGAGCACGCATAATTCTGATTTTTATAAATATGTACACTTTGATGACTATCTGTTACAGCCTCTTGGATTGAATTCTTTATAGAGGGAGAGAGAGAGAGAAGTTGCATTATATTCTCTGGGTTGTCACACTGTATTCTACATATGTTACTGAATAAGAAAGTGTTATAAAATAATGAAATGTTTTTGTAAACTCCCTGGTAAACATCATCATGAATTATGATACACATTGTCTGGGTTTCATATTGTAAGACTGCCACTTGATTCACAGTTAGGTTTATACATCTTGTCGTGGGAACAGTTTTGGATTTCTTATTTTCTTTTCAGTTCTGATTTTCCTTATGCGTTTTGCATCTCTTTTGCTTATTATTTTAGTTTGAATGCATTTGCCTTTGCTTTTTGATGCTTCCTTTTTTTCTTTCTTTTTGTTTGCACATGTGTGTGTGTGTATGTGCTCTTGATTCTCCTATGGCTTGCCACCCTCTATGCATGCCTCATACAACCAACTCCCTCTCAAAAGTCAGCAAATGCATGTGTGTCTTAGTGGGCTGCTACCCAACACAGACTTTCAAGGGGGCAAAACTCCACCTTCTCCTGAACCAGAGGCTAAAAAAGATCCACGAAGAGAATCAAAAAAGAGAAAAGAGTCCAAAACCCACCCTAGTCAAGAGCAAAAAAGGTAAGAAGCCATGTGTGTGTTGATTTGTATTTTCATCCCCTTTGTCTTACATCTATACCTGCATCCACACTGCCATGTCCACCTTTGTAAGCAAGAAGGTTTAATGCATCCCTAGACCTGTATCCTTTAAAGGCTTTCAAAGGTACAGTTTTTCATAAAAGATCTTAGAAATGGACAAAATGTGGTATATTGGTAATTTGAGTCAGTTATTAAGTGATTTTCTTAAATATGTTTGTACTTGAAAAACTAGCCTACCAATAAGCAAACATACCTGTGAGTCAGATTGTATTTTTGTTTGTTTGTTTGTCTTTCTGTCTTCATGTCTAGCTAGTGCTCTGATACCTTACAAGTCGTTCATAATGAACAAGCTGTGCTTTGTAATTTTAAAATTATGTTCAAGGGGCAAATAAGATGGGTTAACATCAAATAGGCCTATACATTTATTGTGGATCTATTTTATTAAGCAAATCCTCCTAATATCCACAATCACTTGTTAAAAAGAAACTCTGAATAGTGAGCTATGATAACACACAAAATAAAGCCCATCACTAAATCAATGGCTGTCTATAGAGCCAGTTATGCAGCACGGTCACTTCAAGGCATCAAGTCCTAAGCTTCTGTTCATCTTATCCTGTTTCTTGACTTCAGCAATTCTTTTTTTTTTCTTTTTTTTTTTTCTTTTTTTTTTTTTTCCTAGAGCTGAGGACCAAACCCAGGGCCTTGTGCTTGCTAGGCAAGCGCTCTACCACTGAGCTAAATCCCCAACCCCAGCAATTCTTTAATTGGAAAAATGGCACCTTAAAGACCACATTTACTCAATATTCCCAATATTTTCATTATGTACTTCTACCTTTCCTTGCCTGCAATTCTGGCCAGGCTTGTCCAAGTTATGCAAAGTAACAGGCATGGATCGCATATGCTTCAATGTTCATTTATCCATTTCTAAGCCATGTACATGCAATTAACTTATAGAAAGACCCAATGGGCACGGGAACATTTTCTCTCTAGAGAATGCAGCAAACTGTCCCTCATAAGATGCATAGCTAATAGTGAGCATCAAGGAAAACCAGTGTCGCCTGGTCACTCATCTGCCTCCTGGCAGTAAATAAGGGTGGAGGTGAGGCAGAGTTTCTGATTGTGATTTTGCTCTGGTGTCCATGTCCACCTAAAGGAAACAGCAAGTTGCTGTCAGGATCAACACGCTGGAAGGGTCTCTGAAGAGGAAGCCACCATGGCAGCTGTCCAGAGTGCTGCTTTTGGACCTCCCATCATCCTCACAGAGCAGAAAGCAAACAGTCGCTGTAGGAAGGCAGCTCTCACTAGACTGAAGCCTGTTTCCTAGTATGGAATGAACTACCCAATGGGATCTTTCCTGTGTGTTTGACAGTATTCATCCTGATGAGTTATATTTTTGGTGAGATCTGGACATAATTTTGATTGATAGGAAGATATTATTAAATACCCAGTAATGCCCAAGCAGGAATAGCCCCAAATGACAGTAACACTGAGGTCAAGTACTCTTGTTTTAAATCATGTTCCCAAATGATGGAATTAAATGACTCCTTTTTCCTTGGATTTGTTGTTGTTTCTTTTACATAGACCTGGTGCCTATGTATAATTTGTGCTGTTCTATGGAAGCAGTGGTGTTCACACTCTGGTGTGCATATGAATCACAAGAAAGAGTCGGACAAAATACAGAATACAGGATGCTACCCTCAAATAATTCAGCAGTTCTTGCATGGAGCCAGAAATATGCACATCCAACACCCATGATTCTGGCTTCAGATCACATCTAGTCAGGATCTTGGCTCTTTGGTTACTGTACATTTGAACCACTTGTGGCAGGAGACTGAAAATGATTCTGATTCCTGAACCTGATTTGCAGCCAAAAATGTTCTGGGGAATTCCTACCTGAACCTTTAAATGTTTAATAATGAGACAATTAAACATGATGAATAAAACAGCTCAAGTGTGTCTAATAGATATCAACCTTTTAGGCTAATTGAATGGATATTAATCTGGGCCAATTCTTTAGAACTAAACTCACTTTCTCAAAAGAGAGGGGAACTAAAGGAAAATGTGAGTGTTCAGCTGATTGCATTTGGCGATCATAAAATCCACAGATGCAAATTGCTATATCTTCTCATTTTTAAATCAGCTCCTAAGGCTGTAGTACTTAATTTTCACCATAATATTTTTAGTATTCTTGCTAGATGACATTTAGATTAGCGTCACTTTGGTCACTGTCCCACAGTGACAAGGCAATCAAACTGCGCCAACGATTGCAAGTTTCATCAATGTTCCTTGGATCCCTTTATTATTGAGATTGGAAATTTTTCTCATTTACATTATTATTTAACATTTCTTGAATGCCACTGCTGCTTTTCACATATGGCCTGCATAGAAAGTACATTGTATCAGCAATTAACAAATCCATAATGCCAACCGCCTCAATCCACAGCTCGCTGCATAGATTAATGAGTCTACAGGCAGATGTAAGAGGGCATGAATTCTAAAACATCTCTGAAAATGCATCCAAAGATCTTTGGGGGGAGATATGTTTGAAGACAAGGTTCTGTTCATCCACAGAGTCTTATGCATCCTGTGGGTTCAGATTTGCACTCCCTCTCCATTCATCCATCATGGTCCCTAAATCATCCACCCACTTGCCCAAGACAGAAGCTGAGCAACCATCTCGTGAACTCTTCCTTCCCTCACAGCATGTTACAAATTGATTTCTGGCCCAAGCAATGCTCTCAAGTATCTCTCAAGTATTTGCATTACTGTCTCTTTTCAATGCCACTGCTATAGCTGAGGCCTCTATCTTCTCTCTCACTGACTACAACAGTTGGCTTATTTATGGTGTCCTTGCCTCACTCAATTAGTATCACATGGTGGTTGTTTTGTTTTAATTGTTTGTTTTTGGTGAATATTTGCCTAGCATTGAATTACATGTAATTTTTCTTTCTTTCAACCCTATCTCTACCTCTTTGCATACAAACACCATTATGTCTAGTACATTTTAATGCTTCTCCCCAATTAAAAAAACCTGAAGTCTACATAAGTAGGTATAGATCTGCCTTACAGAGCTCTGACCACAGTGCTGTACATAGCACACAGGTATGGGTGGGGTCTAACAGTGGTCTATGTTCTTGGTCTCATGTTACACACAGAATTGGTGGTGCATTTATGAACATGAACATGTCTCTGGTTTACTTCTAGCTCTGGGTGTTGGCCTTGTGCATGAATGAAGTATCTCTAATTTCTAAACCACCAGCTTTGCCTAATAGGAAGTAATCATAATAGGGAGAGAGTAAATGCCAGACAAATTTTGAATAAAAATAAGCATCTCACATGGCCAAGGAAAATTTATCTTTGGACATGTCACCTTCATTTAAACCATTTGACTGTTTCATGAAGGAAGATTGCTCCCATATGAAGAGCATGAAGTCTTATGAAGTCTGTGCCAGTGGTAATGCTCACCTAAAATCCCAAGTGTGTCCTCATCCTGAGTTCACTGAAACTACTTGTACAAAATATGTTTGGAGATGTCCCACACTTTGAACATGGATATGATATTGAAAAGCCACACATGTTACTGTTGTGACCACTTTGAAGTCTCACTTAAGGTCTCCAATGTCAAATCCATATCTTCTCAATGTTCATCTCAAAATGAAGGAACATAGTTCTTCCTCTCATTCCTCCAAGAGAAGAATTTATGAAGTTCTGACTTGGGAAACTTGTTCCTTTCTTGGTGAAATACACACTTTCCTATTTTTTGTTAGTTCTTCAATCATCTTTGGTTTCTTTGGTCATTCAGTACCCATATCAAGCCTAAGCCACTTTTGCTATTGCCACATTCCAATGGCACCTGTGTTCCTGGTGACTGTTGAGCAAGGGTAGCCTCTCAACCAGCCCCATGCTTGTAATAGGTTGGATGAAGCTGCTATATTGTTGAGTCATGACTTCAGATTCAGATGAACTGCAAACAAGTCAGAGGCCTTCTTGGAATATTTGCCCTTCCCAAGTCCCTTTTTTGAAATTCCCTATTAGCAAACCCAAGAAGCTACAATGCCCACTTGTAATAGTGTAGAAGCTACTTGTTTTTCTTCCTGTCTTAACATTTGTGACACAAACACTTTGATATATTTGTTTTAGCAGCGTATCTGAGCCCCAGGGCATCAGGGCATAATTAGAAAAGGGCATGAGCTGGAAGAAAAGGGTAGAGAAGGGGTAGGGCTGGCTTTCACAATGAAGCAGTGGCTATGGGATATGAGAATCCTAATTATAAATTATAATTAACCTAGGATTATAGAAGCCATTACAGGAACTTGCAGGGAGACAGGGGTGTCTCCTTTTAGTGGCTGATGCTTTGAGACAATCTTAAATTTGTATCTATTAACTGCCAAAAAGAAACAAAGGAAAATATTCTACATGCAAATCAACTTCAGGGATAGCACTCTAAAAACTGTAAGGATGAAGAGTTGTCAGATATTATAAATACATAATTTAAGTCAAGATCATCCGAGTATCTGATATAGCTGTCCTATTTAGGGAACATTGCAAGGAATGCCTAACATACTTTGTCCTGCTCTGGCCCTTTAAGTACTCATGTTTCTAGGCTGGAACAATTTAGTAGCAAGTAAGATTCAGTTATCATGCTTGTTTAAGGACATTTTCATGGATCCATAATGCGGTCTGCAGGCATGCATCCATTTGGAGAGAGAGAATATATCGTGTTTACAGTGCCTGCACCAGCATATGTGGACATTTGCATTTGGAGATGAAAGTATATTCCTTCTTCAGCTGGAGTTTTACCCCTTGTTGGTACTGATTGGAGGCTGAAAGCTGGTTGTATGCAGATCTGTGGACCAGACGCTCCTTCTTCTTCTGGTGAATTCATATGTTTCATTTTACACCTGGATTTGGCACTTAATCACCAAATAGACGCACTATCAGAAGACAGCAATCACTGTATGCTTTGAATTAATTTTTCATCCTGACTTTCTTGAAAAGGTATCTCACCTTTTGAAATGTTTTGCAACCCAGATTTCAATGTGATATGTAGAGCCATGCCTGAGGGATAATTAAATGCTAGAAAGCTGGTACTCACCTGGGTGTGGTGACAATTTAACTACTTTGGAGAGGTTCATTGGTTCCTGACAGAAAAAGGGAGTTTGACTGGACTGCTTGGGGAATTTCGAGTATCAAGATGTTTGTACTACAATCCCGGGACATAACAATACTGAATTAATTCTCCAACAGGCATTAGTGAATCATCTTTTGCTTGGTAAGGGGAAACAGTTTACGTAACTGGTAACATCCGTTTGCATAATTGATGACTGCTGGGCTCAGTGGGTTTGATTTGATACAAAAACAAAATTGGAAAAGGAGAAAGACGCAACTCTGGATGCATTATTATTTGTGACATGGCTCAAGATGGGAGATGGTGAGGAGACTGAAGACGACAGAGCGGGTGTAACCACGGTGACAAGAACTTGAAGAGCAGCCGACATGACATCTTTCCTATCATGCTGCCGAAAATGTCAGCTTTGTGAAGGACAGTGAGAAAATGGTTTGCCGAAAACTTGAAAGGTGGATTCCAGAGATGCCAGCCATGTCAGATGCAATATAGTCTGCTGTGGCTGCAAAGACCCACTTCTGGCTCCAGTGATGGCCTGCAGGTGGGAAAGCTTCCAGTCTTCGGCAAGGCTCCAAAAATGACTACACTTGACCTGCATATTGTCTCAAGTCCCCAGGATTATGATAGACAAGAAGTGAGGTTAGCAGTGTTCAGTGAGGTGAAACCAGAGGCCAGGGGCTGTTTCTCTTTATGTGTGCCTGTGCCTGTACATGTGTGTGCTCCTAAAACATCACTTAGAGGCTTCCATTTAAACCAGAGATGTGCGGAAGCAGGGAATGTGTCCTTTGTAAACTTACATTGTATGAGTAAAGAAAAGAAAAGGAAATGGACCTGAGGTATCTCCAGACGAATATAAATCAGATCAGAGCCCTGCTTCTGCATTTGAATGACCTGTGAGCTTTCAAAATGCCCATCTAAGCCCCCACTGCAGAACGATTGACTCAGCTGTCAGAAGCTCAGGTAGAATCAGGCATCAAGAGTTACTGACCTATGAAAACGATGTGGTCGAGCCCCAGCTGCTGAGAGCAGTGCATTCCACCTGCTTCTTCTCATCTTATCTTACTCACTTACTGTTCAAACATCAGAGGATCTGGAGGCTGAGTGGCAGAGTCTGCTTGGTTGTGCAGTTTCTGAAAATTGTAAGAGCTGCCTTTAAGGCATTGATAATGGGTAATAGTTCAATCTACTTTTCCTTCTCCCAAGTCCAAGGCAGTTAGCAGGGCAGCAGGTACCTAAGAAGCCAGAACCTAGAGAGGTAGGCGATGTACGGTCATGCATCAGAAAGGGGGGCATCCAGGTTGCTGGACATGCATTCTGCATGAAGACACATCCCAGACTAGGACTTTGAATTAAAAGCTTAAAATCCTTCCTTTTCTCTTCTCCTTTTATGATTTACCAAGTGTTAAATATTGAGAAATGAAAAAGACACTGAGCTATTTTATGAAACTTAAGGAACATTTCCTGTGTTCCAGTAGGGGTTAGGGGGTGGTAATAAAAGACTGTCCTCTTCGTGACGGTGGATTTGCTGTGCAGCCACCCTTGTTTTCCAGAAACAACAGAAACTGCAAATGCCTCTTTTGGAAGGGGAAGTCAACTCAGAAAGGGGCAGTGTACCTCTAACAAACTGTCTCTGTTCTCAAATCCATCTCAGTCTTAGGGAAGTTAAGAAGCTTGGATCAAAAGCATCCTGTCAAGGGGTTGGTGAAGTGTCTCAGCCAAGGAAGCACTCTGTGAAAGCCAAGCTGGGCAGCACTGGGGAAGTGGAGAAAGACTCCCTGGGGCTTATTGGTTGGCTAACCAGTCCAGCTAACTTGACAAATTCCAGGTTCAGTAAGAGACTCTGTCTCAAAGGATAAAGTGGGCAACACTGAGGATGACGCTCAACTAGCACCCATCATCCACATATGTAAAGCCGTGCTCCAAAATAAAAGCATCCTTTCAGACACTGGATGATCTGTGTGTGTGTGTGTGTGTGTGTGTGTGTGTGTGTGTGTGTCTATGTGTGTCTGTGTATGTGTGTATGTCTGTGTGTGTCTGTGTGTGTATGTCTGTGTGTCTGTGTGTGTGTGTCTATGTGTGTCTGTGTGTGTCTGTGTGTGTATGTGTGTGTCTGTGTGTGTGTGTGTCTGTGTGTATCAATGGTTCTTAGCATGATTCTCAAACCAGTGGCACCACAGAACCCATTAGAAATGCAAATTCTCAGGTCCCATCCCAGACCTACCAGTTCAAGAACTCTGGGTAGAGCCAGGTAGTCTGGGTTGTCACAAGGCCTCCAAGTGATACTGAGGCATGGCCATGTTTGAGAACCATAGCCCTGCTAAAAGCACATGTAGCTTCTATAGAAAATACAGCTCCCAGGCCAGCAATATGGCTTAATGGACCAAAGTACTCACCTCACACACCTGACAACCTGAGTTCAATCCCAGGGACCCACAGTGAAAGACAGTTGTCATCTGACCTTCACATGCATGCCTGTGCTCTCCCCTGCTTCTCTCTCTCATGCACACAATATTAAAAAATTAAAATACTTTTTAAAAGAAAACAGCACTCCCTTTAAATATTTCACACAGGTTGTTTCCTGAGCACCTACCTGTGTAGTCATTACTGGTGAATTATGGAAATCAATGGAAAAGAAATTGATGTCTGACAGAATTTTAAAAAATAGTTATCTGAAGTCAGACTAAAGTGACTCCTTAACTACTGTTAAGCTTCTGATCTTTAACAAACTGATCCCTAGCAGGTCTCTCACAAAATTTGTCAAACACCATCCCTAATTGCCAACACCCTAATAATATAGATCTGGCAGTTAAAACATTTGTATTTGCTGTTGAGATCATGCGGGATCTTATCACCTGATTTTGCAGGTGAAGTCTGAAGGAGAGCTTTGCAGACTTAATGCGGTTCATTAGTTTTATTTATGTCTAAAGTGAAACTATTCACACTAGCATAAGGTGATTAAGAAGTAAATTAAAGTGACTACAACAATGAACGTTTCCTTGGTTTCAATAGTGTGATAGCAGTGTTCCCAGTTCTTGTGGAGAGGCCATGAGGAAGCAGGAGCCCTCTGGTTCCCTTAATGTGCATCACCAGAACAAAAGGCAAGAGAGAAGCACAGCACAGTTTGCATTTGTGGTAATGCCTTTCATTGTGAGAATTAGCTAAGAAGGTGAAACACATCTAATTCTTCAGTTTATATCATCTCAGATTCAAACAAAAAAGTCTGACAAGGCTTCTTGGGCAAGGAACGAATGTCTTGATTCACAGACAAGTTTGTCTTGGAATCAAGAACATAAAGCTGGAGATGTACCTCAGTAATAGAATGCTTGCAAGCATTCATGGGCCCTCTTCAGTCCTCAGCACCACCAAAAAAGTAAATAAATAAGTCACTAAAGGTGACAAACCTCTATGGGGCATCCATGTTGTTGGCTCTGATGTCTAAGCTTCTCTGTTAACTGTCAAGTGCATCTAAGAGCACTGAGTTTTCTCTGTGTTAATTTCCTACATTGAATGGCTCCCCTTTTCCTTGATCAAACATGGGACGAACATGCCAATCACATGTGTTTAGTATATTAGTAAGTTGGTTTTTGGTATAAACAAAATTCAACCGCCAGAGCTGAATGAAATTCAAACTTGTAATGGAAACAATGTGAGACATTATCAAAGACAACCTAACAGGCATTCTGTGGTGGCCAGTGAGTTAATCCTGGGATTTAAGGACAACCCAACTAGGAATATTTCTTGAAAAAATTTCAATAAACTTTATGACTTGATCTTTGACTTTTGACTAGTAGATTTGAAAATATTAGCACAGGCTTAGAACTTGAAGTCTCCTTGATATTGACCATTTTGCTTGTTTTCTTCCTGTGATTGGGGAGGAATACAAAAAAGGAGCATAAGATTTTGCTCTTTGGGGTGATTTTTTTTTTTTTACAAATTGAAGTAGAGGCTCTTCTTTAATTTTCAAATAGAATATTTTTATTGGTTAAAAGGAAGGGAAGAAGACTATTTAAAAGCTGACAGACATAGAGTGCTAACGTTGCCAAGTCTTTGTGTAGTCAGCTTGATAGACTACAGAGAGTTTTCTTAACTTCTGCTGAAACCCTGAGAAGGCTCATGAGCACCACCATTTGTTTGGTCTCAAGATGACTGGGCTATGCAGACTGAGAAGTGTTCTATATGTGTTCTGTGGTGACACAGCAATCTGCGAACTGATGTAGCCCGTCATCTCAAGTCACTAGAGATCTGGGACACAGAAGGCTTTGAATGGGTCAGGTTATCCTGTGTCTAATTTGGCAAATAGAAACTTGGGCTATAATTTACACAGCCATGATATTTCCAATGCAAATGGCCAATAACAGATAGAGAAATGTGTGTGTACTTGTGGGTGACAGGGAACTAAGAGCACTATGATTCAACTGAAATCACTGGGTTTTTTTCAACTGTCTTTCTCTTTATCACAGTAGTTCACTAAGATTGGAGAACATCTGGGTTATCCTTTAGTTAATACTAAGGTTACTTTAAGCAGTAATTATTATAAACTGAGTAATTTAATGAGCAAAATACATGCTTTATATGACACCTGACTTTTGTAGGAATTTTCATAATAATTGAAGAGTCACAAACCCGAGACAGGTAATACAAACTAGAGATATGGCCAGGTAAACATCCACCCAGCTGAGGAAAAAGGTGTTCGTTAGCAACTGACAGTTAATGTCAGCTCTTTGAACTTTCAAGAGAGACCAAAATCCAAACTGCATTGTAAAACTTGCCTAATTTTAAGAATGATGGAAGGGCTGGAGAGATGGCTTGCCACACTGGAATGAGGACTCCAGTCTTGTCCAAGTGCAGCAATGGGCACCTGCACTCCAGCACTGGGGAAGCAGAGGCAGAGGAGGCTGGCCAGCCGGCCAACTGCATCACCAGGCTTCGGCTTCAGCGAGGGGCCCTGTCTAAACAATTAAGGTGGAGAGCAATTGCAAACGATACCTGATGTTGATTTCTGCCCTCCACAAATATGAATGTGCATGTGTACAGTCACATGTAGTAGGAATCTTAAATTTCCTACTACAGTCACACACATGTTCACACACACACACACACACACACACACACACACAAAATCACGTTAACTTCTTCAGATCTTTTAAAAATCTATGACCAGACAGAACCTGTTGAACTTAACCTGTGAGCCATTTTGCTGGTTCACACAAATACCCACTGAATGGTAACCCTGAACCATGTTCTACTTGAGAACCCTGTTGGGCCTGCTGCACACAGCAGGCTTCTGTGTCAGGACCATCATTGTGCTTTGCGGCTTCTTGAGCAGACAGTTTCCTCCTGGTAGAGATTTGATTTGGTGGTGTCAGCATATTAGGGGGCCGTCACTTCATAACGTGTCTCCTTTCAGGCCTGATGGAATTGGAACTGTGACCGTTGAAGAAAAAGAGCGCTTCGAAGAAATCAAAGAGAGACTCCGAGTTCTGCTGGAAAATCAGATTACACATTTTAGGTAAGGAGCTGCAGTTTAGGGGCCTGCTGGGGTAAGAAAGAATATGCATAAAACATTTCCAAAACAAACTATCAGAGACACATAAGATCATTAAAGTGAAATAGCTAGAGGAAAAAGGCCAACCAATTGGATATGGCCCTCATTAACTTCCTCACTTCGCAGTCTTTCTCTGTTTATTTTTGTTTGGAGGTGGAGGCTCATATGGTCTCAGCTAACCTCAAATTCTCTGTATAGCCAAGGGTTATCTTGAACTCCTAATCCTCCTGCCTCTAGCACTAGAGTGCTGGGATTATAGGAGTGTGCCAACACACATCAGGTTTCATGCCATGCTGAGACTTGAACCCAGCACATTATGAATGCTAGGGCAAGCGTGCTACCAAATGTATCCAGACTATTAAGAGCATTTTAATTGCTTAAAGAACAAAACTTTCCTGTGTGATCTGACTGATAATGTCATTTAAAAAAAGTTGAAGGGTTCCTAGATAAAACAGTTTTTAAAACTCCTACAGTTTGGGCCATAGTGAATGGGGTAAAGTTAATGGTGTTCATAACTCTTTCCCCGACTCCTGATAGCTATGCCTAGAAAGAAGGAAACGTGGGTCAGCATGGTTGGGGACTTGGGGTAGAGACCTGACATTCAGCAGCAGATCATGCACTTGATGCTCACACTATGCAATCCACTTCTCCTGTAGAGCGTATGAGACATTTTTAATATGATAACGTTGGCTGCACATATAGACTCCAAGGCAGGAACTTCAAGACAGTAATTGTGCTTCTAATAGTTCCCATATGCCAGGAATAGGATTGGAGGCTAAAAGGTCCTAACTTTAGTTTTTATCTATAAACAACTGTGTAAGGTAGCTATAAGATCTAGTTAAACAATTAGGAAAATGAGGCCTGGAGGAACATGTCCCCATCCACACACTGTAGTCTGAGTATAAGCAGCCCATCCTGTCCTCTATACTTTTGAGCAGTGTTTTGAAGAACTCTTGACTGCCCGAAGCCATTGATGGCACCTGTAGCAGTAACTGACATGTTTCTCTCTGTGACATCAGAATTCTCCTTTTTATGGAATAAGATTTTAATGAATGTCCTTTAACTGACCATTCATTGTAGGCAAAATTTATCAACAATAGAGCAGAGATCCAGTAACAGTGAAAAACGTCCTAAGCAAGTTGGGCAAAGTCAGGGACTTATCCCAAATGCATACCTGCTTCATGCCTCAACCCTTTTAGGAGCTAAAGAAGTGTGTTTGGATTCCAGCCGGTTTTAACTCCTGGCTTTCAGGTCCTCTAATAATACACAAGCCTGTACAATACATGTGCCCTATAATAATGCATGAGGTCGTGTTTTTGTTAACTAGTGTTTTCCTTCACAATGGAAATTCAGACAGAGCTCCGTGACATCACTCTCAATATTCTGTTCTGCTGCAGACATTTGCAGAGCCCCTCTTCAGTCATTATTCACACATATACATATATACATTATATATACACATATATGGTGTGAACTGAGATTAGCATAACACAGTGTGACAAAATAAAAAGCCTTTCCCATTCCTAGTACAAGTTGCTATAGGAATCAAATTGCAGCATGTTTCCTGCTAATGTAACGGTGTGGGCAACCTGAAGAATTATGTGTCTATTTTAGGTATTGCTTTCCATTTGGTCGACCTGAAGGTGCTTTGAAAGCTACTCTCTCACTCTTGGAACGGGTAAGAATGAACATGAAACATAGAAATGGATACGCAAATAATTGCAATCAAACATTGCAGTTGGATGGCCATTTTTAAAGGATTTGTTTACCATTCATGAAATACCAGAATAAAAATGAGGAAACTGCCAAAATTCTACAAGTTTTATTTTCAGATTCCCAACTAGTTATATTGAAGAGTCGCTCCAGGCCCTTCCCTGATGCCTCCACAGGCTTTGCCTCCCCAGCTCTTCTGGGGTTTCCTTTCTACCCACAGTTTTCACGTTAGTTAGCATGAAGACTTTGAAAAGCAGAAATGGGTGACATGTTGATTTGTAACTTAATAGTCCCCTTTCCTTCTACCTGAAGGTTTTGATGAAAGACATTGTCACTCCAGTACCACAGGAGGAGGTCAAAACTGTCATCCGTAAATGCCTGGAACAGGCTGCACTAGTCAACTACTCACGCCTGTCCGAGTACGCCAAAATTGAAGGTAAGGCTTCCGCCTGCCACAAGTTTTGAATTTAAATTTTGGTATGCCTCCCTGGGAAAATTTGTCTCTTTTCTTGATGGACACCAAAAGACAGTGTTCCATCTGACTACGTTAAGCTGAACATACTTGAAATGTGGAAAATGCCTTGGCTGTGGCCAAATAAATAGATGAAAAGCAGGACATCAGCTCAGGAGACAGCCTTAGGAGGAAACCAGCATTGAGTGTGGGATGTTGTGTTATTACTAGGGTCCTTCTGACAGTACGTACTGTCCTTAAATATCTTCTCTGAAGATGGTGTTATCTGTGAAAGAGTTGGGTAGCATTGTTACCTTCTCTAAAGAAGAGAAAAAGGGAGCAACCTGCTATCTACTGCCCAAAGTACTAAAAGTAAAATAAGCATTGAATAATTCGATATTCAAGTTCTGCTTAACTCTCTCTTATCCCTTGGAAGTCTCTTGTCTTTGGGGAACGGTTCAAATTTGGTGGCAGAGTAGTATGGAATCATCTCCAGGGGCTCTAAGTTGACTCTGGAAATCATTCTTTCTTGTTTGCAGAGATGTCAGAAGTGTATTGGTACTGCTATCTCAAGTTTTAGGGAAGCAGTCATTGATGACAGCATAATTAAAAGGAACTTTGAGTAAACTCAACTCAAGAAGAAGCTATGGTTCTTTAGGACCTATTCACTCTCAAGGGCATTAATTACTTTTCATTATTACCCCCATTGGCTGCTATAGGGTGATTTGAAAACCACACCCAACCTGACCAGTGGTGTAAGTGTATACATGTGGAAGTTCTGTGTGCAAGACTCAATGTGTCCACACTCTGGAATCTGGTGTTCTCTCTCACACACAAAACACATGATACCTGAATAAAGCAAGCAAAGGCACATTGTCCACCTCAGGACATCAGCTGGGGAATAGCTGATTAGCACACACACACACCATCACATATACTGCCAATGTCCTGTTTCCTTAGAAAATTAGCTGACAATCATGTTAAATTCCCAGTGTTCTGTACACTACATGTCTTCCTCCCTCTCCTGATTTTGTCTGTGTGACAATGCAAATTGTGTACCAGTGGTAATGAGTTCATTGTTATGCATCCAGGGAGAAACACTTAAGAATTGGGCACTAGAAGGGTGTTTATCAACTCTTGACTTGGTAATGAGTGACAAAAATAGAGGAACAAGAAGATCAATGGTTAAACAGCTTTATTAGCAAATAATTGTTCCAGCATTCCCAGCCCAGGACATAATGATTGGTTGGATTGGGTAAAGTCAACCATGTAACTAATCCTGAAGCCAAAGATGAGATGGGATCAAGAAATGAAATGTCCAATTTCCACAACTGCTGCCTCATAGGTCTTGGTCCAGCTATTATTAGTCTTTTGGTAAGATCTGCTCTCTTCTTTCAGATAAATTAAAAAAAAAACCCACAAAAAAAAAAAAAAAAAAACACTTTGCGATCTGTAAGTAAAAATGCATTCATTTCCAAAGTAGATCAGCTGGTCTGTAATCTCCTTCTGTGCCTCAGTTCTTCCTGGTTGTGTTAATTATCTTTTGCACTGTGACTTTTAGGTCTGGGGATTCTTTGAAGAAACCAATCTTTTTATTCCAACTCTCTTTTCAGAGAAGTACCTCATTCCACACTACTTGCTCTCTTCTGCTTTTCTCCTTCCTTGTCCGTGATTGGCTCAGCCACTTTTTGATACAACCTCTGCAAAAGTGGCTGAGACACCAATTTCAAAGCATGCTGGGATTGTTAATTCAGACAACCCCACATTCTCTGGCTGCATGTGTCAGGTTTTCTTCCATGAACATAGTCCACATAGGCTGGGATATTGCAGCTTTAAAGATATTACTACCAGACAGCTTTCTTTGAACAAGGCTCAGGTCCTACCCTCAGAAAAGAAATCCTCCATTTTTTTTTACACTTGTACCTCTATTGAGCATTAACAGCTTATCTATCTGAGCATTTTGGAAAGAAGCTGTAGTAATATTGCTGGAGACTATGTTTATGAAGAAATACCTCAAAAGCCTTAGATACTAAAGTCTGAAATCCTTAGTATCTTGGAGCCTTAAATCAATGGAATTCTGTTTCCCTTTACCCATGATGTTTTTGGTCATTGTATTCTTGCCAACGACTCTAAAGAGACGTGTAAAATCATGGTCACAATCTCTCTCGTGGCTCACGGCATGCTGAATGGTTAATCCAGTAGTTCCCAAATTTTGAAACTCCTTTTTCTTTTATCCTGTGTTTATCCCAAAATACTCTGTGGCTATTTTTCCTTGAGCTAATGTAACGTTTTCCTCTAACCTATGACCTTTAACCTCTTTACCTCTGACCTAAGCCTCTTGCATGCCCAAATCCTCTTTTATAGGGAAAAAGAGAGAAATGTATGAGCATCCTGTCTTCTGCTTGGCCTCCCAAGTGATGGATTTAACCATTCGTGAGTACCTACCACCTCCTCACCATGCTGTCTTCACTCTTTCTGTTTCCATTATTTCAAGAAATCCAGATCCAAACCAACTCACTCTCCTTGCTTCAAGTTTTTTAGCATTGGCTTGTCTGTTGGTTCTGTCTGTGAAACCCAGTGTGAGAAGTCCAGTCACTTTTTATCAGCCTAAAACAGGTTAGACAATTAAGCCATTTGTTTGTGATAAAACAGATTTGTCTGTAAGTTTTTTCAGTTCTTCTGTCTGTGACCTGAATGCATTTTTACTTTGCTTGTGTGTAACCCTAATTTGTAAAGTACTTGTCACTGGTACACAATCAAAAGGTAGCAGTTAAGCTAGGGAGCGATGCACGAGGTGTCAGAAAAAGGACATCTGAGGCAAAGCCATGCTTTCTTTATCCATGTTTAAGATGTCAAACCACAATGGGTATGAGATCATGCAAGATGGTCCATACTCTGTGAAAGCTAGCTCTTCTATGCTTCCTAGCTAGTCTCTCTCAAGCTGGGAAGTTTTCCTCCCTTCTCTCTGGAGAGTTCTACTTGCCCTTGTCCTCAAAGCTCTGGATACAACATATGACTTAATTGTCATTTGAAGAGTTCATGTATGTTTCATAGCTTGATTTCACATTAAACTTAATTTACTAATTTTCTATTTGTGCAGCATTTTCCACATCTGTGAAGGAGCCTTTTTTTTGCTGGCCCCCAAACTTTGGGGCGGTGGGAAGCCAAGGGCAACCTCTTCTGTCCAATATCATATATCACGCATAAGTGGGGGGCATTTTGGTCCACTTGCTCATTAATCTTGCATATGTGTTCTTGTTTCTCTTTCTCTTCTCTCCTCATTGTGCTCTCTCTTTCAAATAGAGAATCAGAAGGATGCAGGTGAACCGATTGTATATGCCTTATCAATTTCCAGGACTGTTGAGTTACATTCAGTTTGTGTTTTTGTTTTTGTTTAGTAGCTCCTTAAGGTATGTACTCCCAGAGAGTGGCGTGGAGTTGCAATGACACTTAAGGAGTTAATTTGTGCTGTCTAAACGCATCTCATGCCCATTCCCTGTTGGCCTTTGGAGAGCGGCATTTTCGTATAGGCAGAAGTTTGAAGGAACAGAGTTCTGGTTTGCTACAGAACTTCCTTCAGCCTTGGTTTCAAGGTCTAGTGATTTAGTGTCATGTGTGTGGTGTTATGTTTTATATTTTTAAAGACACTGAACCAAATGAATCTTCCCTCTAAGTTTTCTTTTCTCTTTTGTTTCCTGTTTTCTACCCTCTGAAGAAGCTCATGTTCTTTGATGAATGTTTACTGGTCAAGAGGAAGAAGTGGTGTCTGTGTTGTGCTTGTGTGTGCTATGTGATAGTCAGAATGACAAGGCAGGAGCTGTTGTGAGAAAGTTCTCTGGATTTGGAAATTCCTTCTTGTTTCATCTCAAGATATGAGAGCTCTGAAATGAAATATTAATGAATGTATATCGATCAGTATCTGTAAGAGCTAAAAGATTCCATAAATATTTTTCATTTAATCCCACATAGCAGTTGAACATATTTCAAAACAATTCAGAAAGCATTTTAACATGTGCCAAACACCAGGTTAGTAATAAATATTTCAAGATTCAAAATTGTGCTCAAGACAAGACATATGTGCACACACACACACACACACACACACACACACACACACACACACCATAGGTAAGGTACCTAGTCATTCAGTCAGTCAGTCATGCATCCATCCATTTATCCAATTAGGCAAACACCTGGTGAGAGCCTCTCCTGCAGCAAGTACAGTGTGAAAAGTCAGGAACTAGCCAGGCGGTGGTGGCGCACGCCTTTAATCCCAGCACTTGGGAGGCAGAGCCAGGTGGATCTCTGTGAGTTCCAGGCCAGCCTGGGCTACCAAGTGAGTTCCAGGAAAGGCACAAAACTACACAGAGAAACCTTGTCTCGAAAAACAAAACAAAACAAAAAAAGTCAGGAACTATCCAAATGAGAGGGGAACACCTGTTATCTTCATGGAGCACCAAAGCATATGTATAAACTGCAAATTCAGTACATTACAATCTCCATTGTTTATGTGTCAGAGGAATATGACATTTTCATAAACCTAAGACACATTCAGGTGATAATAAGGTTTCAAGTGCATATTGAAAGAGCTACATCGGAATCAGTTTCTGAAAACTGGAGATTAGAAAGACACAGAACAAAATATACCAATGTACAAAACTACACAGCTGATAAAAATGGCATTCTTATATAAAATGCTCATGCATGCATTCTGTAAGCTAGGTGTGGTCTTGCATGCACATAACAATTCAATCTTCAGAACCTCTTATATAGTTACTCCCATTTTACAGATGAACAAACAAAGCTTAAGGAAGCACAAATGATGAACAAAAACACAGTCCAAGAAGCAAGCCCAGGCAAAGAGCACATGCCTACTTTCCCTAATTCAACATGACTATAAAACAGTGTCAGATTGGGGAGCAAGATATCTATGGCCTTTACATGCCATACAAAGGTTGGCAATGGTGGCACATACCTGTAACCCTAACATTCAGGAGTTAGAGGCAGCAGCCCAACCTGAACTGTGGTGAGTTGAAGACACCCTTCACTTTGTAGCAAAGCCCAAAAGAAAATGGTTATGGCTGTTTCCAGTGGTCCAAAGTTCTTTCCCTGGGAATCTCTGTGTATTCATATAGATTTTCAGAGGATAGACTCCACACATCTTACCTCTACAGGTGATAACTATTGAAGGTTCCTTAAGCTAAAATAAAGTGCCACTCTAGAAAAACCATATTAGCAGTGATGTAAAGAAAAGTCTGAAGTATAGGAATAGAGTAAAACTGAACTCAATGTGAATGTGAACTTTGGGACATTCAAGCCCTCTTCTAAGAAAATTAGTTCTCCACATCTGTTTTCTTGGCTTTAAATATCTGTTTTTCCTGTATCATCCCCTACCTTTTTAGATTCCCTGGGAAATAGAAAAGACAGATAGGTAGGTAGGTAGATGATAGATACATGGATAGATAGATAGATAGATAGATAGATAGATAGATAGATAGATAGATGGATAGATAATAGATGGTAGATGGATGGATGGATGGATGGATAGATAATAGATGGTAGATAGGGTAGATGAGATATGGGGGTAATGGCAAGGAGCTGACAGGTTACAGTGCAGATTGGAATGGGGTAAGATGCTAGGACGAGAATATAGAGATCCCTGATGTGTTTACTCAGAGCATGTTTTGAGAACCTACAAGATTCAGCCCATGGCTTTCTTGTGGACTTTCTATCTTGTGACATTATTAGAAATTAAATGTTCAGCTTAGTTACAGTAGCACAAGAAAAATAGAGATAAAAAAGATTGCAAAGGTCTAGGAATGAAAAGCAGTGATCCTACAAAAGAATTCTTTTTTAAAAAAATACATTTTCATTAAATTGTCACATGTTCTAAATCAAGTGAGTGCCAGGGAATTCAACACCACTGTTGCTGCTTTGCCTCCACTCTTGGCTAAATACTTGCATCATTTTCTGATCGTCACAATGATTCCACTGGACTTTTAAATGAAACTTTTCAAAAAAAAAAAAAAAATTTAGAAAAGCCGGGCAGTGGTGGTGCACACCTTTAATCCCAGCACTCGGGAGGCAGAGCCAGGCGGATCTCTGTGAGTTCAAGGTCAGCCTGGTCTACAGAGTGAGATCCAGGAAAGGCACAAAGCTACACAGAGAAAACCTGTCTCGAAAGAAACAGAAAAAAAAAAATGAAACTTTTTCCTTCATATGTACCAAGGATTTACAAAACTTGTAAAGATGATCTTCTAGATAGGGGATAGATGTGGAAGGAAACAGGAAAGTAGGATAAAGAAGGAAAAGGAAAGAAAGACAGAGAGAGAAAGAGAGAGGGAGGGAGGGAGAGAGGGAGGGAGGGAAGAGGACATAGGAAGAAAGCAGAGGAAAGGGGAGAAAGGAGGGAAAAGAAAGAAAGGGTGGAGAGAGGGACATAAATAGCTAGATAGATAAATGTATGAATGGTGGGTAGATGAATGGACAGAGGGCAAATACCCCATCTTGGCCTGGGCACTGTGCTGAGAACTTTATGTGGATGATCCATCTGGATCTTTACCTTAGACTCACAGACATGGCTCCACTGTTGCTCCATTTTAGGAGGAGCTGTGTTTCAGGAGGGTAAGTGACTTTCTCAAGCACTGCTTGAAATCTGGTCTACTAAGTACAAGTGCTATGTGTTTTATCCTTTTACCATGCAGACCACAAAAATGGTAGGCACTTGGACAGTATCCATTCAGTGAGTAGAGGTCAAACTTTTTTTAAAAGATTTATTTATTTATTTATTATGTATACAATGTTCTGCTTGCATGTGTGCCTGCAGGCCAGAAGAGGGCACCATATCTCATTATAGATGGTTGTGAGCCACCATGTGGTTGCTGGGAATTGAACTCAGAGCCTTTGGAAGAGCAGTCAGTGCTCTTAACCTCTGAGCCATCTCTCCAGCCCACCTATAACTTTTTAATATAGGAAGAACACAAAATAACGGAACGACTCCATCCAGGGTCAGATAGTTGCCCAGATCTTTACATTGTGAATTCTTCTTGCGGTGTTTGTAGAGATTGTTCCTCTCCAATTGACAGAAGCCTTCTAGAGCAGGTCAAACCCAAGGAAGTTACCTTGGGAAATAGTGCTTGATATGCATGTATAAAAACCTGAATTTAGATTTCCCAGCATCCATTTAAAAAGTCACACATGACAACATATACTGATAATCCCAGCAGTGGAGATGTGTAGGTGCTGAGATCTCTGGGTCTTGCTGGCCATCCTAGACTCCTCAATGAGTTGCAAGCCAGTGAGAGACCCTGTCCCAAAAAATCGAGGTGGAAAAGACCAGAGGAATGACCTCTAAGGTTCATTTGTAGTCTCTTCATGTACACGCATACACACACACACACACACACACACACACTTACTTCACATAAGGGCTTCCAGAGTCTGTACTGTGGATTCCATGCCTTCTGAAATTTCTAGTTTAATTTACCACTACCCTAGAGACTGCTGAAATAGAAAGAGACAACCAAGATAACATTGTCAGCAGAGCACTGTGCAAACTCAATGATCCCTCAGTCTCCCCCAAGAAACCAGTGTCAGTGAATTCTATTGATCAAGGATCCATGCTGTTCTAGAATGAGGAGTATCTCTTGCTTCATGTCTTATACATCAAGAGTTAAATGTCTCTCTTTCCATCTAGTTTGTCTAAATGATGCCTAGATAAAATCATTTTCTAAGTCCCAATTGTTCTGTGAGTAACACTTCATTTAGACTATACAAACAGTGAGGAGGACAAGGAAAAACAATTTATTTACCAGCCTGTTATCAAGAGAGATTTTTGAAGGAAGAGAGAATGTACTAAAGTATGTCATGAAGCAATGGACATAAAGCCATATCTTTTCTTCCAGAAAAAAAATATGTCACTATAGATGCTAACTGTTGTTCCGAGAGGATTGGAAACATGCTTAGTGGCTGCATCCATATCTCATTTAATTTTCACAAGAATTCTAGGAGATTAGTGCTTTATCGCAGTGTTTTATTGAGTCTGAAATTAGGCCATTGATCATGAGGTATACCATTAATTTACTATGAAGACTATAATACTGTTGCCAGCTAACTGGTGACATGCCACTACATATAGTAGGCATCCAGATTTCTGAAAAATGTACTAAATGAGGTAAGAAATTGGTCTCTATTCATGGAAGTATTTTTCATTTTGAGCTTTAGTCTTTGATGGCTGAGCCTACAGCAGAAAGTTGCTGGGTGACAGCTGAGAACGAAACAGCTGGTTAGGTGCAGGTCCAAACTTAAACAGGAGCCTTCCTAACCCCCAGCTCATGCTTTCAGCTTCTGCACCATCAAGTGCCTATAATTGGTCAGCAGTAAAATTGTAAGATTATAAAATGGCTTCTCAAAGAAGAAATAAAAACATAGGGAATTATTAGATAAGCCCTAACTTCATTTGACAAACCAGGAACCAAGTCCTGGAGAAAAGCACCGAGACTTCAAATAAACAGTCTGCAGTCCCAGACATTACCAAGACTCATGGATCTGCTTTTCTCTCATTTGAGAAAATGATACTGGCCACAGGCCATTGATAGGCCTGTTCTTCCAACCCTGATGATGCTATCATGATACTTGAATCATAGTATTTAGAACTGGCCTAAGTTCTCATTCAAGCCAGACATTGAAACCTTGTGTAACATCATGTCTTCTTCGGCCACTGAGACGTTACTTTCATTTTCTTTAACAAATGCTGATAATATCTACTCCCCAAAAAGGTAACTTTAAAACGTCAAATAGATCCCAGAAGTTGTGGAGATAGCTCAAATGTGCTTTACTTTTACGAGGACTTGAGTTCAGTTCTCAGAGCTTCCATTTAAAATGAAGGGCATGGTAGCATGTGCTTGTAATCCCAGAACCAGGAAGGCAGGGACAAATGGATCCCCCAGGGTTGTCTAGACAGCCAGAATAACCTATTTGGCAAGTTTCAGGCCAATGAGAGAAGCTATCTCAAAGAAAATAAAAAGATAACTAGATAAATTGCACTTCTAAGGAATGACACCCAAGGTTGTCTTCTGACCTCCACATGAACACACACACACACACACAACTCCAGTTTCCAAGTAAGCCACTCGTTAATAGATAAATACACACACACACACACACACACACACACACACACACACACACACACATATATATATATATATATATATATATATATATATATATATGTATTAACTTGTTGTTTATTCATCATATGCTTCCAAATCCAAATTTACTTTTTGATTTCAGCAACGGAACATAAGATAGTGCTGCACAAATTTCATCAAAATGAATCCTTAGGAATCTTGCTGAAATGTGATTCTGATTGAGAAAGTGCAGGCAGAGCCTAGGAATCTGCATTTCTAGCAAGCTCCCTATTGAAGCTAAGGCTACTGATCCAGGAAGTATTCTTCATGTTAAGGATATATTGGAGTCATTATATCTTAATCAAAATTCTATATAAGACATTGTAATCTAGTCTAGAGTCAACCAAACTCACAATTCTCAATTCTGTGGCATACCCATGAAGTGGTACCAAGGGACTACTGAGTAAGCAATGGTAATGATAGTCTCCACCCTCAAAGAAGCTAGCACAGAATTAAAGAACATGGGAGTGGACCAAGAAATTATAGTCTGATGACTATGGTAAAGAAGAGATTCAGGATGCTGCAGGTTCATAGTCCTACAGGAATTTGTAGGCCAGTGTCTCTGACACATCACAGAGTCAGGGTAAGCACCACAGAAGACATCATGGAGTATGGGACTGGGACCCCAAAAACTGACTGAGATGTTTTCTGGTTTTGTTACCATGTTTCATCTGTTAACTACACTCCCCCATTCTCCAAGATGCTACCCAAGAAAGGTGTGACTATGCACAGGTCCTTAACAGTACCACTAAATCTATGTTCTTCATATAGCAAATAACTATTTTTAAAAACTGAAATAAGAAGAAGGGAAAATAACCTTTTTTTTTTTTTTTTTTTTTTGCTAGTGTAGCTGAGAAAACATTCAAAAACTGGTCTCAGGAATGAAGAAATTGAGTATATCTTTCTCTCTCTAACTGCTGGTAGAATGCTTTAGCATGAGCTTTAACGTGGGTTGTGGTGGTATAAGGCTCTGTAGAGAGACATAGCCACAGATATTAGCACAAGGCTTTTACCCTAGCTGCCTACCCTAAAAGAAACAGCTTTCCTCTCCAAGCAACTGTGTGGAATTTCAGGAATGTCTCTCATTGGCTGAATTCTATGATAATCTCCAAGCCAATCATAACAGCTATGATGGTATAGGGTGCCATGGTTACCCATGCTGAACTCACATAACTGCCCTGTGGGCTCCCTTCTTTGACTTTCCCACCAAGAACACATGGGATGGACAAGAGGCCATTTCCTCAGGAAAGTTTAATTAGATTCACAAGAACAACGAGATCTTCTTCCAGAATTAAGCTCTTTTTTTTTTTTGAGATGCAACAGCTTATCCATAACAACAAAGCCTGGCTTGGATTTAAAAAACAAAAATCAAATCACTAAAGTAGTATTTCTTTCTTTGCAATATAACTAAATTTAAATTAAAAGATATTTTAACTATCTTAAATTCTTTTTAGTTACATCAAAATGCCTGAGATAACTCCCTAGTTTATAGTTCCAGCTACGTTGTTTGTTCCAAGAATTTCAGCTTAGTAAATCAGCTGAATGACCTGCCTGAGCGGGGCGGGTCAATTTGCTATATGGTTTCTGTGTACATTGTACACGTACTTGAAACACCACACTGTGTTACTCCTTGAAAGTGCTGATTAGGGTAGGATCTGCTGGTCATTTCTTTCCACTGGTGTCTGAGGATCTACCCCATGCCAGACCATGCTTTAGTTCTAGAGATTTAGTAGTTGCTGGGAATAGAAAGACACAGATAGATACATTTAGATTGGTTTTATTCAAGGTTATGGTTATACAGGGAGAGCTGTACTCAAGGATGCAGGCTTTTGTTATGAAGGTTTTGTATTGTTGGGGCATGTGATGATATAGCTCTCAATGAAATGATCCCTTGGAAGTTTTTAAGACACAGTAAAACAGATTCTTGCTCTACAGAAGTTATCTTAACACCACCCTTGTTGGCCTGAAGGCCTGCTCAAAGGCATCATCAAGAGCTAAGATAGAAATAATGAGATCTGAGGTGTATGTCCAACCCTTTAATGAAATGATCTCTTGGAAGTTTTTAAGACACAGCAAAACAGATGCTTGCTCTACAGAAGTCATCTTAACACCACCCTTGTTGGCCTAAAGGCTTCATCAAGAGCTAAGATAGAAATAATGAGATCTGAGGTGCATGTCCATCCCTTTGGTAAGAATGTGAGCACAGGATCTGGTCCAAGAGGGAAATAAAAAAGGCATCTTAGAGATAGACTACATAGGCTAAGCCACCTAGTCTTTATGGGGTAGAGACAAAGATGGCTCCAATGAAGGAATAGAGAAAGTACTTCACAATTCACTTACCAATCTTTGTTAACATACTAGTTAAAAGATGGGATCTTCTCAAAAGAGTTAAGAGAGATTCAAGAGGATCCATAATACATTATGGGCAGTGTCACTGAAGAAATGGTGTATTTTAACCCTGCAGTCTTAGTTCATGTATCCATCATTACAAGGATCCAGAGTACCTTGCAAACCACAGTATATACCCTCAGTTCCTCCTCAGCTTTTTATCTCCTCTCCTCCCCCGAATCATAGCAACTATCTACAGGCTAGTATTTTCAGGAAAGCATACTACAACTCTGGCATCTTCCTCAACACATCAATGGCTGGAACTTGGTACTAAGTGGGTTTTCCATCAGTCATGTCTGTCCCTCATGTGATATTGCAGGGGCTGGCAGTTCACTTGCTGGAACCAGAGATGGTCAGGTTATTTAAGGGCTAATTGGAGTGTCTCTCACTCCTGGATGCTTCTGTTCCTTGGCTTAGCTACGCATGCAGAGGAATTCTCTTTTTTGTTTTTCTGCAGTCACATTTAACTCTCTTTCTGGAAGCCAAGTGGAATTAATTGTGTAAACATGAGCAATGGTAATTGGGTAAATGAAGTTGGAAACCAAGGTATGATATTTTTGTTTTGCTCTGTGAGGGAAAAAAAAATAGGGAGCTTGTTTTTCTATGGTGGCAAACCTTACTGTAAGGATTCGGGACAGACAATTGGCAAGAGGAAATCCATTATGAATTCTTCCCCAGGACTCATTGAGCTGAAACATGTGTTTGATGCCTCACAGGTTATTAATCAACTCCAGACTGTTCCATGTTGTGCTGAGCACCAGATCCAGTATTTTGATATGCAAAATCAGTTACCTAGATGCAAACGAGCAAGGAGTCTCCAAGAGAATTACACACTGTTGTAGCAAACATTCATTCCAAGAGCCATGTGGATTGTGATGGAGATGTCCCCAACATTATAGAATGCTGTTAGCAAAATGCTTCTTTAAAACAATGAAAGCATCAGCCTCCTTTAAATGGCTATCATTTAAAATTCTGTGGACATACAATATTTCCCAAAGAATTCAAATACAGAGAAACTGATAAAGACTATTTTTAGTCCTGTGCTCAAAACACTGCAGTGGTCTGGTGAGCTCAGGACCCCACAAGCCTTGCTTTCAGTAGATAGCTTTGCCAGAGTAAGGCAGTTATTCATCGACTCCCTTCCTCTATCGGTGTCACTAGAATTCCGTTTCCTCTATACCTTGGTAAAAATCATTTCCCCAGTTGAACACTCAAGCAAACTCAGAAGGGAAGTTGGCAAAGGAGTGCGTCCCTCTCACCACACAGACCACTTTCTAAACAAGAACAATTAGAAAGGAGCAGGTCCAAGGTTAAGGAGACACTCACTAAAGAGAGAATTATGGAGGCTGCTGGTACTTTGTGCTTATGTGGAAGAAAAGACTATTGTCGAAGGATGTTTGCAGAGCTGATATTGTAAACCACATGACAGATGGGTCAAGTGCTGATTACGGTATTCTAACATTTGGAATAGCGAGTAACATATTCGATAAGCTGGCAAGTTTTTATATATGATTCAACCCACAATATAAAAGCCATGAGAATTCCAAATTGAAAATAATTAAATGAGCTGGAAACAATCAGATACCACACATTTCCCCCCAAATGACAGATTTTGACATGTTGAAATTCCACAAAGGGAGCACGAATATTCCCTAGCTTGCTTGAACTAATAACGGCCTTTTATCTGCTTTTGCAAAGCAATTAACTTCAGCTTTCTCACAATGTGGAGGTTAAAATGACCATTTGTAGGCACTTTAGATTTGAGGGAGATCTATCTCCTACCTTGTTTTATTTGTTCTTGTCAGCAACCCTGTCAGATACACAGGGAAATTCTTAACTCTAGTCATTTATATGAGAAGAGACAAAATCACAGAGGGTACAAAATTAGTTAAAACGTGAGTGGCCTATGAAAGCTGAGACTCCACATTGCCAACCATTCATACCCCATACTCTGTCTCTGGTCATGTGAAGGGGAGAATCAGTTAATGACTTGTGAGTGATGTTCATGATACAAAAAAGTACATCTTCTTTCTGGCAACAATGCAGCAACTGTCATTCGTGGGTTTCCATCTCGCTGGAGCATCCAGTGTTTGCATTCAGCCTCTGAGTGTCTGGGTAGGGGTGGTGCTGAGATGCTGGTCAGATCCTTGTCAATCCTGTCACACCTCCAGGACACTGAGGCAGTGCCGAGGAAGCAGCCTCTTGCTGCTGGGTGCCGTGTTTGCTGCTTGATTTGTCCTTCTCAGAGTTTGTCTAACTTGTCATTCCTTGTGAAAGTCACTTTGTCTCTCTGCTTTTTTTTGTCTCTCTCCACCTACCTGAACAGCTCCCCAGCCAGCTCCTGAGCCTCATCCCTTACTTATGCATTTGCAGACCAGCATGTTGTATCAGAGGCTCAAAGGCATGCCTAGGCCAATATCAAGTACTGTAAACTTCTATTGTTCTGTTACCCAGCAGCTTTCTAGTTTAGTTGGCTTTTCTATTCACTCTTGAAATTCTGTTTCAGTTTGGAATACTAAGCTGAGGCTCAGGCTCTCAAATGTGATGTTGTAGGTTTTGAGATACTTGGAAGAGAGCATTTATTCCCAAATGTCCACATTTTTTTTTGTCTAGCTATGTCTGACATATGCAACATTTTCAAATCTCAATGTCAGCACAAAATAACATTGTTGTTGCATAACATTCTGCATGATGGTTTTTCCTCTGTTATGAGCTTCAATTCCGTCGTGTGACATGTTTCCTAAGTATATTGTATTTTCAGTTCTTTTCATCAGTGCTCCAGCTACTGCAAAACTGGGTCGGGTAGGAATGTCACAGCACATTTCATGACAGCAGAAGTGACCAAGAATCAGACTCATTTCTAAACACAAACTTTGTTTTGGCCTCTGGGGAAGGGGTTGCTGAAGGCTTTTACACAGTATTTTCTTTAAAGACATCATCTTACAGAATTCATGTCTAATATAGTTTTTGCCATTTAGTTAGCAAATCAGCTGTTCAAATGAATAGGAAACAGTAGCTGTGTCTCACTAAAGTGGCTCAAGCTGCAGATAGAATGGAGTCACAACTAATTAACAGTAAATGGAAGTCAGACTACATGAGTTAATTGGCAGTCAAGTATTCTAGATTAAAGGTTCTTACCCCATTTACTTCAATGGTTGTATGTTCAAGTCAAATTGCACAAGGTTTTATTAAACATACTGTCTGTATATATAATACACATCAGGCATACACATGCCTGTGTACATGTGCACACACTCAAAGAATGACTGCATGCACATGTACACATTATGTGTATCCATTGCCATTTAATGTAGTCAATCTAAAAGTCTTGCATAAAAAAATAAAAACAAATCTTCAGGCAGTCCTCGCTTAAACATCTTGGATATCTCAAAATTTAAAAAAGCATTTGTACTTTTTAGGTAAATGTGAATAAAAATACTGGTGGGAATTATTTTATTTCTGTCTCAGATGTTGTGTACAGCCATAATTCCCCTAGATTTGATGAGTGTTCCATCCAAAAGGACAATGCTCTCTGTTTTGAAAGTGAGAGATTTCAAAGATGTGGTCCAAGTGGGATTTTCTGCAGATTTGTATAATGTGCAGGCTTGTCTGGTTATTGGAAAATGTGTGTACATATGTGATGTATGTATGTGGATGTATGTGTTGAATGGGTAATAAGAACAGGATGAGGAATTTGCAAATTGACATGTAAATGTGAATATCAACTAATAAAAAGTAGTCAGTGTGCACATTTACTATCAAAATGCAAATGCCTTGCTCTACACCTGTTACCCAAACATATATACACAGTATGTTTGTAGACATGCCTGAAAGTCTATTAATGAAATTCTCATAGTCTACTAATAAAAATTACAAATAGGTCAAGTGTTCCCAAAACATCAGTCTTGCCTCTCATTTTTTTCTCCAAGTATTTTTGCCCTAGACCAGGAGGCCATAAGCTGTTACCCTGACCTCCCACATCTGTTGACTTGGTGTTGGCTGTACTTTACCTAGCCTGCAAACTAACTTTCCCCAAAACTCACCTCCAAGTTTGAACTAGTTCCAGCCACCTTTCCACCTGGCTATGATAGAGAAAAAGATGATTTTATTAACCACATGCAGAAAACCCATCTCCACACCGACAGTTATCTAGTTAAACTGAAACTTTAAAATCTGAGCATCTTACTTTGTCCCATTTGTCATCTTAACTCCAAGTTGATAAAACATTTTTTTTGCATAATATTTTACTGAGTTTGTTTTCTATCATTAAATTCTAAATATTAATGATGCATGTCACCTAGGAAATGCCTATCTTGTTCAATTAGCCACTTCCTATAGTTATATTTAAATACACCCACTCCAAAAACAAGTTTGTATGAAGTATTAAGAAATCTATTTAGGGCCGGGCATTGGTAGTCCCAGCACTCGGGAGGCAGAGCGAGGAGGATTACTATGAGTTCAAAGCCAGACTGGTCTACAGAGCGAGATCTAGGACAGACACTAAAACTACACAGAATAACTTTGTCTCAAAAGCAAAAAAAAGGAAAAAAGAAAGAAAGAAAGAAAGAAAGAAAGAAAGAAAGAAAGAAAGAAAGAAAGAAAGAAAGAAAGAAAGAAAGAAAGAAAGAAAGAAAGAAGAAAGAAAAAAGAAAGAAATTTATTTAGCACTAGGGGTGTAGTTCAACAGTAGGAAAATTGCCTAACATGTATAATGCCCTGGGTTCAAACCCCCAGCACCACAAAAAGGGGAAAATAATATGCAAAGAAGTTTTATTTAACAAGACATATTCTGACATCCAGACTAAGCAGATTCGGCTAAGAGATGACACTGTGCACAGTACGAGCTCAGCTCTGAGCAGGGTGCAGCTAAGGCAAGAGTTCTGTTCCCTTTTGGGCTTGTTGAAAACAATTCTGTGAACTCACAATAAACTAAAAACAAAGCAAAGTGGGTACAATGTTGCAACTTTCCTGTTTAAATATTGCTTATAGCAGCTATGGACACACCCCACCGAAGCACCCCCTGCAATAACCTATCCCCAACACCTTTTTAGTAATTCTGTCCTGCCTTCTACATAAACACTCAGAAATGGTTAGTTTGGCTTTTCATCTTTTCCCTGGGTGACTGAAACACAGTGGCCTTTGAATGCTCATTTCCAAAGTGAACATTGCAGTACCCAGTCAACATGCAGACCTGCAGAGAAAATCAATGCTGTCCTGTTGACCTGTGTGTGACCCACATAGAGAAGAAACACAGCACCAATCAACACAGAGCGTGGGAGCTATTGCCCTTAACGGTGGGCAGAGGACAGGAGAGAGAGGGACATGAGGTAGTTCATGTATGCTGTCTTTAAAGAATGTCTGTACAAAATCACCCAATTGACACGGGCTGCCCTAGACCTCAGTTTAGCTTTGTCTGCAATGGGAAGCTGGAGCACTGCTTTTCTGACTGTATCATTATGACAATGACAACAAGGTGGCTTTATGGTTTGCTCATTTAACATTTGCATGAAACTTTTCAAAGAAAATTGATAACCATTCAGAATTTCTCACCCACTAGTTCTATTGGCCACAAAACTAGCCTGCTGCTTTCGTTGAATCTTACCACAAATTCTTATACTCCAGAAAATGTAGGCCGCTTAATCACTCCTGCCAAAAAGCTTGAAGACACAATCCGTCTTGCTGAGCTAGTCATTGAAGTACTTCAACAAAACGAGGAGCACCATGCAGAGGTGAGCAGGCTTGGTGGGAGATGTCACAGTGTCCCTTAGCTGAGGTTCCAAACACTGACACCTCCCACCTGGTTGTGAATGAGATCCCTTCACTCCCATTGGCTTTTACCTGGGCTTCTGGAAGGAATCAATAGAAGTTTCGGAAGGAGGCATCTTTAGAAGGTTGTCTAAACACCCGAGAGGAGGTTTATGTTGTGCATTTCAGCCTAACTTTTCAGATGTCTCTCTGAACATGGGACTGAGGTAAGTATAACACATGGGTCTGGTGGCATCCAGCCTATGCAAATCCATTATCCAGATGCACAGAATACTTTTTGGTCTTTTGTGGTTGTTCTCGTTGCCAGCACTGTTGTTTCGATTGGTTCTTTGGTGTGTGGACCACAGGTCATTCTTTTTTTCTCTATATCTTACTTTCTTTGTACAGTACTTTTCCTTTTTTAACCTTAGATTGCCTGGGTTGCCGAGCACAGTGACAGAGACAATAAGTCTATGTTGTTCAACTTGTCATTCCTGTAATGCAAACCAGATAAATACAGCTTCCTTCATTGTGTTTTTACAAACCACTATTAAAATAATTTGAAGTAATTATAAACTGAAGAGCTTCAAGACCTACTTCATGCCAAACCCATAAGGACATAAACACCCCAGCACTTCCAGGGATGACCTTGTCGTCTCTCTCAACATAACTTGGTTTTAAAATTGCTCTAATTCTCCCTCTTCCTCTACATTGGTATTTACAGAAAGGGGAAGAAGGGCAATCCGTAAAAGCAATTTCTCAGGCACCTAAAACAACCCTTCCCATGACTAAGAAAAAAACTGACAGATCGGTAACTGATATATCATACATTGTAAACCCAGCCATCCCAACTAATGCTGACTGCATTTTGAAATTTCCTCCCTGTTTCTCTACTGTTCTGGTCAATCTTGGCTGATCGTGGCAGGGGAAAGAGGTATGTGATTCAACTGGATGGACCGGCCACCTGCTGTCATACTCTGTGCATGCCCTTCTAGTACCATGTCTTCTAATGGGATTTTCCTGGTGCCCTGCTTTCTAACACTGACCCAAGGAATGTAACAGCAACTTCTAGTGGACTGCTTGTGACATGGGTGGCCCTCCACAGCAGGGTAAATGTGGGGTGAATCCCTTGTGCGTGCATGAAGCAATTGATATACTTATGAGGACTGCAGTTACATCCTGACACACGCCTCCCACCTGCCTTGATTCTGTCCCTGGCCTGTCATAGTTTCCTATGTCCGTCTGTATTTACCTTTATTACAGAAGAGAAGTTCCAAGTTTAGTAACCAGTAGCTCCTTGGAGTGATACTAACCTTCCTCTACAGCTGTCTGTATGTGAGTCATATATACAGTATTTATATATAGAGAGAGTGTCGAAGAATCCTGAATTCCCTCAAGACCCTCAATACAAGGGGAAGACCCCGTGAGTAGGTGTCACTAATCCATACAGCACTTAGCAATGGATACATCCAGGAGGAAAGAGGGGTGCCAAATAGTACATCCAACAACACAAGCCTAAGAGTAACTTCCAGACACATGGAATGAAGTAGGGTTGGATTTTTTTTTCTTCCACTTACTTTGTTTGATTTTTTTTTTTTAAGATCGGAGGTTGGGGGGCGCAAGTGATGATAAGTTTATTTTTTCTGGGTGTCTTCAAAATCATCTCCAGGGACTTGAGGGACTCTGGCTTTGAGTGGTAAAGGCTTGACCAAGTTTCCGTATTTGTGAAGCCATGGATATGAAGAGGATGTTTTCTCCCAGTCACAGCTGTGCATTTAAGTGACTACCAGAAGAAGAAAATGACAGACGTACTTGATTGGTAATCCAGCTACTTTCAAAGGCTACTCCCAGATCACAAAGAATGCATCTGTCAGACACATGGAATGAAGTTGGGTTGGATTTTTTTTCTTCCACTCTTACTTTGTTTGATATTTTTTTTTAGATACTGATATTTTTCTTTGGTGCCTAAGCCACACCAAAGAGGCACCAAAGAAAACTTAATATCCCAGCACTACAAAACAAAAACCGTTTTTAAACCCAAACTCCAAAGAAGGCATTTCTTTTTACCTTTCCAAAAAGTTTGCTTTCTTTTCTTAATGCCAATCATCCTGATAATCACTATCATGAAGTATTTTCTACTTGCAGACTTGGAAGTCACGCAGGGCAAATAAATATGGCAACCTCAATCTTGTTCTCAACACTGTGTTTTGAAGTTAGTAATAAAACCTTCAGCATATTTTAGCGTTCTGAATACAAAAACTATTTTAGTAAATGTACAGGATTATGTCCCAAATCAGTAACTTCACCCCATCACCACTTAATCAGAACTACCCATTGGGCCTCCTCTATCTGCTAATCCCTGAGCCAAGGAGTTTAGTGTTCTCTGAAGGATGAGAAATACAATGCCCTAGGCTGTGAAGACTAGAGCACTCCACAGCCAGAGCTTAGACTCCAGCAGAGAATACTGGGATTGCATGCTAGCTGCTGCTGTTCATCATGTGACAGTCAGGTGGCTGCTGGGAAGACGATGACTTTAAACAAAACATCAGCTACTGTGCCAAAGAAATCAAAATATATTGCTGATTTAAAAAAAAAGATGAAGCTTACATGAGAACTGCCTGAGAACTGAAGGACTGTGTTGGAAGGAAAGGGTCCCTTCCCAGGAAGAGTGGGCTGGTCTCAATTTCCATATACAGACAATAATACCTGAAGCAGCTCACAGAAATCTGAATTCTTGTGTCTGGCGCCAGCCCTACCGACTAGAGAGTTCTACAACATTGGTCACTTTCAAAAGCTGCCCAGGGGATCCTTGTGTATAGCCTGGAGACTAGAGTATAATAGAAAAGATTGACTTGATATATAATGCATTATACAGAGTTTTTCTTCCTAAACAGACAAAGATTTGTTTGCCGAGAACTCACTCTCTGGGTGCTCACTAATCTTTGAAAAAAATAATAATCATAATCATAATCAAGCACTAAATCATAAACGTGGATCTAACTGTTGTGGACATACTGTTTGTGAACACCTCACAAATAACAGTGACAATAGGATTGCCCCTCCCCCAGCCCAGCAAAGACCAAGTCATCTTCTTTAAAGCTGTTTAAAATCCCAATATAATACAGTAAATGTCCCAAGAGAGAAAAAACTCTCATCAGCCAAGAGTGCATCCTTTCTTTACTAGTCACACATGCTGTATGTGGAAGCTGCTGTCACATTTTGCTCTCATTTGCAGCAGAATTTTCTTCTCAGAACATGGCCTCCTCACAGGCACACAAATTATATCTTCATGTCCTCCCCCTTCCTAATCTCTCTCTATGTATACGTATGTATATGTATATATGTATTGTGGTGCATAGAGGGGTACATATATACATGTTAGTTTGTGTGCCGAATATATAGTGTGTTCAGTGTAGTAAACTGTATGCCCTGAAGCACACAGCTTTTGTCTTTGAGTAATAAAAAGCCCCAGGTAAGTATTTACAAACCAATGTATAACTCCATATTGTCTATAGAAAAGGTTTCCTGAGACTTTAGGTGATGGTGAACATACATGACTTTGTGTGTAAATGTAGTTTTTCACCTGGAAGAGCAAACTGAAGATAAAGTCTAGCCTTTGCTCAGCCCAGCCATGCACACTGTCCATTTGATTAGAATTCCCCCTTAACTGTTTAGTTATTGCTACCCTAGCTAGACTCTTTACCCACTCCTTAAAGAGTCAAGTTTGATTACAAGATGCTACAAAGAAATACCTTGGCTTTCATTTCTCTCCCAGCCCCTAATTTACAACCTCTTCATCACCGTGCCAGCTTCCATAGTGATGCCACCACTCATTGTAGGCTCGTACTGTATCCAAGCTCCGTGACTGTTGTCGCAAGGACTAAGACTTGCTCAGTAATAAGTTATGTAGGACTCAGTTCTCTACAGAGGAGAGGTACTGTGTTCCTCGTGGTCTCTTGTTTGCAGGTTTTTTTAAATTAAACTTCAGAACCATATCTGAAGTCAGGTTAAGGATTTTCTAATTTCATGCATTTGACTGGGTTTGGGTTTGATTTGGTTTTTTGTCCATGTTCCCTATCATCTAAGAACAAAGTTGTATATGGGAACAGACAACATTCTTCCCCAGACTGTCTTCTTGGCCATACCCTGAACATGTAACATTGGTCAACCAACTGAAGAATAAGTGCCAGCCAATACTTGCTGTGCCTTGTGAACGTTACAGAGATTCCCGGATGAGGAGGGAAGAGTCAGCCCTATCTAGGGTCAGGCTGAGGACAGGACTCTAGCAATCCCAGCATTCAAGCCGTCTGCCTAAATGGCAGCAGGCTGGAAAAGCTCTGACGGGGAAGGGAAGATTCCTTCCTCTGCTGGACTCAGTCCCAGGGTTTTCATCTCCGGGTGGTGAGCCTGCGATAAAGCCGTCTTTCTTCAAGCCCAAATATTCAAAGCTGTGATGACTCAGTTGCACCTGTGGCTATATTCATTTTTCTTAAGTAAAATATTTAGCATAATATCAACACTCTATTGGAATTGTGAAGTCTTCTCTTGTAAGTTGGAGGCATACAATTCTTTTTTCCGTCCTTAGACCTACAAAATTAAGTCTCCCATCTTTTTAACTGGCAGGCCAATTTATCAACAATTACTTAGAAATTGGGGAAAATGTAAGCATTCGAATACATTCCTGTGCTAAACATTGAAGATTCCATAAATGCCATTGACTTTAGTACCCAATTACAGGCTGTATTCAAAAGCAATAAAATATCTTTTGCTAGGAAATCTAATAGTTTCAGCCTTTGGCTCAAAGACCAGCATCTTCCTCGCATGCTCTGACTCAGTGGGGTTTTCCTGTACATTACAGTGGAAACAGCAGGGGTCTAGTTCCAGCCAAGCCATCCTTAAATAACCATACATGACTTGATTTTTTCCATTTAATTTGCAAACCAGCCACATGTTGATAAAGGAGAAGTAAGTAAAGTGAATCTCATGAAAGAAGAGAGGTGGCCTCTCTGTTCTGCCTCCTAGTGGCTGTTAGAATACCCCTCAATAAGGAATAGATCACAGAAGAGCTTGGCCATTGAACAAACCCTTTCATGTATACAACTATTTCCATAATCATATGTCATATTTTCAAACGCCTTCCCATCTTTTTTGGTGAATGCTCCGGAAAGTGTTTCTAGTGTAAATACTTTACGGCACTAAGTTGGGAGGTGGGGGACAAGAAGAGGCTGGCGATGTTTGTTTTTCTGCTCTCTTTGAAATCAGCAAACAGGGCCTGTTGACACCACCACTCATTCTGCATGCCCCCTGCCAGAAATGATTAGTCTACATGCATGCATGCCTTTGAATTGCATTCACATCCAGTCCAGGCTGATGTGAATGTCATCCTGAGACCCTGCACAATGATTTCCAAGGGCCCATGTGCATGAAAATGAGTTACTTCACTGATATTTTTTGGTTTTCAATATACATATGTATCTAAGCCCCAGAAAAGTAAGTCCTAACCTTGTTTCATGTTCTCTAGGTTTAGCCTGATATTTCCTTTAGACCACAAAGTTTCCCTAATGAGATAGACTTTTTACTCAACAGTTGTAGGAATTCTAATAATGGTTTGCTTTGACTTAGTCTGATATAGGGGTAATGTTTCAGTGTGTAGGGCAATAGGAGTTCCTGGGTTTGGATGAGACCATAGAAAACTAATTCCCAGATATGGAAATGAGAATGAACAGTAATTACAAATTTTCAAGTTAGACCAGCAGAAAACCCATAAACACAGTGAAGAAACTCCCAAATTCTACACCTTAGAGCAAGAACCAGCCAGCAGCAATGAAAGAGCATGACCCAAGCCTACAGAGTTATTGTAAATTGAGCAGAAGTTCCATATCTGACTCCCTGCAGTGGTGTCCTCTGACCTCAGGGTCAGGAGCAAGGCTTTCTACAGAGCAGTGCCTAGGACGCTGAGAGACCCACTCATATCCAACTGCTGTTCTCTTTACAATAAATTACCACGCCCTGCTGGATGCACAGCCAGTCTTGAGCAGTGAGGGTTGGAGCACACACCTTTCACCCCACAGCATACTCACCACCTCTCTGTTGTTTTTCTGCCACATTTCAAAGGCCTTTGCATGGTGGTCAGACTTGATGGTGGAGCATGCAGAGACGTTCCTGTCACTCTTTGCAGTGGACATGGATGCAGCATTAGAGGTGCAGCCCCCAGACTCGTGGGACAGTTTCCCACTGTTCCAGTTGCTGAATGACTTTCTCCGCACAGACTGTATGTATCATCCTAGACTATTGGATTTTCCTGACTAGTATGCAGATAAACATGTTGCTAAGATGTCTTTATTCCACAGACTGTGAGTTAGACAAAGCTCCTCCTTGTTTTATTGTTACACCACACACACACACACACACACACACACACACACACACACACACTCCATACACACATACACACCACACATACTACACACATACACACCATACACAAATACACCATACACACACCACACACGTACACCCCACACACACCATACACATAGACACCACACACACATACACACCACACCCCGTACACACACACCCCACACACGTATATAACACATACCATACATATACACACCACACACACACACACACACACACACACACACACACACACACACACAGAGGCTTAACTGTAGACAGAAGTTCTCTTGCCTGTCTTTATCAGCGAACCCCAAGAGCCATATGAGAAGAGGTATCCATTTTTTATGTTTAATTTACTCTCTAGCAAATTAGTTAGCTTAGCCTATTTCTGCATATCAGTTTTTACCAGATACTTCCTAGATAAAAGATGCCTCTAGCCAACTAAGCCCTCAAGCCCTTCAGTGTCTGGTAGCAATGACGGTCATAAGCAGCCCTTCTTCCTGAGGCTGATGAGGAAGGGGAGGTGGCAGGGAATATGTTTTCTTCCTGGTAGAGTATGTAGAGGAGGAGTAAGATAAACAACATTTACAAATGCTGTGGGATGTTACTTCTCCTATGAGCACACAAATACACAGTGTGGCTCTTATTCACATTTCCCTTCCACACAGACTCAAGCATAAACCCTGTTCCTGTTCATTTTTTTCTTCCAGTTCCCTTAGAAGTAGGGTGTTAACAAAGAAGACAATATGGTCTATGTGTACAACTGTACTTCGATAAAGTTGCTGTGGTTCTGACCATGATTTCGCTTATCTGTTCTAGATAATTTGTGCAATGGAAAATTTCACAAACACCTGCAGGACCTGTTTGCCCCACTTGTTGTTAGATATGTGGATCTGATGGAGTCCTCAATTGCACAATCCATCCACAGGGGCTTTGAGCGGGAGTCATGGGAACCAGTCAAGTAAGAAAACCTCTTTAATACCATCGGAATTTGGGGACAAATGGCTGCAGAGTCATACAGAAATGGATTAATGGTGTCACATGACTATCATTGTTAGTATGAACAGAGAGTAAGCTTTGTTTTATTTCTTAATATGGTACTCATGGCTTCCCTGCCTGAATGGGACAGAGAGAAGAGGTTAGAAGTGTGATTTATTAATTGGAACCTTAGTGTCACAAAAGATAAGGAAGGACTGAAGGATGTAACCATGAATGTGGTATTTATTCTTTCTATTTATCTTATTTAAATGCTATTTCCCACAGTGTTTTTTATAAGGTCCCCAGGAGAGGGGAAGCACTGACCACAATATACAAGTGTTTATTGTTTACATACCCTGCAGGACTAACCATGGGGGATCCTGTGTGTTGTCAGCTGCTGGGCAGTTTCAGTTATTATATAGTGTGTCTGGCAGACCCAGTACTTCCTCTGCTATTGGAGGAGCAAGCTGTGCCTACGGACTGCCAGGGACCCATCCCAAGTCTTCTGGAAAGTGACTGTATATGGAGGGTTTGTGATATGGTTTGAAAAGCTCTGGCAAAGCCTAGCTTTGCCCTGTCAGATTCCACCTGTTTGGGCTCTTTCCCTTACTTCTTTAAGAAACTATTTTATTATCTATAGCCCTTTACATCTTTGAGATATAGCAACCTGGAGCAAAACAGAGGGTGTGCTAGCATTTTTAAGAAACTCAGACAAGAACTCAAGAGACTTCCCTCAGTACGGAATTCTTGTGTGCAGCAGGTTTATACATTAATCCCCCTCTGATATCAATCTCTCGGCCACCCTGACCAACACAGTTCCCTCTGTCCCCTTCCACAGTTAAGTCCCAGGAGGACTGGTTTTTATTTGCCCAAACTGAAAGCAGGCCAATATCCCATAGCTCCTGGTTTGAAAGGAAATAAAGGTAATGGGTCTGTTGACTTTTAACTGGGGAGTCTAAAACTTGATCCTTAAGAGGACAAGACATTCATTAGAGGATATTTATTTATTTATTTATTTATTGGTCATAATAATCAAGACCATTGTGCTTTGGAAAAGAGCTATGAAGAGGAAAAGGCTTAAATGAGTGATATTCATGTTTTGAAAATAGCAATGTTCTTGAAATAGCATTTCCTTGCTTGGGTTTAACTGTGGAAGGTACTATTGCCAACACACAGGGGAGGGAAATGATACCACCCTTGGTTCTTAAAGAGCCTTAGATTTGGGCTCTCATTCTACTGGGAAGGCAAGGGTTTGACTTCTAGGAACTTGTTTTCTCATCGTTAAAAGTGATTCTTTAAAAAGTTCCTACCCAGGGTCTGAGACTTGTCAGGAATTTCTGTGAAAATGTCACTAAAGTCATTTTATAATCTGTTAACTTCTTCAGAAGCCAAACATATGACTGCTATTCATTTGGAAGCATTCGGTGTTCTTAGTACGACCAGCAGTAAAGATAGAATCAAAATCACTTTCACAATTGGAGTCGTAGTCTGGGAAGGTTTTGGTGGGGATTTTTTTAACTGATGAAATTGAACTCATGGATAATTTAAAAGTCTGAAACTTTCAAAAGAGTGTCATGAGTCCTCACATCCACCTGAGAACATAGACAGGTGTGGTGTGGATGTGGGTAGAGTTGAGGGGGCGGTAAGTAAATGTTTTTCTGTCCAAACTGTGCTATTGTTAGTCTGTGGTTCGTTCAATTCATATCTGACAGTCCAAGGCTTTCAGACTATGTGGAAGTATTTGAAAAGGCCAAGTGAAACATAGCTAGATGAACATTCCTTTTAACCACACAAAATTAGCTGATTGTTAGACAGTACAGATGTTCTGTGGAAGTTCTGAGGAGCAGCATGGCATGGAGAATAAAAAGTAGATTGGGACATGTTTATATGAAGAGAGACACACCTCCCTATTCCTCCAACAATGCAAGGAGAACAAGTGAGAATATACCTGACCACTTGCAGAGGACCTTCCCTCTTCCACAAGCAATGATGCCTCTGTCATCTTGAATTTTTATCAAAAATAACAACAAAAACTCTTGCAGAGCCAGGTGGTGGTGCCTGCCTTTAACCCCAGCTCTCAGAGGCAGAGGCAGGTGGATCTCTGTGAGTATGAGGCTAGCCCGGTCTACAAAGAGACTTCCAGGACAGCCAGAGCTGTTACACAGAGAAATACTGTCTCAAAAAAAAAAACAAAAAACAAAAAACAAAAAAACAAAAAAACAAAAAAAAAACTAAAAATAAAACAAACAAACAAACAAAAAACAAGAAACAACTCAGAATCCTTTCCATCAGGCTCCTCCCCCAACTAGGAACTGACTTGGGTAAATTTAGGTTGCCCAGTCCTTTAGTCTTCTCAATTTCTACCACACACAAATATATACACATACACGTACACGCATACATGCAGGGATGCATGTGCATGCACACACACACAATGAATAAAAAAGATAAAAAGAAAATATGCAAAAGTTAGTATATATCTTCCATATTTCCTTTTATCAAACTATTTCCCTGTAAAGAAAAATAAAACTATAATTATTTGGACTTACTATAACAGAGGTTATTTGGTAGTAGGTAAATAGCTAAGTCCATCTCTATAAGAAGATAACCTTATAACCTTGTTCCATTATTCTCTGTGCACTGATGGAGAATCCCACTGCACAGTTTCCAACTGTAGCCAAAGACTCTCTCTCAAGACAGGCCCAAGTGCTCCATAGAACCCCAAGCTATAACCCTTTCCTGAGCATCCGTTGGGGCATGCCACAGGACCTCTGTCCAGAGTTAGGTGAATAGTTTTCAGGTCTTCTGGTAGCCCTGAATGTGGAGTCTAGTCCCTGCACATAGGTAGACAGTATCTCACTGGGCTATTCAGTGGTGGATCATTGCATTTAATATGCCATAGAGGCCTTCTAGGGTGGAGAAAACAGAGAAATTCCCTTCAGTGTGTGCTTGGATTCTTCTGAGAGCACAGAATCCTTGGTTTCAGGATCTCCTGTGGGATGTTAGGGAGACTCCAGGGAGTAAAAGCAGGTGCTGCTCCTTGAAAGGACTGTAAGTCTCGGTTTCTGAGCACTTACAATACATGTTCCTCCTCTGGGCCTGAGATGTGCAAATGAATAAAATACCTTTTAACTAATACCCTTTCCCAAACTGATAAAGTTGTAATGATAACAGACAGTATCCAAGAGACACTTACGCAGCTTGTATGCAACCAGCTATCAAACAAAATACACCAGCATTACTGAATCCAGAACTCCTGACTCTAGGGCCGGTGAGATGGCTCTGAGGGCAAAGGCATGCTCCTTGACCGCCTAGCAAGCAGATGGACAGATCCCATGAAGAGTGGAGAAAGAGACCAGCTCCACAAAGTTATTCCCTGATCTCAGGTGCATTGCCTGGCACATATCAAAACATATGAACAATCATAATAAACATTTGAAAAGAAGTCCTGAGCCAGGAACTATCTAGAACACCTTGAGCCATCAATGTCTCTGAATTAAGATCCTTCCTCAGTTGACTTTCCCAAGACTTGGTGTCCTCCTGTATGAAACAAGGCTTTTGATAACCTAAAAATGTCCCTTGCTAGGATTCTCGGTAATATTATTGTGCATGTCCACACACAGCTACACATTCTCTTCTCTCCCTCTTCTGCATCTAGAACAGAGCAGGGAGGGCCTGGCACACAGCCAGGCTCAGCACTATCAACACAATGCTGGGAACATCTACTAGCTAGGGATTGTAAGGACACAACAGAGAAGTAGAACTGTGTGATGGAGATGGCAAAGAGGTACAGTCTCCAGATTGGGAATTTATAACCAGTAGGGTCTAGCGATAGATAGATAGATGATAGATAGATAGATAGATAGATAGATAGATAGATAGATAGATACAAGAATGGCTTTAAGTAACCAAAATATATGTGTACAAACCACATAAAGAGTGTGAGAATGTAGCTTATGAAAGGATGGGTTTCCACTCAGAGGTCTGGAAGAAATGACTGGAAGAGTAGCATTTCAAAAGAAGCAGGGTTCATCGGGAGGACCATGAACATCAGTAGAAATGTGCAGGGGAGCAGAGTAGACCAAAGAGACACTGAGAATTTGGTGTGGGCCAGCATGGGCTATCAAGGTTGGGGCAAGCCTTGCAGGTGTTTGAGATTATTCTGTAGATGATATGTTCTCAATGGGGCTAGATAGTCCCAAAGCTGTGGTAAATTGTCTTACTGTTCTCATATACAAAATGTAGGTCTACCTACAGTACATAGATAGATAAATAGTACATATGTGGCATTAAATTTCCAAAGAGAAGGAAGTTGGGGCTGAGTAATAATGAATAACAGGTTACAAAACATTACTTGGGGCTCTAAGATGTTGTCAAAGGGTATCCATTACCCTGAGTAGGGTTAGCCTTAAGGACAAACACAGAGAGAAGCTTCAGTGTACAGAGCACCAAGAAAAGACAGATGTATTTCATATATTCATGCAACAAATGGCTTATAAAAGTAGAACATGTTCTGTATCTAAAAATCTACCCCCATCCATAAGCTTAAAGCAGAAATATTTGAGAGATGATGTAACCATATCCCTTCCGCATGGAAACAGTCTTGACTAGAAACAGTTCTAAGAAAAGGGTCCCACCTACAGTCACTGCCATCAGTAGAAATGAGGTGCACACACATCTCTAACATGGATGAACATGAGAGAGAGCAAATGAGAATTTTTGTAATCTCAGGCTCTAGAGATAGGAGCTAAGTGAAAGCAACCTTTTTCAGCAAGGCCCTCAATGAGTGAGAGGCTATTTTCATGTGTTATCAGTTGCTAGGATTGCAATTCTCAATTCTTGTCCAACCCAGAGACACACACTTAACGTTCTTACAGACAAGCATGACTAGCTGGTTATCTGGTAGTCACTGGAGGGCCCTCTTTAAAAATAATGGTTCATTACAGCTATCAATTCCCAGAGCCTTGACATCACAACTGAGTGCTATGCAAAACTCTCCTTTAAATGTGTGATATTAAAATATTATGCTCAGAAGTTACCTCTGACTGTTACTCCTTTAGCCTCCCAGGTGAAATATTGGTAACATTAGGGATATGCTTTATTTTCTGATAAAAGCAGAAATGTCATATTTTATCATTTTAGAACTAAATCAATTAACAACATGTGCCACGAAGGAAATGTGTCTATTTAAGCCCAAGTTCACAGCCAAAATGCTGTATTTTACAAAAAACAATATGTTTTGACTAATATGAGTATTTTTTATTTTGTATGCAAAACGAAGCTCTCTTCCCATTTGCGTACCCACCATCCACTAATACGTTTAAATTGAGTTGCTTTTGTAGACATTTGTATGGTATTCATTTCTAGCTACTTATAATTTGCTCAGAATTGACATTTTAACTTTCCAGGCTGCCATCTCTAAGATCTCCTAATTCCTTGATCATTATTCAGTGTGTGTATCGTTTAATGATCACATTTGCTTATATAGGCTTGCACATGTCTCAGTGGAAATCGCCAGCGGACTTGTTTTATGGCAGTGTTTAAGGCTGAGAACCACTAGGGACTGAATTCAAAATAAATTCCCCAGTTAAACAGAGACACATGGAATGGAAAGTTCCATTTTTTTTTTTCTTCTACTTAATAGTAATATTTAGTTCACTTTCTCCTGAGCAGCCCCGCAAAGGCACCCTGGCACCACAGGCAGTAATGGATCTGTGAAACACCTATCTATCTCCCTGAAAAAAGAAGATGCCAGGTTGGCAGTGTTTAACCCAGGGCTGCATTGCCATTGAGAACGTTTGAATGACTTATTTCTGGAGGGTGACAGGCATCCAAGCTCTTCACCAGGTCCAGCTCCTTTGCTGCAGCTTTGCCCCAGAGTGAGCCAGAGGCAGTCTGGCCCCCAGGAGTCCTGCTAGGCAAACAGCTCACCCAGAGCTGCTTTGGCGAAACTTCCTCCTTCCCCACAAGATCCAAGAAGAGAACCTCAGGTCCTCTGCCAAAGTACTGTCAATTCCACTTAAACAGGAAGGCTCCTTTCAGAAGCGGAGCTAGGCTGGGCTCTGTCATGCCAGTGACTTTGGCTGGATGGAACACCCTTCAAATGCCTCTGCAAGATGTTCAGTGCCAGTGTTTGGAGCAGTACGTGACACAGGCCCTCCAAAGAAACGTAGTTGATTTTACTTGAATCTCTGAACATTCTCTCTCTCCCTTCCTCCCTCCCCCTCTTCATAAAACCACCCATCTCTTCCATTATATCAGTCCATTAAACTTCAAACCTCATTCAAAAATCAAAAAAACTGATAAAAGGTAACACTGTTACTTTATTTGTTATGACTAACTTTAAACTATTTTTGTAGAAAAATATACAGCTCAATAAATTTTCACATACACCCCTTCATATGTAGAAGTCAAATCTCTGCTGAGGACAGGGACTGAAGGTGAATTGGTTGCTTCACAAACATAGAGCCTTAGTTCAATCCCTAGAACCCACATAAGATACTGGGTACCATGGAGCACACACTTATAACCCCAGAACTGGTAAAATGAAGACAGGTGGGTCCACAGGGCTTACAGGCTAACTAGTCTGACCTAGTTGATGAGCACCATGCCAATAGAAGAGCTTGTTTCAGAGGAGGTAGACAACATTCTTGAGGATAACACCCAAGGTAGCCCACTGGCCTCCATACAAGTATGCTGTGTATGTGTGTGTGTGTGTGTGTGTGTGTGTGTGTGTGTGTGTGTCTGTCTGTCTGTCTCTCTGTCTCTCTGTCTCTCTGTCTGTGTCTGTGTTCTTTCTTTTCTTTCTTTCTCATACACACAGATATAATTGCATGTATATACACCCATACACATATATGTATTAAAAAAAAAAAACAGCAGCACCATGGCATGCTCAACCTTTCTAACAGCTGCTATTAGGCATTATTTCTGGCTGTCTTGATTTCCAGGGGCAGCTACCATAATGTTAAATAATATTTTAAATCTATTTTTTGGTCCAGGAGTTCTATATAAGACCTGAATCTGGAGTTCTTTTCTTTCCCTATGTGTCTGTTTCTTGTGGAAGCATATCTCCATTTTAATAAGTCAGAGTTTGAGAGAAAAAGTGTCCATTTTCTTTGAGAGTCCCACAAAATTCCCCAGAGATAATTCTTCCTCTACGTATGATTTCTTCATCTTTGCCATCCATTCTGACACCCCTTGCACAAATTCCTGTCTTTAGAAGTAGCAGTTGGAAGACATTCAATTTCTGTATATCACTATTTCCCGTACATTTAAATCGGTGAGTCTTCCCTTCCCATTTGGTATCTGACTTAAAAAAATCTTCTATTGACCGTAAGTTATAAATGAAAGTGGACAAAATTTAAATGCTCCACCATTTATATTCTTAAGAAGTATTTTGGCAGTTTTGTTTTATTTAAATGTCTTTGAAATTTTTCATACATGTATACAATGTATAAAAATACGTTGGATTGACAGCTACTGCTAGCACACATTTAAGAGGTGCAGTATGACGTGTATTTGTGCATGCTTTGTGTAGAGCAGTGAGTGTACCTATTACCTTACATTGTGGTCATTCCTTTCTGATGAGTGCATTCTTCTCCTCTGGGACATACAACGAATTATCATTTCTATTCACTCTACCACACTATAGACTGAACACCAGAACTTAATCAATAACATTGTACCCTTTGCCCTCTCTCCTCCCTCACCATTCTATTAGTTCAATTGCCCCATGGCACCCCAGTTCCAGCCATGGCTAGAATCACACCAATATCAAGTTCTTACTATATGAAAAGTTCTAGACTCTTTGACAGTGGGCTTGAAAAGAGAAGCGTTCTCAAAGACTTCTCAGTTATGTGATCACTGTACACAGGGGCTCCATCAGTGTCTGCACTTTTAAGTTGCCCATTAACTTTATCGTTTCTCTCTGGATACTGAGTTACATGCCAGCTTCTCATCTGTGACCTGCTTTCCAAAGTGTGTTGCTCAAGTCCTCACCATTGTCTTCTGTGACTTAGCCAGTTTATTTACAGCTGTTGTGTGCTTCTGCCACATCTACATTGTCACTGTGATGGTATTTTTCTTTCTGTCTGTTTCTTCCACAGGAGTTTAACCAGTAATCTACCCAATGTGAACCTACCCAATGTGAACCTACCCAAAGTTCCAAATCTACCAGTTAACATCCCTCTAGGCATCCCACAAATGCCTACTTTTTCGGCACCGTCATGGATGGCTGCTATATATGATGCTGAGTGTGTATTCAGTTCACATTAGATCTCATTTAAATTTAAGTGATCTTGGCATGGATATGTACTGCTTATTTCTATACATCCTATATAACAAAGATGGGAATGGATAATTAGACATATTTTGCTGATCATGCAGAGATAATATTGTTTATTTCTGGCATTCATCGTGTTTGTAAGACATTTGCTATATATATGCACTAAAGATTTGTCTAACACCCACTGAACACTTGAGGACTGTGTTTTACTTTCTGAATTATTTTGCTAGAGGATTTCTATCGCCATTTTCAGTGCAGGGACCATTACTTCAGTAATTATTCATCCCCAAATAATCTATGAAAATTCTTGGATGAGCTGACCAGCCATCTCTAATCTGATCCAAGTCTACGGAAAAAAAAAAAAAAACCCTGCCTACCTCGGAACTGGGTTTTGAGTTTTGTTTCATAATAAAACATTTTCACAAGGCTGATTAAGCCATAAAGCATATTTCTGATGCCAGTAAATAGCAGGATATCCTAACGGTATGTTCAGAGCTCGATGAAAATTTATGAATGAACCTGCCAGACTAGGTAAATTGCATGTGTAGAAACTTCCCAACATCAACGTACAGTACAGTTTTGAGGTCTAGGTAGCAAGGAGGTTTCTGAATTTGAGAATGCAAGATTCAGAACAACACAGTTCAGTTTTGGCGGTAGTGTTTCTGCATTTTCAGTACAGAGTCATTCTTTGCTTCCTTCACATGAATATCAGAGTTATGGGAAGTGTTTCTGCGTGGAACTGATGCCACTTCTTCAAAGTGAGCAGTTTGAAGGACCTGGGGATTGAGTGGACATTTTTTCCCACTTAGGCAATCAATCCTCTCTCCATTTTCCTTAGCAAAAAGAAGATGCAGCACTTCTCAGTTCTACCTCAAGGAAATGAAATGAGAACCATGTGGGTGATTTAATAAGTGAAATAAGGTTTACCAGTTCTCCACCTTCCTTTGATCCTTCACTTTGACCACAGCTAATTATAGGCCAGATAAGCTTTTCCTTGGAAGAATAAATTGGCACATTTTCAAAGGGAAGTGTTATCAAAGGAATAAAAAATGATCTGAAACTGGCAGTGATGTTTTTAAATCTTGGACTCCCATCCATCAAGGTGGCCCTCGGCACTTTCAGATTCACAGTTAACCCAGGGAGAGAACAGGACATTAAAATGACTTCTCGACCTGGTGCCTGCAAAGCTACCTCCTATTTTAAAAAGGACAGTCACTCACAAGCCCACTGTGAAATCATGAGGCCAATGTGTCTGATTCTCTACTAGAGACAAATTCAACCCTCCAAATTTTTCAAAGTTGAGAAAAAAATTTTCCTAACAAAAATACATCATATTCATGCTAAGATGACAATATTACAAGTTCAATTAGATAGTGTCTGTTTATTAGATTAGATAGTGTATGTTTAAAATTAACACAAAATAGCTGAGAGCTTCTCTTAGCTTGTCCCATGCATGTTCTGTGATACTGTTTTTGAAAAGATATGAATCAAGACATTGTAATGAAGTAGATAATAGTCTCCATTCAATTAATTAAGGCATGGGTGGGAACACATTTTGGTAACTGCTCAGCAATCAAAATAATCTTTGTGCTATTGCCTTAACATTAACAGTTTATCTTAAAAATAAAAAGAAAATATTCTTTTCCTCATGTCAAAACTTAATAATAAGCTCTTCAAAGAGAAAAACGCTACAAGAATTTTTTGAAACTCTGAAACCAGATGGGTGTCAAAATGTTGTTGTAATAAATACCAATTATTGCATTCATATGTACTTAATGATTTAAAACATAAACCATGCAGTTCCAAAACGGGGCTTAGACTAGACAAAGTTGGGGTTTCTTTCTTCCCAAGCACGGGGTGGGGTAGGGTAGGGGGAAGGTGAACTTTCATGGAGAGAAATGCATTCCCCACTTTTAAATGAAGCTCACCACAGTATCTGAAAAGAAGGCGTGGATCCTCAGTCACCCACCAGGAAATGCCTGATTCAATATCTTTTCATGATTCCAGTTCTTCCTTTGCCACCTCTCATTTTAAGGACGTGTTTCCATGTTACCTGCTCCTTCGTGTCAGATACATCTGCGTACTGACCTCAGACTGGTCTGTTCTGAAAGCATTGCCCTGTCGGTGCAGGCCGTAGGCTCTGGCTCTCTCTCGGCATGTTGGGAGTTTGCCCTCCCCACCCCGCAGTAGCTGTGGATGCATCTATGCACTAGCTGTATTTCTCTCTGAAGCATTAATTCAATGCAGCTGGCATCTGTCACAATAGAAACACCCACTCTCATCTGTTTCTATAGACGATGTCAGAACAAGTGGTAATGCATGGTGTGTTGGACATTTTATAAATTACTGTGTTAGCATTAGTGGTATGCGAGGAAGGGGATAGGGGGCTGGCCACCCCTCAGAGTTCCAAATGGGGTGATTACAAAAGAGAAAGCCAGCCAGAGAAGGGCAAGAGAGGAAGAGGTGGAACGTTTCCCATGCACAGGCCTTCCATGAATGTTCCAGGTAAACGTCTCTTGGATGTCATCATACAAAAAGGAATCAAGTCCCATTTCCCTGGATCTGTAGAGGACTGGGCAATATGGCACAATGGGAAAAGAGCTCAGGTTTTGAGCCCTGAAGTATCGCAGAGATCCCCTGTCCACTCACCTTGTCTGTCCCAACGCCCCTCATCCTAGGCCTATGTAACAGGCTGGTCTATGAAAATTGGAATGTTAGCCACTGGACAGGACTTTGGGATTCAAGGGATCCAAGTGTCCCTGTCTCTATCTGAAGTCTCCTCAGCCTTTTTCAGCTCTTCAAGAGAGAAAGCAGGTCCTCGCTCACCACTTTGTTAGCACTGTCCTTTTGAAACCAAAGTCTTGTGCCATTTCCAAGAGGCCTCCACTCCGGAGGAGAACTGGGGAAATGCATGAAGCCCTGGATCTTAATAACTGCATGTTGTCATGTAGTTATTATCCATGGAGACTTACTTCTCCCCCTGGTTCATAGCCTTCGTCTGAATCATCACATATGCTAATGTGGTTATTAAAAGAAGGCTGATTTTTACCATACGGTATCCACCTACTTATAAGGAGACAACAACCTCTTCAGACATCTCGCTGGTCTGGAGCAATTGGCTGAGCAAAGCGAACTGAGTCCTGTATGGTAAAACTCAAATTCTGCCAGTGGAGACCGCCCTCCTCCACCGCCAACTTGCGTTGTTTCGTATGTGGAAGCCACTGTTTGCCTTAAGCCTTCCAGTCCCCAGCTGTCTCTGTGTTAGTTTCTCTCAAGCCCAAGACCACTGGATGACTCTAGATTTCTAATTTCTTATCCTGCCAGTAATGGATCAGGTACCTCAGAAGATTTGTTCTGGAAACTTGATGCCCTGCAGACTTTCATCCGTGACCTACACTGGCCTGAGGAAGAGTTTGGAAAACACTTAGAACAGCGGCTCAAACTGATGGCAAGTGACATGATTGAGTCCTGCGTCAAACGGTAAGAACCAGTGACTGGAGAGACCCAGCCCTCCTTCCCAGTGTCCACTGACTCTGGGAAGACCAGGGGGCACCTGTCAATGGGCTGTGTGACATGGAATGTTTCAGAGGTGATTGCTTGTCTAAGTCAGCTCCAGTACAGACAGGCATGCTAGTGCATGCTTATAACCCAAGCACTAAAGAGGCAGAGGCAGGGGTTGCTGTAAGTTCAAGACCAGTCAAGGCTACATAGTGAGACCCTGTCTTAAAATATCAACAACAATGATCTTAAAAAGTCAGCAGGAATGGTTAGCTGCCTGGCTTGAATTTCTGCTAACCAGTTCTGTATCCATCCCAGACATAAAACTATTTGGCCACCAATTTGTCCTGTTACTGGTTCCCCAAGAGAAAAAAAAAAAAAAAACTCACATCCATTCTCACTCACCTCTAGATCCCTAAAATCTAACACTGTCTCTTACAAAATAGCTACATGATAAATATTTATAAATACATGGGCATAGGGAATGAACAATTAGGAAGAGGGTAAAATGTTTAGTTTTAGAACCATTGTGTATGGAATCTAAGTCACTGAGTTCCCAACAAAAACTAAGCCTCAATTATTCTGTCCATATGAACGGAGGGCCTAGTGTGTGCTGATTGTTAGTTTTCTTGCCCACCTTCTAACCAGGGGTCAGCATGAAGGCATGAGACACGAACATGTCCTTTGGCTTCTCCCAGATTTCCCCTTTTGCCACTGTAGCTTACAGTGTTGGGGTAGATCATTGTTCTTGCAGTTCTCAAGCTGATTGTTCTAATAAGGTGGTGGGAAGAGAATAAGGATGGTCTTTATCCATCCAGCAAGATGCTCTGACCTGCTCTCATAGACCCGGTCCAGTGCTGAGTCCTTGAAATACAATGGAGAAGGAAAGAGCCTTTCCTCCCCTCAAGGGGTATTTATATCCACATGTCAAACCAGTGTGATTCACTTCTGTGTATGATATCATTACCACCTTCCCTATCCCCAAACACACATCCAAGTTTCTTTTCTAGTTTACAAGTGTTCTATTAGTTTTCCTTATTCAAAAAAGAAAAGAAAGGGAAAAAATAAAATGAAGGAAGGAAAGAATGAAGGAAAGAGGGAAGGAAGGAAAGAGGGAAGGAAGGAAGGAAGGAAGGAAGGAAGGAAGGAAGGAAGGAAGGAAGGAACAAAGGAAGGAAGGGAGGGAGGAAGGGAGGGAAGGAGGGAGGGAAGGAGGAGGGAGGGAAGGAGGGAGGGATGGAGGGAGGGAGGAAGAAGGAAGCCACAAGAAATCTTAGCTTCCCGGGCCTCCAGATGTTATAGACTTTAGTTGATGAATGAGTTGTAAGTGATGGCAGCTGGGCTTGCCTAGGAGTGTTCTGAATCCATCACTGATACCCTGGAAGACGAAAAAAGAAGTAATGCGTCAAACTTAAACCTCAAAAGGCAGAAGAACAGCACTGTTGCCGGTAAGTAAAGAGCAACTCATAGTGAACTAAGGAAAGAGCCATGAGCTTTGGGGACACTGGGCAGGTGTTTGTATTTCTGGAAATTTTAAGTCTGAGAAATCCAGACATTGGATTTTGTTCTTTTCTGCCCAGTTGTACAACCAAAGACAGGCTTGGTTTTCAACTAAATGGTCAAAAAGTTTCCAGTTTTGAATTCTGTAATATCATAATAGTCTATAATAATTTTAGGAAAAGCTGCAGTTGTCCAATAACCAAAATCTTTCTACAGGGTAACTCTTTAAGGCCATCCATCTGGCTTTTCCTCTGTCTCCAGAGGAGCTAGAGTGAAGTAGGATTAAGACCTGCCCTCTCTTGATCTGTGCCCCCACAATATAGACATGTATTTACGTCCTTCATGTAATCCAGTCTGCTGCATAGGGTAGAATGAGAGACACTTAGAAGACATAAAGAGGACATATGAGGACGGTAAATGTGGTTTATCCCTCACCACAATATAATCATTATTATGTTCAGTCTTAGAAAAAAGATGAGTCACTCAGAGGCAGGGAATGGACCTGAATCCCTGGACACTCCTTACCCTCCGAAGATCTACCCAGAACACAGTCACGAAGAAGCCTCTTCTTGTCAGGACTTGAATCACTCACTATACATGTATGGGCAGCCCTGACCTCTAGAATTTCCTAATGTTCCTTTCAGTCAAGGCTCTAAAACTAAACACAAACATGGGTGGAAGTATCCCAACTCCAGCTACAGAGGGTAGGGCATAGAGAGGCCCTTAGACATTTTAAGGCATATAATATATATTAGATGAGCCTAGAGCTATTGGTTACTTCTTTAGGACAGAATAAATAACCTTTGTCCTAGAACTATATAGCAGGCACAGTGGGTTATGGCTTTAGGTATGCAGTGCTTACAATATGGTGCTCCTCAGGACTAAGCATCTGAGACAGTTTGTACACTTCCCTGACTGTGACAGCATCTCTGGTCTGTATCAGGTCTGTAACAGGTGCAAAGCAAGGCAATCTTGCTCCACCCACAAGGAGTCAACTGGGTCTCCATTCCTGGATTTGGGGACCCCTAGAGCCCTCTAATTCATATTTATTGTCTGCCCCTGCCTTCCTCTTTTCACAGGCCTGCACTCTGCAGGCTAGGAACAGTTCTCCTGTGAAAAGAAACGTGAAAAGGGAAGACGCTTGCTTCATTGGAAAGGAACGAGTTAGCATTTCATTTCTCAGATTGGGCCGGAACTAGCGCATAAGCCTCAGAAGATCAGCCCAGGGCCCAGTCCAACTCAGCAGGCCTCCTTTGCACAGAGATAGAAAATGATATATTTTCAGCAGAGCTTAAAATGATCATCATGATTAGAAAGCTACTTCAGTGCACTGAGTCTTTAGAAGCCAAGATACATTTATCTTTAACATGATCATATAATCTATAGGGGTGTTTTGGGGGTGTGTTTTTTCCTTAGGAACTGGGCTTCCAACCTTAGAAATTATACTTGGCTTCCCTGCATGCACCCAGGGTGTGTTAGCAAGCTGGCATCCTTTTCCGAACAAACTAGCTGTGTGGTCCTCCTATGCACCAATAGAAAAGTGCTACCAATTCCTCTTAAAGCAATGCCATCCTGGTGGCTGCATGAGCTCTGGTAGATGACAGTGGACAATGTAGAGCAGCAATAGATACATTAGATGAAAAGGGCTTTAATGAAGCCACTTTACTGACCAGGTGCTTTCTCAAAGGATGTGTGAGAATGTGACCCACTTCTCCGAAACCTTTTTAAATAGAGCTAGTCCCCCCTTTGCAATAGTAGTGACAAGGACTAGATCTCACACCTGTGCTGCAAACTACCTATATTGGGCTAGCTTTTCCTGTCAGGGCTTCATAGGTTTCTGGTATCATAAGTTGACCCATGTCAACATGTTACAAAAAAAATGTTACAATAGATGTATGCAATTCTTGAGTTGAATATAATATATGTGAAGTTTCTATAATATAGTTACATGCCAGGGACATTATTACATTTTAATTATAAAAAAAAATCTACTTATTGAAAAAAATAACACTGGTAATGAAAACAAAATAAAACAAAGCAAACCAAAAAGCCATTCTGTAAGTTCCCCAAAGACAATAACTTCTAATCTCATCCCTCTTCAAAAATGGAGCCATTTTCAATGGTTTGATATATTTTCTTCTAATGATTCTTTAGCAAGCACAATCTACCTTTTAGTTTTCTAACAGTATTAAGATAGTTGGGTTTCAAAAAGAGATTTTTAGTCTCTTTCAAAACCAAAAGAAAAAACAATAAGGGTCATTTAAGATTTTCCTCCACGCTGAGGTTTTGAGGCTGAGAAACTGCCTTCTTGTGTTTTGTTTTTCAGTGAAGTGATTCGAAGTAAGCACTTGCCAATGTGAGAGAAGCTGCATATGTTATAATGCTATAATCGAGGTTTTTTTAATTCATTTATTCTCCTGCAATTAGGGTTCTCCATACCATGTAATCTATAGATAGAAATATACTGAGCTACAGGTGTTCTGCACACTGCTGAGGAAGGGCGTGCATGGCCATCCACATAAAAAAGCCCTCCTCAGCTGGGGAAGTCATTTGAAAAAGAACTTGTGTGAAGTCATTGTGGATTGAAACTGATTACAACCTTTAATTTTCTTTTTCACTAACCTCTCAGAACATGTCTACTCTATCTCACCATCTAAATGCTGAATTGGTCTTTCCCTACTTTGTTTTAATAGAACCAGGATTGCATTTGAAGTTAAGCTGCAAAAAACCAGTCGATCAACAGATTTTCGAGTCCCACAGTCAATATGCACCATGTTTAATGTTATGGTTGATGCCAAAGCTCAATCAACAAAACTTTGCAGCATGGAAATGGGCCAAGAGGTAAAAAAAAAAAAAAAAAAACCTTTCCCTCTCTCCTCTCTCTATTGATCATGTAGAAGAAAGTTTCACAAATGCCTTCCTTCTACAAAGTCTGCTAGTTTCAGAAGTGCACTCAGCATCTGCAGACGAAGCCGTGGATAAGTGTTCAGCATCCATCAAATCAGTTTCCAAAGCACGTGCTGATGAGCGTGCTGGTCACTTGGAAGGATTCTCGGAAGGATTCAGTGGTTCATTTAAGCTGGGGAATGTTTGGTGACCTTATTCACTAGGCCATTATCTGCAGCAGATGTGGGACTGTCCGAATGCTCATCACTTCCTGTGTGTGGTGTTTTAGTCCTTGAATATCTGGACAGCAGGAGGGCTCTACCTCGCATCAAGCCACTCCCAAGCTATTCCAATAGGTTCTGCAGGTCCAAATCAACTTGCAGGCTTTCGATTTTCCCTAGAATAAAGTGACTGTGAATGTTCCCTGAGCAGAAGTTTATTCCTTTGTAGAGTTTCTGATTCTAAAGTCAGATTTAAAATGTGAAGGAGAAGGAAGCAGCCACTTGGACTTGATTAAAGACGATCATGATCATTTTTCTCTGATGGCCTCAAGCCAGCTAGATATTCATATACCAATTTAGAATTAATTCAGTAACATTTCTGGCAACTCTATGCTGTTGCCAATTGGCATAAATTGCTCCTAAATCAGATCTTTCAATACCAGCCTTACATGCTCAGAATTTTTACTAAATTATATTTGCTCCTTATTCGTTATTTATTTTCTCCTTCGGCACCTTCCATTTTATATGTGGGTTGGTGGTATTCTCTTCTGGCAAGATGTCCTCCAGTCTTGTTTCCCCGACAAGTGAGCTGCCTCAGCCTCCCTTGCTAGCTTGTGCTCTAGCTGATTTCTTTCAAGACTCCCTGTGGAGTTAAGTTCTAGGCATGAAATCAATACAGGGCCCTGAGTTCTCATCCCAAGCCACATTGCTACATGAGTCAGAACAGTGGTTCCACAAAGCCACTGTGTATCCTCTTTCCAGAATGCTCATCATATAGTATTTCAACTTGTCTGGGGTATGGTAACAGAATTAAAACTTCTGGTGGACAATTCTTGAGGAATGACATCCAAGATGTCCTCTGGCATCTCCCACACAAGCATACACCCATACATGCACCAGCATACAGATACAAATGTAAGCATGTATGTACCACACACATATATAAATGTACCTACACACACATTTTTATTCACATGTGTACCAATGCAGAACAAGAAAAAGCACACAGGAATTTAAGCTTCTGTCACAGTCTCTGATGATGCCAGTAGCCATACTAGAGGCCACATTTGGGGAAGCAGTGAACCGAGGCTCTCAGTTATGTGAAAATGAGCCAGGGAGAAGGGTGGGAAGGGAGGCCTGGGTTGCAGTCGCTTGGATAAGTGTCTTGAATTGTGCTGCAAAGTGGACTTGGATAATGCTGGCAGCCTCTGTGAGCCTCAGTTTCCCCATCTGTAAAATGATATACCTGCTCTATGTTTATGTAGCCTAATTTAGCTACAGAATCAGTTATTCATTCTTTATCCATAAGCCTAGCACATAAAACATAAAAATAGAGTTGATCTGGATGGGGGGAGGCCCAGAGCCCCAGCTGGTGATTTCTTTTCCACCTTAGCACCTCTTCACACCACCACTTGCCTACGCTTCCCTGGAGGATTCTAAAGCCTATGGGTTTCACAGAGCCCACTCCGCAAATCGCACTGAGGGTTCTCAAAATCCTCAAGTCTCTCCAAGTTACTAAAGATTCTTGAGCTTATACTTTCTGGATCGGTGTCAGTCTGGAACCTCTCTCCCCTGAAAGCTTCCTCTGCTTGTGCTCCGGCTGCTGGTGCTGCATTTTAAATCCTCAAGGTGCAAAGTGCATGCGTATAGGAGTCACTCTTCAAAAGTACACACTTCTACAGTTGGACTGTGTTCACAAATCCTGGCAATTATCACAGTCAGTTATATGACATGTTCGTGGTCCTAAAAAGAAACCAACCATGCATCAATAGCCAATGTTCTGTCTGTGTTCCCAGTTAGTTCTAGGTTATCATCAACCTGTATCCTGCAGATATACCTGTTTCTGTTCTTGGGTTTTATATAAATAGAACCAAGCAATAGATGGGCTGTGTAAGTCTGGCTTCCTCCACTTAGTGTGATGCTTTCAAGATCCATACATGTTGTAGCATGTGTGGTCTTTCTATTTGTGGCTGAATAACATTCCAGGAGATACATATACCTTTATCCAATTTTCTAGCTATATTATTTGGATTCTTTATGTATTCTGCTCATATATGTACATGATTTGCCTTTCTTCCATTCAGTTTCCTTTTTCAATATCTTCTCTATGATAGCATGGTACCCTTCAAAGCAAGAACAAAAAGATAGCAAGAGATTTTTTTCTTTTAAGATTGAAGACCAATTTGTAAATTTCTTCTCAGAGCTTTTGAGATAGACATCATGTCTAAGATTCACAAGGATGACCCCCTTTCTCATAGACAAGAGCTGATACTATAGGACTGACCTTTTGTATCCTCAGGAGGTCCTAGATCCCTTCTTCCAGATTGGCTTGCCAATAGCCTTGTGAAGATGTCGCACTCCTTGGTCAGGTGGTTAAGCCAGCCATGTCACTGTGATCTCAGTGCTGGAGACCTGGGGATAATTGTGAGAATGGGGAGAGGTTGTCCAAACTACATTAGGAAGCTGGTGAAAGCCATGGATCTATTTCCTAGGAAATAAATACTTACAAATTGTATTCTCATAATTTCCGGGGGCCTGTAGAGTTTTTTAATCCAAACCTTAAGTCCTTGTTGAAGACAAATGATGTGATGTAAGTTCACACCTACCCCAATGGACTCTGGCTCTCATGTTTACCATGAATCATTTCTGGGCTAACCCAGAATGATCTTGGCTTAACTTTGGAGTCTGGTTTTCTAAAAGACAAAAAATTCCAATGATAGCCGGGTGGTGGTGGTGCACGCCTTTAATCCCATCACTCGGGAGGCAGAGCCAGGCAGATCTCTGTGAATTCCAGGAAAGGCACAAAGCTACACAGGGAAACCCTGTCTCGAAAAACAAAACAAAACAAAACAAAAAATTCCAATGATTAAATAACTGGATCCTATGATGCTTCATCTTATCTATCAAGCTGTGTGCTCTTAAGCAAGTCACTTCCCCATGTTTGTTGAGTGACACATAAGAAACAGTATGTAATACATAGAGTTTTGACAGTGGAGATGCAGTGCCCGAACTTCTAGGTAAGATCAAAGAGTTGAAACACTTTGAGGCTAAACAGCAGAGTCTTATTTATTCTGGGCATAGAATTTAATGAAATAGAAAAGACTATTTTTTTCCTATACAGCTCAACACTTTTTAAATGAAAATAATTACTGAAGTTTGTTCATGTATTTCCCAGAAATAATAGACACACACCCAAACTAAAATACCTATACTAAGGACTCATCTAACACTGCATTCTAATCATTTGTTCTCCTAAGTACATTTGTTCCCAAATCATGTTAGAAAGGCCTATCAGAATTTTCTTTTAAATATAATGAGCTAGCAGCACCTAAGTGACCAGCTTGTGATCACTCCTGATGTAGCTTAAAATGGTCAAGATAAAACCAGATGTAATTGAATTGCTTCTCAGTAGCCTGGCACGGTGGCTATGGCCTGGAGTAGAACTTTAGTGGGAAGTCACACAAAATGGTCCATAGTTCACAGAATGGTAAGATTCATCCCCAAAGTAAAACTGGCTTTAAAGGGACTTGAGTAAGGATGACTAAAAGACTCTAGAATTGAGATGAGACTACTTGGAGACGACTGGACTTCCATTTCTATGTGGTGTGTACTTTGGAATATCAACCATTATGCCTGTTTTACAGACGTAGTTTCTAATTCTGACCACACCTGGACCCCACCTCCCTCAGCCTGTTTCGCACTGAGCACTAGTGAGGGACACAGTCTCCAGTTTGACAGTCACTTCCAGACTCTCACCACTGGGATGAAGTCTCATCTACAGGCAGCTGTTGAGACATTTGTTCACCATACTTTTCCATCTTAAATATTTATTTTTTTCATTAAAATTTGTGAAGTACCAATAGAGAGGAAATTGTGTATTAAATAGTTTCTCACTTGGCCTAGTGTGTTTTCATCTCATTTCCAAGGTCAGATGGTCTTAACAGAAAGATAACATACACACAATCTGTTCCATGACAAGGCAAAATGTGCAGCGCAGGAAGTCAAGTGGGATGTTTTTCATGTAGAAATCCTGGATTTACAGTAACTTAGCCCCTCAGATGCAAAAGTGAACCTCCCTCTCTCTGCCACCAAAGAGAAATGGTTCTCTTAGTTACTACCACCATGATTTCAGAGCGTGGGTCAAGTGAACCCAAGAAGGCCACAGAGAGAACTAGAAGATGCAAAACCTGCTAGGCTGCAGGTGGACTGGGATAACGAGGCAGTTTACAAAGGGCTTCATGACAAGAGCTGGCAGGGACAATGGGAACTAGAAGTTCCTATGTGCATGCACCCACTCCATGAGGCTTCCCATTTGCACAGAACAGTAAATCATCCCAGAAAGAGCAAAGAGTGGTGTTTGGTGGCAGGGAGGGCTCGTTATTGTTGTAAAAAAGCAAGTTAGTCAGATAAGTTACCTATGGCAGGAAAATCTGGCAAGTAAGAGGTGTGTGGATTTTGTCGTTACTTGAATAGCAATGAGGAATTCTTTGATATTTAGCTCTTAGTGACATGTTTCACAGAGCCAGTATTAAGGCATGATTGCCACACAATGTGTAGAGCTGAAGTGTGTTTAAAGAAATGTGTACAGCCATGTAGCCACATGCTGATGGGTTTTAATGAGACTCCTGGGGGAGTAGTGATATGGACATGTAGAAATTCCCTTTTTTTCCTTCCTTTCTTTTTTCTTCCTTCCTTCCTTCCTTCTTTCCTTCCTTTCTTTCTTTCTTTTTTTTTTTTAATCAAAGTCTTACTCTGTAGCCCAGGCTGGCCTCAAATTCATAACAATCCTCTTGCCTTAGCTTTCTCCCACCAAATGCTAGGATTATAGGTAGGCATGAGCCACAAGGCCAGTTCCACATACTTTCTAAACTGTATGTTCATATATTATGTCAGTACTTGGGTAGGTCTATGTCAATTTTACATTCAGAATGTAGTTCTGGTCCCACTGCGGTGGTGAGAAAGCAAAGTGGCAGAGATCCCAAGCTAAAGTTAATCCTGGAACAAAGAGGCAAAATAACCACATTAAAACATTTTAAGTGAGGGGCTGGCTCAGTCCATACAGGGGTGGCTGTGCAAGCCTGTGGACCTGAGTCCAGTTCCCATTACCCACATAAAAAGCCAGGCATGGGGGTATATGTCCAGATCAATAAAAGACCTGTAGACAGCTCCTGAGAAATGATAGCCAGGTAGTCCTCTGGCCTCCACAAGGAAATGTGCAAGTGTACACACACACACACACACACACACACACACACACACACACACACACATGTACACATGCACTCACGCACGCGCGCGCACACACACACGCACACACACACACTGGAAAAGATGTTTATTATAACAGGAAGAGCGTAATACTTATATACAGTGAAAGGGAGAGATAATAGGACTACATAGAAATCAGCATGTGAAGGTATATCATGCCTCAATAAGCCATGGTGTCTCAAACTTGTTTCCGCATGGAAGGGCATGTTCCTTATTAACCCCTTAGACACAAAGCACACACCTTAACTTGTCTTAGGATACAGAGAATACTTTCATTCTGCTTCTACCACTTCCATCAAGGTTGTTAAGAAGCCCTCATGCACTGTTTCATCTTGTACTAACTTTCACACAGCCAGCTCTTCTGGCTAAGCATAATGTCCTAATTAACTTAATAAATGTGACTCATTTACATCAATCCAAAGAAAATCTAGTAGAACAAGTCAGTCACATGACAACAGAAAGTGAGGATATGATTCTGGGTCTTATTTCAATACCTAAAAATGAATTTGGAATACTGTCAATATTCCCATATTCTTTTGCTTTAGCATCCTTCTTTGTGTCTCTATTACAGAGTCCTATGGATTCTTTTTCTTGTTTTTTAAGCTTTGGGTTTATGCTACTTACAAGTAAATCCTTCTTGAATCTAGCAGTGTGGCCAACAAGGGTTCTGAGTCATCAGGACAGAACACCATGGACCATTTGCTTTTTTCCAATCTACTGAAAGGAGGCGGAGTGATGGCTTTGTTCCTTCTCCACCCTTTGTGACTACTTGAGGAACTTGAACACATGATAGTATTTGAATTGCAACTACAGTTGGCAAAATGTTTTCATATCTAGATACTCACTAGATCTTCAAAATAGCTCTATGAATCTGGGAGCCTCAGTGCCAGAAAAGGGCTCAGACATTGAATTCTTAAGCAACGTAACTGAAACAGACCAACCAAATAGCATTTAGGTTAAGTTTTGCTGTATCCTTTATTGTTATATAGTTATACCCGTTATGGATACATCTGATGTCTTGATATGTGGAAATCTATAGAAATACATAGAATAGCCAAGTTAAGGTACTTAATATGTCCACTTCTTTAAACAGGGATTGGGGTTTGGGGAGAGAACCATCATGTGGCTCTTGGTTGTTTTGAAACATGGAGCTAAAACATATTCACTGAGGAGTCCCTTATGGAAATCAGCAGTCTATACTGTCTTTTCCCATTCTGGGCCCAGGTCATAATGCTATCACCTGTTGAAGGTTTGCAGATAAGGAAACTGAGCTCAATGTGGAGGCAGTATGGCTTCTGCCCTCATGTTGGGACATTATCCAGGTCTTCCAAGTCCAAACCAACCTCTCATCTCCTTGCTCCTGTTCAATCATCCTGCTTGCCAGCAACCAGAGTATTGCAGCACATTCTATTTCTTATTTCTGTGTTTTCATAGCTTTGTGATGCTTTATTTAATTTTCATTTTCTCGTGTGTCCTTTAGTCCTGGTTTTTATTTGCACTGTTCCTTTTTCTTTTTTATTCCTAATTAATCATCCTTCTGAAAGTTTGCTAAAGAGTGGGTAAGTGCATTTTCCTTTCCAAATAACAATGTTTTGTATTATTGTTTTTGTGTTACGGAAATACAAAATAATTCAAATGGATACTAAAATGTTCTAATAAATGTCAAGGAGCTGGCGTATAATAATTTGTGTTGAAATTGCTTTTCCTTTTCCCCTGGCATTTACAGCAGATTTTTGTTTGTGTGGGGGGTTTGTTTTCACATTACTATTTAAATTTAATCGACAGCACCAGTTTGAAAAAATTTGGAAAAACTTAGCTACAGTCTCAGCAGAAGGTCTAGCCTGGGTCTGCTTATTGCTGAACAGAAAGAAAAGGAAAACAGTGTTGTTTGTCACAGTGGCTCAGAAAGAGACACTTTACCTGGACTCTGGGTCAAAACTGATGTGCTCTCAGGCCCAAAGTACCTGACAGGTTTTTGCAAAATCAGTGTCTTAGTCAAATTCCCTTTAAAGGGATCCCCAAATTGCTGGAGTTGCATCCCCTAGCAATTTCCCAGAAATACCATTTCCCTCCCCAATATACTAGATGACTATTGAATCAAGCTTTGTGAAATCCGGTTCAACACACTGCCTGGCCATCAAGCCAGCCAAGTGTGCTGTTATGTGTTTGTGTCCACACACGTCAAAGGCATCTGAAGCCTTAGATGAGGAACAATGAGCTTGTGATTTTTTTAAGCGCTTTGGGTCTCTTGCCATCAAAGACCAGAAGTCAGAATCGTACAGCTGCTTCTAGGACCAAACAAACTGAGTCTGAAAGCCAGGCTTTTTTATAGATTGTATGGTCTAGAAACCACGGGCGCATGCAGCGCTGTCAACCACCCGACATGCTAATATGTGTCTTTCTGTCTTCTTTAGCATCAATACCATTCAAAAATAGATGAACTAATTGAAGAAACCGTTAAGGAAATGATCACACTTTTGGTGGCAAAGGTAACCTTCAGCGTCAGGTGAAAGGGGGGCATTGTGAATGTTGCTTTGTTGTGTCTACATTTCCATTAAAATGTAACACGTTAAAAAGTTGAGCTGGATACTCACATCTCTCAACAAACGAGATCGTACATCACCCAGCCCCAGCTTGCAAGGATTTTCTGATGTTCGTGAGCTGTGTGAAGATCAATTGATAAAGTGGCATATGTTAACTTAATAAGAATGTGTCCCCAAACGTCGCACTAGGTTATGAAAGAAACGTTTGTTTTGTTTCTCAGCACTGACAAAGTTAGATTTTGAAATACATAAAGTGAAACGGTAATAAGGAATTCTGCCATCCCGAAAACCCCTTTCCTCTCTAGTTTCACATGCAGTGAGAGTCATAATAAAACAGAAAAGTCAGATAAAGCTATTTCAGTCACCCTCATGAATTATAGAATTTTAACTAAGTAATGCTGAATGGGAAGACATTTATATTTGCCAGTGCTAAACTTCTGTTTCCCCCAAATTACTGATAAAATACAAATAAAAATAGATTGGATTAAATGTAGTGCTAATATGTAATGTAAAGACTGCTTTGCGCAGTTTGGGATTTTGAAAAGTGCATTTAATATTATCGCATGCTATATGCAACTCAATAATATTTTGTCACTTTGCACTTCTGTAACACTCCGTATTTGCAATCACATAATAATGAAGAGAAAGCCGGATAAGTCAAATATTGCCATGAAACGGCAGCCTTTTCCTTTCTCCAAAGTGAGAGTTAAAAAAAATGGAATGCGAAAATGAGCAGGGGGCTGAGTTCTAGTCTCTAGGTGGCTGGGACATGTTATTCTTTCTTGTAAACAATTATCATTTGAAATAACATTTTTTTCTTTTTGCTATTTTACTAGTTTGTAACTATTTTGGAAGGCGTCCTGGCAAAGCTATCCAGATATGATGAGGGGACTTTGTTTTCTTCTTTTCTGTCATTTACAGTAAGTAAAGAGCATCCCGATTTCTGGTTGTTGTTTTGGTTCAGTTGTGGTTCTGCTTGGGTGATAAGTAATGTGTGGTTTTGTTTGGGGTGGCAGTGTGTGTTAATTACATTCAACCATGAATGTAACATGAAGGTAACATATTAATGCTGGAGAAGAGGCAGGGCATCCTGCTAGGACAGAGAAACTGTCGGTTCCATGTCATGTGTGAATGCACAGTATGCATACACAGCCAGAGTAGCCTGCCTCCCCCACCTTGGCTATGACAGGAATGCAGTGAGGGCCACCATTTTTTACCAATAAATACTTTTAGGAATTGCATATGGTGACCTTCAGGTCAGCTGGAGCTCAAATGCCCTTTTTATGGTCCTTACTCTACTAGTTACGTTTTTTTCTTAAGTGAGTTAGTTGCACACATTTCAAGACCAGGAGACCTCATAGAGAAAGGAGGCTGCATTTCCAAGTGGATCTGTCCAGTACACAGGCCCAGTCTATGGGAGTTGAAATATGGAGTCTCTACAGACTGGATGTGCTGGCAGCCCGTGTCATTCCTCTGAACAAGAAGTTCTCCTACTCTGCCTGCCTGGGCTCAGGAGCTGTTTGTGTTTATATCCTCCCGAGCTGCTGACATATCCTTTCCAAATTCTTTGAGGCTCCAGTTGTACACTAAAATTAGGTAAGACCGAGGCCAAAGTTTAAGTAGACGGACAAGCAGGAGGCAGCAGATTTCTGTAGATAAGTAATCAGAGGAGAAGGTCATTGATTCTGCTGCCCTCTAAGTTCCTGCAAAGTGGGTACAGTAATGGTGCATGAGTTCTAAACTGGAACAACAGAAGTTAGGGGCCTTTGTCTATAATAATCTCCCAAGTGAGCATCAAATGCCAGGTAAGGCTCAGAGCATCATCTTAGGCATGACTCTTCATCTTTGGAGTCCCACAGAACTGAAATCCCTTCAGCATTCTGACCAGCTGTGTGAGCCTGAATAGGTCTTGGAGCCTGAGTCTCCTCACTTCTAAGGATATGGGAGGTGGATAATATCTCTCATAATGCCATGGTATGAGATGAAAGCATTTGTCTTAGCTTATTAGGTAAGACTTGATAAATGGCATCAATTACTAATAACAAGTAATGAATAGGACTATGATAAGTTACAATCATACAAGCATACAACTTCTTCCCAGACATGTCCTAAAAATGAGAAATAAGCAAATATGTCCTCCTTTGGCCTTTCCTCTGTCCTTAGCTTCCTCTTGCTAGGAACAAAAGCAAATGTTGACATTTCAGTTACCAGATGGGTCCATCTACCAATATGCCCAGCTTGTTTTGATGTGTACCTGTGACCTTCCCAAACATAAAGATGAGTTAATCCAGGAGCATGCCCTAGAGTTCTTCAGTTCTTCAGACCTAGAATTCATTGTCAAGGGTGGACGGGGAAAGGAACGATGACACATTGTATGCAATTTCACTCGGCAAATTTATCTATAATGTGTCATATCTGCAAAGAAACCTACCAAGCCCACTCCTTTGACAAAGAAAGAAACCAATACCCAGAGAGGGGGAGTCCTTCATTTGAGGTCACATAGCAATATGTAGATTGGGGACAAGAAGTCAACCCCCCTGCCAGTTTCCCACCACTGAGTGGCTTCTGGAGAGAGTGGGATTCCGCTGGCAAATGCCTGATGCTGGAAGACAGATGGGCTCATGAGTGGGAAAGACTCACAAGAAGGATTCAGGGCACGTAAGTTGGAAATAGACAATGGCTCACTACTCACTGCAACTGTGGAAATGATGGGGAACAGGGTGGAGTTAAGTACAATATTTTTGCAAACGTCTAATGCCTGTAGAAGACATTTTCCTTAAGACTTCATTTTGAGCCAATGTTTTCACCGCAGTATACTTGAACCCATGACCCAGGAAGAAGGCCCCTTTGCTCTTTATTGCTTCTTCTTTTGTCCCAGCCAAGACCCTTCTGTAACATAAACCTTCCAAAGGATTTATTAGCAGCTAGCTCAGTAGTCACCAGATGAAGATTTCAGGATCCTGGGAATTCCCTGAGACAGTGAGAAACCAAGACCAAAGTGTCCCATGATGACTTTGCAGCTGCATTTCCCATCGTCTCATCTTTCCCAAGACATTTTGCAGCCTAGAGGCATGCCCAGCAAAGACACTGCCATACAGAGCATTCCAGACCTGCTGAGCCTGGAACTTCCCTCCTCGGTGATACTCCTCCCATGTACTTGGCCATCCCACGGCCACAAGCACCCACTTCTCATTTGCAGCCTGTGTCCTCATTGCCTGCCAGGATTCCAGTATTAGAGAGGGGGAGCTGAACTCAGAGGTGGCAAGAATATCTCCACACATGGATTCTGAGTTCCTGCCCAAACTGCAGAGGGCCTTTGAAGGATTCTGGCAGCCCAGTGGTGTTAACTTCTCAGGAATGGAATAGAGGTGAAAGGGTGGGGGCAGTGGTGGGAGAGTGAATGAGATATGTGGGGACCAAGTGCAGGAAGCAGCTGTGTGTGCTCCAGGACCCAGGACAGAGGTGTGGAGCCTGTGCAGTCTGGTGTGCCTTCCTCTCATTCTGCTCCTGTTTTCTCATTCCATTCTTTAAGCGTTACTGTGCACTTACCACATCCCCACCTCAGCAGGGCTGCCAAAGATGAGCCATGTGCTCGGCCCCCCAGAAAGCTGACGCTTATCGACAAATATGCCACCCTGTCCCCCCTCTTTCTCCTGCTGAGCGCCTCCTTTCCTGGGTGGGCTTGATTTTGTGGTCCAAGCCAGACATTTTGGAAAACGTCTGCAGTGGCGCAGAGCAGGCAGGAATATTTATTTCTCATCTCCATCTGCATTGCTTCCTCTCTTGGAGAGGAGCTGGGGGAGGAGGGCGGATGAGATGTGGCTTCCTCGTGCCAGCCCAAGAGGCGCCTAAGCACACCCTCCTTTCCTCCTTCAGGGGCCTCAGCAGCAGTAGCAGCCTGGGATTGAGGGAGGCAGGCGCCTATCGAACTTTTCAAAGATCAGCCCAGTTGGAAGATATAGTTAGCAACTATCCACCCATTTCCCTTGCCTGCAAGATGTGCTTTTATGGCAGATGACTGTTTGGAAAGGTCTCTGGCTTGTCGGTAGCTTCACGCTGTTCTTTTAGGAGGCCAAAAAGCAGGGCTAGCAGGTACCCAGGTCCTTCTTCCAGATCATGCAAATACTTTACTCACTCATTCGTTTACCCAGCATATCTTTACAGAGTACCTATATGCCCGGTATTGGGCTAGGTGCTGGGGTCACAGCAGTGCTCCAAGAGATGCTCTCTGCCCCTTTGGAGTTTACATTTATTAACAGAGCCTGGCAATAGGAGAAGAATGAATGGTCAAGTGGGCGAAAGCATTGCCTAAGACACAAACAGAGAAAAGAGGAAAGTGGGGAAGATATTATTTCAGCCAGGACAAGATCCATCTTGGGAAAGCCATAAGCAGAAATTTCAGGAGCCAGCTGTGGACAAAGAGGATGTGAAGGGAATAGTTCAGAGAGAGCAGTAGGCTACAAAGCAATGAAGCAAGAGACATTTCTGTAGCATGTGTCACAATAAACGTGAAGGCAGTGTGGGGCAGAGTAGCTAGGCTTTAAGGTGGAGACTGAGTTGGAGAGGTCAAAGGGCAAAGGTCCAGGAACTGTGATGTGATGTGTTGTGCAGAGAAGCTTATGTAAGACAAGTGGGATTCAGAGAGAGGACAACCCCAAACAGATAAACCTGGGCAAGGAAGCTCAGTACTGCCCCTTGGCATAGAGCTGGGTGACCCAGAGCAATGTCCCATGCCCTACCCTTTAATTGCCTTTGCTGTGGTAGATAAATTCAGATGTCTAAAATAAGTACAGGAGCATAACTCCTGTTCCTTCAGTCCTCACTGGGTGCCTGGCACAGACAAGTGCTTTGGATATGTTTCTGGGACTCTCAGAGTGATTCCATTCTCCCAATGCCCTTTAAAAAATGTTGGAACCAAGGCTCAGAGAGGTTGAGTACCCACCCTAGCTCCACCTGAGCATTCCCATCACTAAGTTCCACAGTGGGGTGAAGACAAACACAGGATGGTCTAACTCCATCCTACACCCAAAGGACATCAGATCCTCCAAGGCACCTGGATTTCAGCCAGCTACAGTCCCTCCAAACACATCCATCCCAGTTACTTACAGAACACACAGAAGCTTTCTTGAAACAGGAAGGAAAAACCCATTTCAAGGCCACTAGGAGCCTAAGCCCTACTGTGTGTCCAGCCTTCCAGGTCTCTAATTGCTCACATCATCTGTTTTTTCTTCTTGCCAGGATTTAAGTTCTTTTTCAACTGGAGAGTGAAACAAAGTTGAAATGGTCCATCTGTTGGTTAAATAGGTGCTGCTGGTGGCTGGCCACCGCCCGCGGCAGCCATGCCAGTGGAGGAGAGTGCTGGAGGAAAGTCGCAAGCCATAGTTACCTTTTTAGAGCTTTATTGAGAGAGAGAGGGAGAGAGAGACAGAGAGACAGAGACAGAGAGGAAGAGAGACAGAGAGACCTTGCTGAGGAAGGAAAGAGAGAAGAGGGGGCACAGAGGGTCCGCCCACTTTTTAGGCTGGTCCTTGTCCCAGGATGATAACGTAATTAAGGACAAAACCCTTACATCCCGGACTTTCACTTATTATTAAAAAAAAAAAAAAGCAGGTAGATAGGAATAGGGGTGTCGTTCCTCTCAAAAACTGCTTCCAGCTGACTTTTTGGGCATCGGTTGGCTCTTAGGGGATGGAGAGGGGGGTCTTCGAGATAGACAGGTGTTGTGGGATGCTGCCATCATCCGTTGTTCTGGAGACATGTATCCCTCTTGGCTGTAGTTATTTGGTGTGCTCTTACCCTTGGAAGAAATGTCACGAACACAACCAAGATCCACTAACAAGAGTTTTTATTAGGATAGGAAAGAAAGAGACAGACGTGAACAGGCCTGTGGAAAACACATGTGGTCAAGAGAAAAGAGGAGCCTGGAAATATAGCGCTGGCTTATAAAGGGCGGGCTGCGCCTTTGTACATGGGCTCATGTGGCTACTCCATGCATGCACATAGATGACATGGAAATAGTTAGGTGGAAGTGCCTAGGTCTACCGGGCATGCCCAACCTTGGGGGCATGTTGTGAATTCATATCACCATCCCTCTAAAATTTGTGGGAAAAGCTGCAATCAGTTCCCGCAAGCTGCAGAGCACCTTGAAACAAGTCTGCCACTTTGATAATGACCAGAAATAGAACAAAGAATGAACCTCTCTGTCCAGAGGGAACTGTGTTCACAGAGACAGCTGGGATTTTAGACTAGGGTGAAATTGCATAGCAGTTTGCTAATGTTTTCTCAGTGTTTCAGTTTGTTTTAGCTTGAGAAAGCACCCATGATAGGAGAGGTCACTGTATGATGTGGGCTGGTGATAGGTGACACCGAATCATCCATCCATCCATCGTCAAAGGCTAACAGCATCAAGTTATCAACTGCTGGATTCTTGTGAGTCAGACCAATTGGCTAATACAGCAAGTGGCATGTCCTGCCTCAGATGTGCCACAGCCATGAGTGTCAGAACTGACTTACTGACACTGAAACTGAGTGTTTTCCATGCATTTTGTCCCTTTATCCTCACAGCCAGGCTGTGCTATAGGTTCAGGTCTTATTCCCATGTTATAGATGAGGCCCACTGAGTAATTCTCCAAAAGTCATGGGAATAAGTTACTTTTTTATTATGACCAGAATAATTGCCTAGATGTACAGAATCCATTAATGACATCATCTGGTGATGCTTCTAGGACCCACCCACTGTTACTTTATTCCTAAGTGGAAGAAATAACTGTTTGGGTGGCTGAAGAGATAGTTTAGTGGTTAAGGGCACTTGCTACACAGCCTTGAGGATACAAGTTCAGTCCCAGGGTCCATGTAGCAAGCCCAGTGTGGGTTGGGGCAGAAACAGGAGTGTGATGAGCCACAAGAATATGTTATAAGGAGCCCAGCTGCGTATTAAAGCTATACCTTGACTAGGCCAAGAGTCAATCAAATGGGAAGCCATCTAGCATGGACTATTTGGTGTTACACAGCTTAATATTCAGCATCTTAATATTCAACTGTGCCTTGTTATGAATTTCTTGTGCTCACAATTACCATAGAATGTGTGTGAACTTCCTGATCCAGCCAGTACTTTGATAAGGTCACTTAGGCAAAGCCAAGCAGGCATAGAGGCATAGCTTTGTTTCTTGTGCAAATGAGCCTCAGACCATCGCCTTGCCTGGAGGCAAGTGGCTGTCCAGAGCAACTGACTGAGAACAAAAGAGGTTTTTACATATCAAGGTGGAAGGTAGGGTGAAGCAACATTCCTGAGGATGCAGAGGACGGCCTGGCCAGGGGAAGAAGAGAACAAGCTTTTTCTGTAGAGGCAGAGAGAATGACATGACCAGGGAAAAAGGGAGGATGCAGAGGCTTTGGAGACGGTAAGGCAGAACTCTTGTAGAGTTTATCAGAGCCAGGAGTAGAGAGCAAGTAGAGATGGAGGGAGAAAATACAGAGGATGAAGATGAGGCTGGAAGCGTAAGAGCTTAGTCATTAGCAGGACTATGAGAGGGCAGCAAAAGAGAGGACAAAGAGGAACTGAGTGTCTGGATGGAACTGAAGCTCTGTAGATAGGATTTTATCCCAGAGAAATAGAGTAGACGGACAAGGAGCTTGGTGTGTCTAGATTCATTCCTGCTCTGAGTGCCTGACAGAGCTGTAGCTGTGTAGATAGAATTTCGTCTTACAGGAATAAAGTTAGCAGACATAAGAGCACAGCATACATAGATTTTTTTTTTCCCTCCGATATCCCACGTCTGATGTAGTGTCTTCCCTGGACTCTGGGCAATTCATACAGGAGGATTACTGAAGCTTGCTAGATGTAAGCTTAGCCAAGAAATGTGAGCTCTGGGTTCATGGAGAGACCCTGCCTCAAAGAAATAAGAAAGAGGATGATAGAGGATGATACCCCATGCCCACCTCTGGCCTACACACACATACACACACCACATGCATATGTACAATGCTCACACGAAATAAATAATAAAACAATAAAATCTGGCAGCATAGTTACTTTATAGAAAATTTATTCTAATCTTCCTGTTTTGAATAACACCCATGTTAGAGACTTTCCACTTCTCCCACTGCATTTGTGCTTCTACATAATTTCTAGTTTTATTTCAGTCCTTTAGTCAACACATTTTTTAATATATACTACATGCTTGGTACTAAGAGCTCAGTCATAAATGAGAGAGACTACGCCTCTTACCATGTGTTTGCATGGTGAAGATTCATTCCCCACAGTGATCACAAGCAGCATTATTATTCGGAGAGAGGGAGAAGTAGCCAGGCAATGGAATTATAGAGCAAAGACACTCAACCTTCTCAGCCAGAGACCAATAAAGAAAATTACTCAAGGGGTGTGGACATGGTCCTGTGTGGACAGATGAAAATGTGTCTGCACAAGAGTGTGTGCATCAGTGTATGTGCTGTGGGAGCCAACACGACAACCTTGGGTGCCTAGGCTAGCCAGAATCTGACTGGCTCTGCTTCTCTATCACTTGGAATAGGCACTGCCGCACTCATCTTTTTATAGATGCGTTCTGGGATCACCTCAGCCCCAGAAGTGACCCTTAAACTAGAGCTACAGGAAAATTAGCAGCTGACCTGGCAAGGCAGGGATGTGGTTAAGACAAGGAACAGAGGCCAGCTCCCTGGCGGTAGCCATGGCAAGTTGTGATCTTCTGACTCCAAAGCTGTGAGCTGCCATTAGAAGGTGACTTTAAAAAGCCTTACATATTTCTCTAGTTCATTTTGCTCATTATGAACTAACAAAAACCCTGTGCCCAGCAAGTTCCTGATGTCTGAATCATGGCTCACCCCTATCTTCTGATGGTCTCTTTCATCAGCCACTTCTCAACATTTTAGATTTTGGCATTGGACTTTGGGCTCTGGGGCATAGTTAACCATCTGGTAGCATAGACTCATTTCAGATTTCTGCCTTGAAAGACAGTTGACAGTTAACACACCTGCTGACCAGAGCAACTTATAGAAGAAAAAGAGAAGCACCTGAAGTTAACTGGTCCTCTAATATTCTCTGGGAAAACAGAATAGTCTTTGAAAACAAACATGAGATTTTTTTGTTTTGTTCAGACTCTCAGGTGCTGAGCAAGCCGCTCATAGAAATTCTACCATGAAAGAAATACCTAATGAATTTGTGTGTCATGTCAAGTAGGCTAATTGAAGGTTGTAGAGCCCACCTTGACCTCCAGCCACACACAGTGGGAACTTATTCCAGGAAGTTTAGAGAGAGATGGTGAAGCACAGGCTGAGAGAAATTGACAGATTATTGGCCACTTTTGAGATCTGGTTCGGTGATCTGCAGAGTGAGGCTGCTGATGTCAGTGTCAGAGAGTTCCTAGGACAATTGGGAATAGAGGGAACCATAGACTTCATGGTGCCTAGTATGTGGCAGGTGCCCTGAGAATAGCACTTCTATCCCTGATCATCAGTTTGCTCAGAACAGTAAGGAAGTTGAAATGACTCAGTCTGAATATTTCAACAGTGTTCCTTAATGTACTAGCCAGTTCTCGAAGCCTAGGCTTCTTTCCATACAACATGAAGCCAATCTGTGAGGATTCACCTTTCAGTATATTTCTGTGTCCAGAATTTTGATCTCAAAGATATTTTCCATTACACTTAGTATATGTTTAACATTTTGTCTTTCACTTATGCATAGGCTTTAGGACACCTATTTATTAATTAAAGTTTTAGTTAGGGTTGGGATGTAGATCAGTGTTAGAGTGCTTGCTAGCATGTATGTGGCCCTGTGTTTGAGCCTCCAAAGGAGAGATGATTGGTTGATTGATTGATTGATTGATTGATAGATAGATAGATAGATAGGCAGATAGACAGACAGTATCAAACATTACAATCAGTTACTCAATCAGCCACCAGGTTTTAAATGATATCTGTAAATAAATTACTAAACCAGGAGTTGTAGACAAAAGACTTTTTAGCTGGGTGTGGTGGTACACACCTTTAATCCCAGTATTTGAGAGGCAAAGACAGGAGTATCTCTGTGAGTTCAAGGCCAACCTGGACTACATAGCAAGTTCCAGAATAGCCAGAGCTACATAGACCATGTCTCAAAAAAGTTTTTTCTAAGCAATGTGGATATTTGACAAACATATAGGTATGTATTTATGTCATAATACACACATACATACATATATATGTACTCACACATTAAGTCCCCCAACCATATATGATAGGGTCATTCCTTCTGAACTTCCTTTTCATCTTTGTCTTTACATCAAGGGTAATGTTTCTACTTAGTCTGACCACATTTTATACTTCCCTAACATTCACATGGGGCCTCAGCTCAACCCTCTCATCAGGTGTCTGTCTAGATTCATTGAAGTCATGTTATTTGTATGTTTTATTTATTTTTTACCCTTTCTCTTATCTAGAGTGACACTAATTTTCCATTTACAGTAGAAATGGGTTTTTTTGTAATGAGGAATTTACTACCAAACCCAGAAGAAGGTTTGTAAATAAATACACCACAATGGGCATGGGCTGCAGCTACAATTAGGAAGGTGGAACAGGTACTCGAAGTTTGGAAGCACAGAAACTTTCTACCCACCCCATTTGTCAGAGCGATGGAAGTGAGGCCAGAAAAGGCAAGCACACTGCATGGCCCCCTAATCACAGAAAACCCCTGTCTCTTTCCCTGAGAAGAGGAAAGCAAGAAGAAACTCTCCATCATGCAATACACCTAGACTGGCGAGCATGGCTGTGCTGATGTAATGATTCACAGTCTGAGGACTGGGGACACGGTTCAGTCCGTAGTGCTGGCTACACACATGTGAGACCCTCATTTCAATCTACAGTACCCACGGGAAAGCCAGGGGTGGTACCACACGCTTCTCAGCTCTGGTGAGAGAGACATCTCTGAGGTTCATTGACCAGTGAACTCCAGGTCCCAGTGAGCGGGCTCAAAACAAGAAGGTCAGCTTCCACGGAGCCGCACTTAAAGTTGATCTCTGGCACATGCCACGAACACACACACACTGTCTGCCAAGTTCAATGCAGAAAGCCCAGAGAGAAGTGAAACATAGGGGCAATGGTGACCATGGTGACCCCATCATTCAGAAGGTGACTGTAAACAGGAGCTCAGTGAAACCACTGACCTAGGGTGATCTGAGGGTAGAAAGTTTGGGGAGCAAACTGCCAAGCCTGACTCTTGGGGATGGGGTTGGGGGCTAAATGGCAAAAAAGCAGGCAGATTTTATATGACAGTCAGCAGGGTGGAGTCTTTGAGCTGAACTGGGAACTAGATGCCCTTCAGGAGGTAGTTGGCTTTTAAGGATAAATTAAGGTAGATTCCTGGTAAACAGAACTCTGTCTCACAAGAATCCTGAAGAATGCTGAATTTATGCTTGTTTACCCAAGAATAGTCCTTCTGTTTCCTCAACCAGAGTCCTTTGTTTGGGACATTGTCACCAGCCCTGCCATTTGGGGGCCCACTTTGGACCTGACAGTTACTATTCAGTGGTATCAGCAGAGTCTTTGCCCACTCAGCACCATGGTTGTGCTGAAGCTGGACACAGGGCAAGGCATGGCACCAGTCCTCTTGGAGTTTGAGACCTAGTCAACTTCTTGTTGTTGAGGGATGTTCAAGGGGAAAAGCAAAACCCATAAAAGGCAGGGCCACGCCATGTTCCCGTTCTAGTCAACACAAGTAGCTTTCATGCTTGCTTCAAAAGTCGACATAATTACAACTCACAGCTCTGAGTTTCTAACATGCAAGTGTATCAGCTAAATAAACAAACTGGGAAGCCGTACAGTATGACCTGTAGGAGAGCAAGTCAGGTAGGTCAGCTCTTGCTGTAACTAGCTTTGGGTCTTCTAAGGAAGTCCCTTCACCTCCCTGACTGAGCCTTGCTTTCTTCATCTGTCTGTGTGATGTTCATCAAGCTCAGCCTCAACCAGGATAGACTGAGTAGACAAGGATGCTCACACCCTTCAGGCTTCGTAGCATGGAGAGAAGCTGGGTCTAAAGGAGTCCTTGAGTCTTGTCACATGGCTGTCTGACAAGGGAGGGAAACTGGAAGGAAAAATGGATCTGCTTGGCTCAGGCATCTGTTCAGAATCTCCCTGGGGGGTGAGGAGGGCTGAGAACATATTCTCCCTAGATGTATTCTCCGAGCACAGCACCCCAGCAATGGAGACAGAATCATTCTCCTGCAAATCAGGATACAGCTCCTGAGCAGGATGTGGAAGAGGATGCTTCTGCTTTAGTAGAGATAGTTGCCCACCTCCTACGCGGCCCCCCATCAGTGCTATAGCTCTTTGCGTAAAGAAAGGCAGGGCCTCAGAGTGGTGTGTTGGCAGGTCTGTGGGGCATTGTCAGGCTCACTCTTACTCTAGCAGTTGACTTAGTTCGGGTTTCTGTTGCTGTAACAAAACACCATGACCGAAAAGCAAACTGGGGGACAATGCTTATCTGGCTTACACTTCTGTAAGTATAAGGGAGTCAGGACAGGCCCTCAAACAAGGCAGGAGCCTAGAGGCAGGAGCTGATATAGATGTCATGGTGGTGCTGCTTACTGGCTTATTCCTCATGGGTTGTCCAGCCTGCTTTCTTATAGAACCCAGGACCATCAGCCCAGGGATAGCACCACCCACCATGGGCTGGGCCCTCTCCATCAATCATTTATTAAGAAAACGCCGTACAGGCTTGCCTACAACTTATGGAGGCATTTTTTTCATTGAGGTTCCCTCTTCTCAGATGACTTTAGCTGTGTCAAGTAGACATTAAAGTAGCCAGCACAGTAGTTAAATCGCAGCCAATGCTTATGAACATGCCCAGAAACCAAGTATTCCCTGATAGCCGTGCAACAAGGGCTCAATATTCTTGTGTACGGATGATTGGGGAGAAGCCAGAGAACTCTCCTACCTTCTCTTGGTCCTCTAGAGTTCTGCAGTAGTACTTGAGGGGCATTTTAGAATATCCACTATAGTAACACAATTATTCATGAAGTCTTGTTTGTGAGGGGTAAAAAAATATAATGCTTTTTGATAACCATAGTCATCATTTAATTTTTACCTGCATGCTATAGCAAATGATCTTGTGGAAAACATAACAGTGACCACAATGCTAACCATCACTCACATCAGATAAGGAAACTGGATTCAGAGAAGCAGTCTACACAGAAGTATGTAACAGTAGAGGAGCCTTGGCTGCCAAACCAAAGAAACTGTAATCCCACCTCTTTTCTGTCCTGCCTGCATGTTCCATGGAACACCTCAACTTCCTGAAACCCAAAATCAGGAAGCTCAGTCTCAAGAATGAAGGGTGTGAACTAGGCACCCAGGCAATATATAGGTAAATCTGTCATATTTTCTATATTACTGTTATCCAGTATTAAGTTCATGACAAAACAGAAACTAATCGCTGTTCCCAAAAACATGTAGGAACTGAGAGAACAAGTTGACACGTAGCCAATATTGTTTTCTATTATCTGAACTTTTCAAAACTGTATTCTCCATTTGTAGTCCATTTAAGGAACTTTATATACATAAAAATGTTTCACTTTTTTCCCCAAGCAATTACTTTCCAAAAGTAATTGATCATTTTTTGAGCCAATGTCACAGTTCTCACATCTGTGAAAACAGCACGCACACATGGGCCTCCCCAGTACAGCATGAAAACAGGGGCCTTGTGAGTGTATACGTTCATGTAACATTGTGAGGGTGGTTTTTCCCCTTTCAACTGTGGTAAGATACACATGACCAAATGCACTGTTTTAATTCTTTTGAAGCATGCAGTTTGATTTTCGTGCTGTTAGGCAGGGATCACCTTTTCTAACTGCAAAGCTCTTTCCATCTTAAAGAACTCAGATATGCACCCCTTTATGCGACATTCCATTCAGTGCTCACATGGACTGGAGCACTTCACAATTGGCCCAGTCTGCCCTTGATCTTTGGCAAGCAGTAAAGACATTTCATCCCCTCTGGTGGCACAGCTCTGGGAATCCATCCTGCTGTCTATGATTCCACACACATTTCCAGGATGGTGTTTTTCTCCAGTCCTCAAGAAGCACTGGGAGAGGTTTTCACTGTAATTGTCACTTGGCCCCAGGCAGGAGCCACTGAGGCTTGCTCAACTGCTCACCCGCACACACAGTCCCAGTACATCCCACCCACTCGCACATTCTGTTTCCCCAAGCAGTCAGTCCCTCCGTTGGCACTCAGTACACATTCCTCTTCCCAAGACGCACTTCGAGCATCCAGACTAGGGCTGGGGGGTGGCCAAGTGTTGCTTTGCCTTCATAGAGGGCACATGCTCCATCCAAGCCATGACTCCATTGAAGACAGGCACCAAGAAAGTTACTTTTCAGAAAGAGACAACCTTCCCATAAAATGCCCTTCTTCACTGAAGTGTTAACAGTTCTACACTTGCTTTGTTTCTTAAACAATTCATCAGAAAATTAATGTAAAAACATACCTCAAAAAATAAAATAGTGAGGCCAGCCCATTAACTCTTTCTGCCAATCCTGAGAACTTGAGTTCAGACTTTAGGACACACACAGTGAAAGAAGCGAACTAATGGACTGCCATGAGTTGTCCTCTGACCGCCACACACCCACCATGGCACACATGCATGTATCATGTACATATATACATAAATAAACGTAACAAAAATTTTGATGAAATCATATAGAAGCACTCAATTTCTCCATCAAAAACCATTTCTGGCCTGCCAGTTACTCCGTAGCATTTTTATCAGAGGGGTCCATTAGAACCAATTCAAGGGTAGGAAAATGGCTCAGTGTGCAAAATGACTATGCATGAGAACTGAGTTTTGATCTCCAGCTCCCATGAAAAAGCTGGGTAAAGTCATGTACATCTGTAACTCCAGCATTGGGTGAGGAAGAGGTGGGTGGATCCCTGAGACTTGCTGGCCTACTAGTTTTATCAAAATGGCAGTCTCCAGGTTAAGTGAGAGACCCTGCCTCCAAAGATAAGGTGGAGCTTGATAGAGGAGGACACTGAATATATCTCTGGCCTCTCCTACCCATGCATCACACACAGAGAAAAAGACAGACACACAAAGATTTCTTTTAAATCCAATTTATTTACCTTATAGCTAATTACTACCCTTATATGACTATTTCTTGGTTTGGTTTTTTTGTTTTGTTTGTGTGTTATGTGTTAAAACAGGGTGTTAGCCGGGCGGTGGTGGCGCACGCCTTTAATCCCAGCACTTGGGAGGCAGAGCCAGGTGGATCTCTGTGAGTTTGAGGCCAGCCTGGTCTACAGAGTGAGATCCAGGACAGGCACCAAAACTACACGGAGAAACCCTGTCTCAAAAAACCAAAAACCAACCAAACAAAAAAACCCAGGGTGTTGACATGTAGCCTAGTCTGGCCTTAGACTTGTGATCCTCCTGCCTAGACATGTGATGCCACATCCTGTTTACATGCATATTCTTTGGCAGGCCAGCCTTACCTCGTTCCTGGCAGCTTTTCCTCACCTTACCACCCTCCCTCCCTCTTCCTCCTAGCAGTAATGTTTCCTCTTTGTAGCTTTGTAACTACATTTGTCATTATAGCTGTTGGCCTTTACTTCTTGTTTTCGCCACAAAATGAGATTGCTGATGTCCAACCCCTTTCTTCCCTGCTTCAGACTCTAACAGGGAACAGAGTAGCACATCTCTCCATTATTGTTTTTCAGTAACTATATTTGTGAATGTATTGAGTCAGACCACTGTCAGACCTTGTGATGATAAAAATCATCTGAGCTGTCCACAGTAGTCACTACCCATAGCTCACCAGGGCTGAAATGTGACATGTGCACAAAAGTACTTTAAATGTTCACATTTAAATCATCACTTGTAGTTGTTGAGTAGTGTGCGCTAAGAGCAACCTCCATATCCAGAGCAGCCTGCTTCCCCAGAAAAAAATGAGAGTGATGACTGACACATCATTCTTCCTGTGCCCCGGGTCTGTTCTGAGAACTCAGCATCTCTATGAGGAAATCTGTTGTTCCCATTTTGCAGATGAGAAGAATAAGATCCAGTAACCTGTCTCATGAGTAGTTGAACTAGAACTTGGCCACATATATCCAGCTCCTGCTCATAAGCCAAAACTGCCTCAAATCCCAATGAGCCATCCCCACAACCCTTTTCTGATCCGTTCATTATTCTGCTGCTCAGGGACCGGGCCATGCCTTCCCCCTGGCTGCCCAGGGAAGTACATCACAGAGGTTATATTCAGTTATATGTCATTCCATCCCATTTGTGTCCTAAAATGAAAGCCTGATAACTGGAAGTGAGGTAAGAATTCAGGCGAATGTAGGAAGTCTTGAAAAACTGGCAGCTGGGCTCCCTGCCCATTCTCAGAAAACTTGTTCCTTTGAGCTGGTAATTCCAGAAGCAGCAGGACATCCGCCAGCATGTCCCTACACTCACACCACCCTGAAGGCACTGCTGTTGCCTGACCTTGAAAGCTGAGCAGGGTGGGGCCTGGATAGCACTGGGATGGGAGAACAGCCAGCATGTGATGAGAGTTCACCCTGTCCCTTTATGACCCCCTTTGAGCAATTCCCACAATAGCCCAAAGAGGTCAGAGTAGCAGCGTGCAGCTGGAGGGTTGCTGGGATAGTCAATGTGGTGGCTCCTAAGTGACACCCAAAACTCTGCCTGGCACAGGGAAAGTGTCTGACATGGGCAGCCTGTCTCTAATCCCTTTATGCCTCTGCCAAGTCTCCCTGCTGGTCCTGCTTCATTGTCTGGTCCCTGTGTGGAAAGGTGCTTTTATTCATCTTGAACATTTTTCCCTTCCTCTGATACTATAGTTTTTCCTAGATACTTATTTCCAGAATTTGTATGAATACTAAACTATTAATAATATTTTTTTACCCCTAGAATATTTATAATACTTTCAAGGTGTGAGAACAGCTTCCTGCCCCACATTCTTCCTAGAACCTGAGTCATATGCCCTCTAAGAGTCACATTTTTTAAGATCTGGAAGGAATCTAAGGAAAAAACAATTAACCAGATCCTCATTATAATAGATAAGGAAATGAAGCCAACAGGCTAGGCAGCTAGCCAAAGCCTACCAAGTAGTTAATGGTCAGCATAGGATTGGAAATTGGTGTTTTCTAATTCTTTTCACACACTGAACTGTCTTGCCCTTAAGTCTGTCCTAATCCACAAGTGATAAAATTCCTTCTATAAATCAGAACATGATGAGTTTTTTCTGACTTTGGGAGCCATGTGGTCTCTGCCATGACCACTCAGTTCTGTCCTTTGAGCACAAAGTACCAATGCACAATGTGTGGATAAATGGACACACACGTTTAAACAAAGCTTTACTTCTGGACGTTGAAATGTCAATTTCACCAGTTTGCGTCTATCAGAATATATCGTTCTTCTTTTTCTTTTCTTTCAACTGCTTAAAAATATGAAAGCCATCTCAACTTATAGAACAGCGAAAATCAGACAGTGGGTTGAATTTGGCCCATGGACCATAATGGAAACGTTTGGTATAGCCAACTCCCTTGCTGCTAACCATGAGTGAGTTAAACCATGATAATAATTTTGAAAGACAGTCTTAAGTTCTTCCTGCATGCTGGGTGCTCTGCTAGCACTGTGTGTGATGCCAACCTGCAGTCCATGAGCACTCTCAGAGGACTGTTCTCAGAGAACACTGTTCGCCCTCCTGTTTTGTAGTTTCAGATGAGATTATAGAAACCATGGAAGGTTGAATGATTCCCCAAGACTTTAGACCCAGTGATGAGGGCACTTGCTGATCCAGCTGCACCCCTTATTATTGTAACTCTTGAGAATTGTTTACCTTTGGTATCCCAATCTGTGATTCACTGGACTAATTAGATATAAACTGGCCTGGCCAGTGTTCTATGCACACATGCCCCTAGATACCACTGGTCATTCGAATGAGATGCTTCTACATAGTCTTGAGTATTTGAATATCTGCTCCCCCAGTCATTAACAGAGCTTGGGTAGGCTTAGGAAGTACGGCATTACTTGGGGAAGTATGTCACAGGGGTTGGCTTTGAGGTTTCAGAGGCCAAATACCATTCCAAAACTCTGTCCTAGAGCATTAGCAACTTCCCCACAGTGTCCTTCTGGGGAATACATGCAGTGGATAACACTGAGGAAATATGAGAAAAGGTGGTACCTTACTTGGTGGCTTAGCTATCTATTGTTATTAGATAGCAACCCATGCCAGAACAGCTGGCTTAAAGTGATCTTTGCATCCAGAAATGGTGATGCACAGGTGCAGTTCCAGCCACTGGGAAGTAGAGATGGGAAGATGGGGAGCTCATGACCATCCTTAACTACAAAGCAATCTGAGCCCAGCTTGGGCTATATTAGACCCTGTCTCAAAAGATAAACAAAACAGTTTTGTGGGTTTGGATTCTGAGGCAAGCTGGGGCAGGAAGCTATTCGGCTCGTCATTGGGGTTGTACACTTTGCTGCATGTGGCAGGTGGTGGCTGAGCTGAAGTGCTGCTGGGTGTTGGCTTATGTAATTTCTCTTTTCATGCAGCCTCCTTTCCCTAGTGAGAGGTCTCATCCTGCCAGGCTTTTCTATGTGATTTGAGTTTCTCCACAGTGTCGTAACCTTAGGACGGTCCTATTTAAATGGCACTGGCTTCAAGAGTAAAAAACGCAGAAGCCTTCATCAAGACTCCAATCAGAATGGACACTGCCATCTCTATGATATAATTAGTCAATGCTGATACAAGCCAACCTAGATTCATGGGGAATGCAGGAATAAACTCCAATTCAGGAGCAGTGAGCATGGGGAGGGAGGGGCAGGACTGATGGCAGGAATCTTAAAAAACAAGTAACACCGTGGGACCTGGACCTGGGGTCTGTGATCCAACGCAAAGATCCCCTTAGGCACGTGGTCTGTGGTGACCTCTCTATGAAGTTATACCTGAGGAGGAGAGCAGAGGGAAAGACCAACCTGGGGTGTGCCAGTGGAAAGCAGAAGAGGCCAGGACTCTTTTCTTTCTGTGAGTTGGAAGCAACCATATCCAAGCATGCGATAATGTAAGGCATCACCCACTAGTACACATAGCCAGTTGTTGCCCTGACTCTATCCCCATTAATTCCATTAATGTTTTATGTGAATTAAAGGGATTGATACAAGTAAAATGCTTGGAACCATGTCCTGCATATGTCAGGCACATAAAAATCTCTTAGGCTGGGGAGATAGCTCAGCCTATAAAATGTGGAGACCTGAGTTCAAATCCCCAGAACCTGTGTAGAAAGCCTGGCATGGTGTCTTTTTCCTGCAAGCCCCAGCATAGTGAGATGGCAGAGACAGGTAGATTCCTGCAAGCTCACAGCCATCTAGCCTGGCCCACATGACGAAGTTCCAGGCCAATGACAGATTTTGTCTCAAACAAAAAGTTTAGAATGTGCCTGAGGACCAACACCCAAAGTTGCCCTCTGTTCTCTCTCTCTCTCTCTCTCTCTCTCTCTCTCTCTCTCTCTCTCTCACACTCACACACACACACACACACACACACACACACACATACACACAATGCACATATGCCCATGCACCCACATATGTACTTATATGTGCACACATTTTTAAAAATATGTATCTTTTATTAATTAATAAACTACAGGACACATGCACACACGCACATGTGAGAGGTGAGGCCATGCTATTAATGTTGCTATTAGCTCTCTCCTTTATCAGGGAGGAAATTGATGCTTAAAGAGATTAATTACCTGGCCCACTCTGGCAAGTAAAAGAACCAGATGGCAGCCAAGTCATCAGCCTCCTGACCTCCACTTTACATTAACAGGGACCCTAATTCTCATATGTGTGGCAAATCCCAGTTCCTTTAGAACTCAGTTTAGAACTCCTTTTGTACTTTTTTTCTTAATTGTCCTATCAGAATTCTCAAAAACTCACA